>NC_133324.1:336664152-337016152 GCF_042186555.1 Aquarana catesbeiana | reverse complement strand
CCAATTCATACACCTTCACACCTCAGATCAGCCCCAATTCATGCACCTGCACACCTCAGATCAGCCCCAATTCATGCACCTTCACACCTCAGACCAGCCCCAATTCCTGCACCTTCACACTGCAGATCAGCCCCAATTCCTGCACCTTCACACCTCAGATCAGCCCCAATTCCTGCACCCCCACACTTCAGATCAGCCCCAATTCATACACCTTCACACCTCAGATCAGCCCCAATTCATGCACCTTCACACCTCAGATCAGCCCCAATTCATACACCTTCACACCTCAGATCAGCCCCAATTCCTGCACCTTCACACCTCAGATCAGCCCCAATTCCTGCACCCTCACACCTCAGATCAGCCCCAATTCCTGCACCTTTACACTTCAAAAATTAGAATGCATTAGTGTCTCACTGACCCTTCCCTGCGCTGCTCTGCTGATGGGGAGGGAGCTGAGTGCCGGCAAAAGAGGCTTCGTGTGCCGCAGGTTGCCTACCCTTGTTATAACAATATAGCATATAAATATATGATTTAGCTTGATTAAAACAGTACATTTTCATCAGTAGAAGATTCTCATTCTCCTTAACTGTGTGAGAAAAACATGGGATTATGGGTAAATCTTATACCCATAAACACATGTTTTTTCCTTGTAGATAAGAGGGCTAGGCTGGAAGGGAGCATTTGTCTCTTAGACACATGCCCCTTCTATGACACTGCAGTGAGAGTCTTGCCTCCACTGCAGCATTTTTATTGGACAGCTTGGGCAAATGGTACTTTACCATTGGTCCAAGATTCCAAGCAGTCCATTGAGCTCAGTGCCTCTGGCAAGAAGTGAGAGGCACTGTTATCTCATCCTCTCAGTCTGCTGCAAACATAGTGTGCCAGCTTGTATTTAAACTGGCCGCTCTGTATGTAGGTTCTGACAGGCTGCGGAAGGAGCCTCACATCTATGGAACCATAGGTCATAGGAGCCCTAAATTTTGACTAGTGGTGGGATAGGACTTCTGGTACATACTCCTCACATTTCTGTGACTCCATGTCGCCCAGCTACAAACCTCGAAGCTCGATCCTTTTTTTTATTTCTTTTTTTGTGTTCATGGCAGGTGAGGCTCTGGTGTGAAGGCCTTATTATGGCTGATAGCTTTTATCTTTGTAATTCCCCTTTAGTTTAAAGTAGAACTAAAGGCAGAGCTTTTTTTTTTTCTCTATTATTTTTTTCTCTATTATTTTGGATAAAGTAAGGAAGGGTTATAACCCCTGTCAGTTATTGTGTCTCCATTGGGGAGATTTCCCTTTGTATCCTGTCCCATAGCCAAAACAGGAAGTGAGAAAAAATCCCCCCAAAGTGAGAGAATCCCTGGTTGTCACCAGAACTAGTGTCCCTTTTGAAAGATTTCCCCTCTATTTCTGTTCTGGTGACAGCCCCAAATTTAGGATTTTCTTCCACTTTCATTACCTGATTACATCGAGCCAAATAGAGAGGGTGAATCTCCCTAATGGTGACGTAGGTAGCAATAAAAACCTGACAGGTGTCCTAACCCTTGTCCACTGTATCCAAATCGAAAAAGAAAAAAAGTTTTGCTTTGAGTTATACTTTAAGCATTAGGCCAAGTAAAGCAACCAAGAAAGATGTGAATATAGTGTAAGAGCAACTCTCTCTCACTAAGCGCAAGCCTCTGTCTCTTTGTAGTGCTCTAAAAATAAGGAGAATGAGAGACAAATGAAAGGATGCTTTTGTGCCCATGCCTTTAAATTATTTTTATTTTTCCTGTATCACATCTAGAATCACTAGATGGTGCTGTCATACTATGTTTTACGCAGGCCTGACTTCTCTCTCTACTAGACACTGTCTGGATTTGGTGGTTTGCTTACAAGTTATTCGATATTACAGGTTGTGACATGCCCTTCATAAATAAAAAAAAAAAAACGTCCAGTTTATGCTGCACTTTCATTACTATTCATTCACTTCAGTCTCTACCCTTAAAGGGGTTGTAAATCTTTGCTTTTTTTCACCTTAATGCAGGCCGAGTCATACATTCGGCGGCTATGGACGCCGAATGCCGGACTCGGGAGCGCGCCCGCAAGGTAACCCCCTCGGGGGAAATGCTTCCCCTAGGGGGTTATCTGATGCGGGGAGGAACCGAGAGAGCCGCCGGGGGACCCCAGAAGAGCAGGATCGTGGCCACTCTGTGCAAAACGAGCTGCACAGTGGAGGTAAGTATGATATGTTTGTTATTTTAAATTAAAAAACAAATGAACCCTTACAATCACTTTAAGGACCTTACAATCTAAAGTCCCTATGTCACATGCATGTACACACACACATAATTAGGCAAGTTTAGACAGAAGCCAATTAAAGTGACACTAAACTCCGATTAAAAAAAAAAAATTCTATTCACGTACCTTGAACTCAAAACAATACCTTCAATTGCTCTCAGCCTCCTCCAAATCTCCAAATTCCTTTATTTTTCCTACTGTAATCTGACGTCCTGTTAGACGGTGGCTACGTTTGTCCTCCATGATTTCACAGTATGTAGGAACATAGCCACCCTCTCTTGCTTGCTCCCGGGATAGGGACTATGAACTATGGGATGTGTAATGTGCATAGAGCAGTGCACAAGACCGCAACATGTACTGCATAGCTCCCAACTGTCCCTGATTTCGAGAGACTGTCCCTGATTTGCAGCAACGTCCCTCTGTCCCTCTTTTCTCCTCATTTGTCCCTCATTTTGGTCTCAGTTTCGGCTCCAGAGCAATTGTTTTTATGTTCCGCATACATGTAAAAATCTTAATTTTTGGCAATAAAGTTAATTAAACCCTCCAGAACAGTATATACCTATTTTCTGAAAGCAGAGGCCCTGTAGAATAAAAAGGTGATAGTTGAAAATGTTTGTTTCACATGATATTTGCGCAACTATTTATTAAACGTCGTGAGTTTTTCATTGCGACTTTACATTGCAACTTTGATCCAACCTTGGGTGGGTGAAACCTGGATGCGACTTTGGCTGTTGACTTTCGCTTTGACTGTTGAATAACTGTCGTATTGATAACATTAGGATGTGACTTTCAAGCTACTTTTGAGAATTTACATTGCAGTCTATGGCACTGAAGTTGCATGATAATCGCATCAAAGTAGTGCAGAAAGCTTTTTAAAGTCACTGCAACTTTAAGCCCCGTAGATTTTAACGGATTAAATTGAAATGCATGGGCTGTGACTTGTCATGCGACTTTATAGGTCCAAAGTCACACAAGAAGTTGCACAATTGTGAATGGAGCCTTAGTAGTAAATGTGTATGGATTAAGTTTGAGTTTATGCCTTTGGAGTGTAGGAGGAAACAGGAGTACCTGAAGGGTGAATATGCAGACTCCATGCAGATAGTGTACTTGCTCCAGTACTGCAAAGAAACGCTAACTACTGAGCCACTGTGATAACCCACAAATACATGTTTGCATCACTCTATATTGTTTTTGAAGTGTATATCAAGGTAACACTTTTTTTTTTCGTTTTGGACAGAGTGAGGAAGGGTAAGACCCACTGCCAAGATTTTTTGTTGCCTCACTAGAGAGAGTCACCCCTCTGTTCTGGAGACTGCATCACTGAAACAGGAATGAAGGGCTCATTAACAATGGCAGCAGCCCTATGCCCTCCCTTTGAAAAGTAATCTGTGGTGAATCAATTTCAGAGGGCAGTTGATAGGCAGGTGGGAGGTGATATGTCACTTCCTGTTTTAACCCTGAAAAGCCTGCATCACAGCCTCACAACTGCGTGCATTCTGTGTGGTTGCAGGACGGTTGTGGCATGGCCCCGTTCACTTGCATGGATGAAATACAGTGGGGACGGAAAGTATTCAGACCTCCTACATTTTTCACTCTTTGTTATATTGCAGCCATTTGCTAAAATCATTTAAGTTCATTTTTTTCCTCATTAATGTACACACAGCACCCCATATTGACAGAAAAACACAGAATTGTTAACATTTTTGCAGATTTATTAAAAAAGAAAAACTGAAATATCACATGGTCCTAAGTATTCAGACCCTTTGCTCAGTATTTAGTAGAAGCACTCTTTTGATCTAATACAGCCATGAGTCTTTTTGGGAAAGATGCAACAAGTTTTTCACACCTGGATTTGGAAATCCTCTGCCATTCATCCTTGCAGATCCTCTCCAGTTCTGTCAGGTTGGATGGTAAACCTTGGTGGACAGCCATTTTTAGATCTCTCCAGAGATGCTCAATTGGGTTTAAGTCAGGGCTCTGGCTGGGCCATTCAAGAACAGTCACAGAGTTGTTGTGAAGCCACTCCTTCATTATTTTAGCTGTGTGCTTAGGGTCATTGTCTTGTTGGAAGGTAAACCTTCGGCCTAGTCTGAGGTCCTGAGCACTCTGGAGAAGGTTTTTGTCCAGGATATCCGCATTCATCTTTCCCTCGATTGCAATCAGTTGTCCTGTCCCTGCAGATGAAAAACACCCCCACAGCATGATGCTGCCACCACCATTCTTCACTGTTGGGACTCTATTGGACAGGTGATGAGCAGTGCCTGGTTTTCTCCACACATACCGCTTAGAATTAAGACCAAAAAGTTCTATCTTGGTCTCATCAGACCAGAGAATCTTATTTCTCACCATCTTGGAGTCCTTCAGGTGTTTTTTAGCAAACTCCATGCAGGCTTTCAAGTGTCTTGCACTGAGGAGAGGCTTCCATCGGGCCACTCTGCCATAAAGCCCCGACTGGTGGAGGGCTGCAGTGATGGTTGACTTTCTACAACTTTCTCCCATCTCCCGACTGCATCTCTGGAGCTCAACCACAGTGATCTTTGGGTTCTTCTTTACCTCTGTCACCAAGGCTCTTCTCCCCCGATAGCTCAGTTTGGCCGGACGGCCAGCTCTAGGAAGGGTTCTGGTCGTCCCAAACATCTTCCATTTAAGGATTATGGAGGCCACTGTGCTCTTAGGAACCTTAAGTGCAGCAGAATTTTTTTTGTAACCTTGGCCAGATCTGTGCCTTACCACAATTCTGTCTCTGAGCTCTTAAGGCAGTTCCTTTGACCTCATGATTCTCATTTGCTCTGACATGCACTGTGGGCTGTAAGGTCTTATATAGACAGGTGTGTGGCTTTCCTAATCAAGTCCAATCAGTATAATCAAACACAGCTGGACTCAAATGAAGGTGTAGAACCATGTCAAGGATGATCAAAAGAAATGGACAGCACCTAAGCTAAATATATGAGTGTCACAGCAAAGGGTCTGAATACTTAGGACCATGTGATATTTCAGTTTTTCTTTTTTTAATAAATCTGCAAAAATGTCTGTGTTTTTCTGTCAATATGGGGTGCTGTGTGTGCATTAATGAGGAAAAAAAATGAACTTAAATGATTTCAGCAAATGGCTGCAATATAACAAAGAGTGAAAAATTTAAGGGGGTCTGAATACTTTCTGTCCCCGCTGTATATTGCCAGCACTCTGGTAAGTCTGTCTCAGGCTTTTTTTTCTTGTATGATTACATACAAAAGTACTGTTTTGGGATCACGCAGGGACCCTTCCTCAGGCATGTGATAAGCAAACAACAAACATATAAAGCAATCATACTACAATAGTAAAGCTTGTCGGTGTGCTTGCAACATATTTCATCCATATTGTACACTGTGACCAATAGAGAATCATTGCAGTATCCTTTTAAAGTGGTTGTAAAAAAAAAAAAAACCCTGCAAGACAAAGGCATAATGAGCAAGTAGGAACAGCACGGTACAACTGCCATTGCATCAGTTGGCTTAAGTGCGCATGTGCCGATGACGTTGGCACATGCAAATACAGGGATATCTCCTAAACCATGCAGGTTTAGGAGATATCTAGTGCCGCTACAGGTAAGCCTAATTATAGGCTTGCCTGTAGTTAAAAGTGGTTGTAAAGGGTTTACAACCACTTTAATTAACCTTTTTATTTACATTTTCATTGACCTTTGCCAAGCCCACTGTCCCAGTGTAAAAGCATTCATTGACTTTAATTGAAATAGGTTTTTGTGAGCTTTTCAGGTGCTTTTTTTTAGTGTGAAAAGTGCCTGAAAAGTGCCTCAGTGTGAAAGGGGTCCAAGAATTAACTGTGAAGGACGCTGTTTTGGGTAGGTCCAACACATTCTTGTAGAATTTGTGAAGCAGCAGATTAGGCTCTGATGGGTTTGTTAGACCCCTTTCACACTGAGGCGCTTTTCAGGCGCTTTCACGGTAAAAAAAGTGCCTGAAAAGTTCACGAAAAACTATTTCAAATAAAATCAATGAGTGCTTTAACACTGGGGCAGTGCCCTGGCAGGGCGGTGAAAAAACACCCCTCTCCATTGAAATGAATGGAAAGCTGTTCAAAAGCACCTGAAAAGCTCTTCAAAAGTGCTCAGTGTTTTACTGGCAGTTTAGAAGCACCTCAGTGTGAAATGGACCTTAAGAACATTTCAGAACTTTGCCAGAAAGGTTAGGAGGTTATATAGCTGAATCAAACTTTATTCTAATGCCGCCTACACACGATTGGAAATTCGGCCAGCAAAAGACCGATGAGAGCTTTTGGTCAGAAAATGCGACCGTGTGTATGCTCCATCGGACTTTTGCTGGCCGAATTCCAGCCAGCAAAAGATTGAGAGCATGTTCTCAATTTTTCGGTCAGAAAAAGTTCCTATCCGAAAATGCGATCGTCTGTAGTAATTCTGACGCGCAAAATTCCAACGCATGCTCTGAAACAATTCGACAGGTGCTCAGAAGCATTGAACTTCATTTTCTCGGCTCGTCGTAGTGTTGTACGTCACCGCGCTCTTAACGGTCAAAAGTTCAGCGAACTTTTGTGTGACCGTGTGTATGCAAGGCAAGCTTGAGCAGAATCCCGTCGGAAAAGCCATCATATCTTTTTCCAACGAGAAGTCTGATCTGTGTACGCGGCATTAGGCTACTTTCACACTGGGGCGGGCGCCGGCGGTAAAGCGGCACTATTTTTAGCGCCGCTTTACCGTCGTTTTAGCGGCGCTATTCGGCCGCTAGTGTGGAGGTTTATACCCTTGCTAGCGGCCAAAAAAGGTTAAAACCACCCGCAAAGTGCCGCTGCAGCGGCGCTTTGCCGTTGGTTTGGTGGCGCTGCCCCATTATTTTCAGTGGGCAGGGGCACGTTAGGAGCGGTGAATACACCGCTCCTACAGCGCTGCAAAGATGCAGCTTGCAGGACTTTTTTGACCGTCCTGCAAGTGCACCGCTCCAGTGTGAAAGCCCCCCACATCCTTTTTTTTTTTTTTTTTAAATTTCGGGGATGGTTACAGGTTAATGGCAGATTAGCATTAGTGCTTTTAAACAGCAAATCATTTTTTATCTGCTATACATTCAAATATTTTTTATTTTTCCATAGATTTAAAGGAAACTAAGAGATTTTACATATATTATTTTTCTAATGCAAAATATAATTTGAGCATGCTTTGAAAACAATAACAATTTATAGGATATAATTAAAAAAGAACCCTGTGACCACACCCCCCTGCCGCCCCCTACCAAAAAAAAAAATTCCCTATTTGAAAATAAATCTTCCTGCTGTATAATCTTGTAGAATTGTTCATGCAGTCTTTTTTTCTTGCATCATCCACAACAAAGTATAACCTTTCTACCAGTTATAAACAAAGAAGGTCCATCAGTCAGATATCATGTTTTTCAGTAATCTCTGTTATTTTTCCAGGTCATCGAATCAGTTTTGCTTGTCTGATAAAAGTAGCATGTTAGAATTGTTATATAATAATATCTTGGCTCCTCAAAAACCTTCCTTTTATGGTTTGGGAACATTGCATGATCCATGAGGTAGCATTCCATTTTCTTTGAAGCTTGAAATGTATCTCACTCGGAAAATGTCATGTTTTTTTTCATCATCATACTGTCAATCACTTTGATTGGTTGTAAATAGTTTACTTTGCTCTACATGCTCTTTGCATTTATCCAATTCAACAGATTCGGTGTGGCTTCTTTGGCGAAAGACCTGGGAGATTTTACGGAAACTGGAGGTCTCAGAATGAGTGCCTTCAAAGAGCTTGGCCATGAATCCCACCCCAGCACTCCTAATGAAATTTCCTCCAGCAAACACATACAAAATAGGATTAGCACTGCTACTGAGAAAGGCAAGGGCTGTGGCATTAGGCCTGGCAACTCGAGCTGCTTTTGTTAGAGTTTCCGATGAGAACAGCTCCCCTGAAACCTGTATCATATTCACTAACTGATAGGGAAGCCAGAAGAGTGCAAACGTCACTATAATCATGATTACCAGACGACTTGTCTTATTCTTGGTCTGAAATTTGGCACTGCGTAGCCTCAGTCCAATGAAAACATAGCAGGACAGAATGACTGTGAATGGGATGACGAAGCCTGTTACAGTTTCAAACGTATACTGAAAAATGATATGTTGGGAAGTGGAAGTGTCATTTTTTGAACCATGAAATGGTATGCAAAAAGAACGACCAAAGAGGGGCTTAACATCACGGTAAAATAACATGGGAATGGCCATCAAAGCTGCAAACACCCAGATTGTAGCTACAATGCCCCTGACAGCTGGTTTTGTTCTCAACTTCTGAGAAGTGAAAGGAAATGCTACAGCTAAAAAACGGTCCATGCTCATGAAGGTAATCAGAAAGATGCTGGCATACATACTCAAACAGCTAGCATAATGACACATCTTACAAATGACATGCCCAAATACCCAGTTTCCAGTGGCTAGTAGATGGAGAAAAAATGGTGCTGTGAGTAAGACCATGATGTCTGCCATAGCCAAGTGCAAAATTAGTAGGCAGGTTACTGTACGTTTTTTCATTCGACATAATATAGTCCAGATGATAAAAGCATTGCCTGGAAATCCAATAATAAACGCAATTGATAGGATGGCAATCCCAAGGCTGGCAGAAGATCCAGATGATGTTGGGATCTTAGAAGAGCTTGTCAAATTTGGTGTACTTATGGTCATCACAGCAATAATCGTACTCTGCGAAAAGAAAGTGAGAAATATAAAAGACATGAATAAAAGTTTCACTTAAAAAGAAACTTTATTTGGAGCGACTGACTTTTAAAGTGCTGGAGCAACTGACTTTTAAAAAACACATACTTACCAGCCCATGAAATCAAGTGCTGTCTACCTTGCATTCAAAATCGTTTCAGCATTTTTCTTTCCTGCGATGTGTTTATCGTTGATTCGGTGGGATGGCTGTCATTTCCTGATCCCCTACAGCCAGCTTTCCCCTGTACATGCGCCAGATCAAAGGATGAAAGTAGACTGTTCTGAAGCCTCAGAACAGTGTCATGTGTAATCCAGGAGGCTGTGGGTGGGCAGACAAAGGGCTCCATCATGCTTGCCAAGGCAAAGAATAAGGAAGTGGGCATGAGCAACCCCTTCCAAAAAAAAAAACTGCAAATGTGTAACAGGGAATTGGAGGTGTAGAACGATGACTAGTGTTTAGAGTAAGTGAAGGTCTGCTTTCATGTAGTATGGCCGAATGTAAATGTAATTACAAATTCCATGATCTTCCAGGCATAGAGGGGAGTACTGAAGGCACCATAGTGAATATCTCCTGCTGCCATCATTCAAATTGCTAGGAGGGGTTAGGAAGGAGCAGGGGCATGGCATGTGGGGCGCTGTGTGTGTCTATGGATGCACACAGCACAGAGCACGAGTGCATAAGCACAGGTGACTCCTTATCACCTAGCTAGCTAATGAGACATCCACAAAGAGGCACGGGGTGCCAGAGGCTTGGGGACCAACGGCAGGAGAGCAAAACAGAGAATTTTAAAGCGAATGAAAAGAATCGCCATATAGTGGACCCCCTCTACCAAAACTTAAATAAATAAAAAAGAGTTTCATATCACTTTAACCTCAAATATTTCTTAGATATGATTTGATTCATGTTTAATTTGAACAGAAATGTTATCTATCTATCTATCTATCTATCTATCTATCTATCTATCTATCTATCTATCTATCTATCTATCTATCTACAGGCAAAGAAAAAGATAAAAAGTCACCAGCACTTCAATAATTCAGTTCCAGCAATTTCAAAGAAATATAACGTCAGGTCAAATAACCAATGCTTTGGGGCCATATAGGGTCCCTTTTCTCAAGAAGACTTTTGAATATATGCAGGTAAATCTGTCGGATCTGCAGAGATTGATGCAATTTAGGAATCTGAGTAATCATTATTTATGAGTTGTATGATTGGGTTTATCTGCATACATATATATTCTGGGGGTCAAAAAGTTGAAGGTTCATCAGTTTGCCTTTTTTATAAATATATTTGTTTATCACTATTAGAGACCACCAGTGAAAAAAAAATATTTCATTGATGAAAACATAATCTATTTTTCCTAGGAGCTAGACTCCTATCCTACGCTAAACTAACAAAATATTATTTGTACAGTTTATTTACTGGAACCCCCAACCTGGACTGCTACCCTTCTGACATGCCAGAGTCATAGCAGGAGGGCTGTTCCTATCTCCATTCATTTTTATCAAGTTTGCACAGATATCTGACCAAGGGAAAAGCGACACCACCAGCTCTTTGGATCAGCTCTATCACAATAAAAGAAGCATTGGAAACTGGCCAGTTTCCATCAGCTTTAAAACACAGCAATTTGCCAAGTAATAATTCTGTCATTTCCTAGTTCTGAGTAAACCAAATGATCACAATTATATGAAAATCTAACAAAACTGCCTTTTAGCTGGCACTGTTAATTCGTTTCCACCAAATGGTTTCTAGAAACAAGGAGAGCATTGCGGCTGGCAGGTCACTGTGGTCAAAACCTGTTGATACATCTGTCAAGATTATGGCTAGAACAGGTGCAGCATAGAAATGCAATATATATTTTTACCTCCATTAAAGTTGTCCTTGTGGTCTGGAACCTGTTAAGCCGCTGTGCCCCTCCACCTAGTTCTTGCATGTAGTGTTGAAGTGATCAGCTGGCTGATCAGATGGCCTTAGAGGGCGACCACCCCCAACGCAGCTTCAACATGTCCTCCGGTGTCTTTGATCTACACTTTCTGCAACTTGGGCACTGATGATTAAAGCTCTGCTCTGTTGAATTAAAATGTAATTTGTCTTTTGAAACCACTTTCGCCTGGAATTGCTCAAGGCTGAGCACTCCTGGAAACACAGTGTCAGATTAGTATTGATGGCAGTAAAAAAAAAAAACTCACTTTGGGCCTCCTGTCAGCTGCTGTACCTTACTAACCACAGGGATCTCAGGTCAGAATTAATACCGCTCAAAGAGACTGAGATAATACAGAGAGCCAACTCAGTCACTTTACTGACATTGGCATGTGGTCAAGAATATCACTGCCTGGCATCCTAAAATTAAGACAGTTTATATTTCTACCTATAAGAGTGAATCAACATAGCATATTTGATGCAATTTTAAATTGCATTTATCATATTAATGACTTAATGGGGTGAATTTACTAAAGGCAAATAGACCGTGCCCACTTTGCAAGTACAGTTGCACTCAGAGCTTAGTAAATGGGGTAAAGCTGCACTTTGTGTGGAATACCCAAAGAAAAAAAAAACGAACAGCATTTTTGCAGAGCTTTACCCCATTTACTAAGCTCTGAGTGCAACTGAGTTTGCTAAGTGCATTTGCCTTTAGTAAATCAACCTCCATAAAATAACTTTACAGTTGTGTGTGTTGTTTTTTTAAATGTTAAAGTGTGTTCCTCTTTGCATTAAATCAGGAAAAAACATCTCAATAAAAAAAATAGGTCAAATGTAGGTCACTATTATTTTTTTTTATTATTAGATTTAGAATTTTGGTTTTTGAAGTTGATCCAGACAGAAAGAAGAAAGAAATAATGTCCCAAGAGACAACAGTGAGTAATCCTCTATCATAGATACGGTATCAAGATACTGTGTAGTCAGATGAAAATACACAGCAATGTTTTACTAATAGGACTGCAAATTAAACACAGCTGATCCTTATCATCCACCATATAAAAAAAAAATAATTTTGTATGGATCTCTATTTAGTTAGAGATCTAATCACTTTGAGTAGTTGTCGCTTCATGGTATAATTATACTGTATATCTTGAATGTTTGTTAAAAACAAACGAAGGTGCACTTGCTATAGACAGATTTACATATTCTGAACAAGCAGGTAAATGAGTTCTAAAAAGCTATCCCTGGCCTCTCATGTTGCATGTACTGTGAAATATTTCATTCTCAAAGATCACAACAAAGACTCTAATGTCAGGTTTCAGTTTCAACAACTTAGGCTGGCCATACATTATACAATTTTCTGTACAATTTTCTTTAGATTTACCTTCAATTATGTAGTGCAAGGGCCTGCCTAATTGAATACAATTTAGGTGTTGTTTAGTTTTATATATGATTATTATATCATATTATATGGTTTTTGGTAAATCTAAAGGAAAATTGTACAAGAAAGCTGAACATGTATGGGCAGAAACACCTGCTGTGTTTGCATTAAAGACTGGCAGGGTGCCAAGATTCCGCTGCAATAAAAGTAATAAGAAAAGAGCTAAGGTTTCAGTGTTTCTGCAGTGAACTTTGAAAACCAATTTCTCCAAAAGGCCTAAAGCTACAGAGGTGAATGTACCCAGTTTCCTCATTTTGCCATCCCCTAGACCCCCTAGTTCTTCATTCCATATAATGACTGCTGTCCCTCGAATGTTATATTACAAGATATTATTCGTAGGTTTGGCTGTTAAGAGGGGTCCTTCTTTTTTCCCTTTACCCTCGCACAACCAAGTTGGACATAAGAGGCTATTTCATTTTCCACGTATAGTGCTGTACTACAGTCAATAAATGTTCAATATGTTTGTTGCTTTTCCTAACACGCTTTTGAGGGCTGCGTCCCAGTTAATGTGGTGCATTAGTGTGAATTTTGTTTGACCCCCTTCCCCTTGGGGTTCATTTGCAAAAGTTGCTATCCTGTACTAATAAAAGTATTAGAACATGAACACTTATTTTAAAATGCTTTTACTGTTTGTTCAGAATGTAAAAAACTACTTTAGTCTGGGCAAATCTTATAACAATATTAATAGAAACATTTCACTGTAAGCAATTTAATGCCACATACTATATGCTTTGATTTATACTGCCGATCATTTAGATCATTTATTCAGACTGCATATTATTTCTATAGCTGCTAAGCTCAAATAATAGATCATTATGCCACGCATTGCTTGTGGCATATCATGCCATTTACATTAACTACAATATTTATGCAAGTAGACATTCATTTCATTAGTATTGTACAATTGTGTGCAATGCTATTACTTTCTTTTATGTCATAAATGTCATCCAGCATTATTAGGCAGGCAGGTGTTCATTTCATTAGTATTCTGCAATGACATGTATACTTTTACTTACTGCCTCTGACATGATGCTGAAGTCCCAGATGAAAATATCCTAAAGTCAAGTGCAGGAGTATGAATCAGTCCATTTGAAAATATTTTAGACCGATCTTACAAAAAAAGCCTTAGAAAAAGAGGCTGTGCAGGATGTTACAAAAGGATCTTCAGAGTATTGCAGGTTTCCTGCTGTCACAACACAAATGTTCTATTTCAGCTTGTTGCATAAACGATAGCGCCCGTGAATTCTCTTATCTGTATCTAGACATCCTTATGCTTTAAAAAAAAAATAAAAATCTTTCCTTGCGGTAAAAAACAGAACATCTTAATGATGTAAACTGATATGTTGAAATGTTTCTTCGGTTCTTATGAGGCATCTAAGAAAATTACCTCTTCTAGGGAATAATACCATTCATATTGCTTAGACTGCACTAAATGACTCAGCTTTATCCATTTCACTCAATCAGTTTACACTGCATAAGGCCACTGTACATAGGTGTGCGCACAGGGTGTGTCGGGTGTGCCCGGGCACACCCAAATAACCCCATGCAGTGCTGATCCCCCCTGCTTCCTGGCGCAGACTGTCTCCTCCCTGCAGTGCTGTCAGCTTCCCTGCTCACCTGTCCCACAAGCTGCTGCGGGGGGATGTTTCAGGAAGGAGAGCGGGGGAAGGGGCTGGTAAATATTTAAATTTACCCCTTCTTTTTCTGGATGAACACAGTGAGTGATCTGTACCGATCGCTCCTGTGTTCATTTTTAACTGAAGCATAGTAAACTATGTTTGTTTATGAGACATCAGGGGTCTATTTAGACCCTTGATATTTCACCAAACCCCCCCTCCCCCCAACGGGGCTCCTAAAAAATTGTAAAAAAAATAATTTTTTTTTTTTTTTAAATAATGACAAAAATAAAATTGTAAAAAACAAAAAAATTACAAAAATAAAATGATAAAAAACAAAAAAAAAAAAATTACAAAGATAATATGGTAAAAAAATAATAAAATAAAAACTTTTGACACTTTCCACTGCCCTACTGGCACCAATCTCTGTTCTACTCACACTTTCCACTGCTCTTCTGATATACACATATGTGCGTTTGTGCTCTGGGGTGCACACCCTAATACAGTAGGCTGCGCACACCAAGTCCCGGGGGCCCCTGAAGCTCAATGGTGACCTCCAGAGTTAAGGACAGCTGACATCCTTCAGTTTATGCTGGGTGTAATGTAAGATGAACAGGTGGGCGCCAGACACTTTTTGAATGCAAAGAGATTTATTGTCTCTTAAACAGAACTGTGGGAGAGAGGATTAGGGCCAGGACACCCTTAGGTAGATGCAAACTTATGTAAATGGATGATCATCAATTTACATCTATTTTCCATAGAGATGCATTGATGTCTGTTTTTCATTCGTCAACGGATGGATGAAAAATACAGCATGTTTGAAAGGGGAAAGGGGCCTTAGGAGCAGTTCAAACTTTCATATGTCCTGGCAGGAAATGTTAGCAATAGAAAGTGGGGTGGGGTCACTCTTTAACCTGTGGAGGACCAGTGGGGTACACCTTTCCTCTGAAGGTAAGCCCAGAGGGTATCCATGTTAAGTGAACAGTATCAGTCATTGAAGTGAGCCTACGTTCAATACACTGTTGAACACAGGAGGTCTCTCCTCCTACTTCCTTCTGCATAATCATTTCGCATATACAGGCTTTCCTCACTTAACGACCAGGTTCTGTTCCAACGACCAGGTCGTTAAACGAATTGGTCGTTAAACGGGGAGCCACAAGTAATCAATATTTTAAGCATTCTCAACTACTGTACTGTACTGTATTGTGAACAAAAAGGTCTAAACACAAAACTCCAGCTCAATAGTGTTTTTAATTTGCATAGGTACAGAATACAAATGAAAATTCTGTACTGTACAATACAATGATGTATATCTCGTTGTTTGGGTGGGGAGAGCTGGTCGTAAGTCCGAGCGGTCGTTAAACAGGTAAGTCGTTAAACGAGGGGTATCTGTATGGTAAATTACTTATATATCTTTAATTCTCTGTGCAAAACTCCACATCCCTGCATACGTCTTCTTTTATAGTTCCACTGGATACAATGAACACACCACTGCTCTTTCTTGTTGTTTGTGGCTGACTCCACACCTGCCTACTTGTGGTATACTGTATGTGTGTTGTGGTGTGTTGCCATAAAAAAAAAAAAAAAAAAAATATATATATATATATATATATATATATATATATTGTGCAACAGTGCACCACAATGAACTGGTCATAAATCTTATATAAAAGCATTTAATTAAAGTGTTTCTACAGGCAGAAGGTATTTTACTAGACATGTGCAATTAGTTTCAGTCCGAATATAAATTTGGACAGATTTTTGGTTATTCTGAGATTTAGATCTGAAACTCCGAATGAAATAATAACAAATTTAATTGAAATTCGTTGAGTTTTGTTTTGTATATTCGTTTTCTAATGAATTCTAAATTTTTGGAACAATTCAAATTTTGTGTGAAAAATAGCTGGTTGTTAAAGAGGTTGTAAACCTCTGAAAAATATTCACAAAAAAAAAGAGAAACCTCGGGCCATTCCTTCAGAGCGCATGCGCCAGTGATGTCACTGGCTGCATGCACTGGAAATATCTCCTAAACTGTACAGGTTATTATAGGCTTACCTATATATAAAAGTTTGCAGAGGAAGTTTAGTTCCTCTTTAACCACTTCAATACCGGGCACTTCCTGCCCAAGCCAATTTTTAGCTTTCATCGCTGTCGCACTTTGAATGACAAAGGCACTGATAGGCGGCACTGATGGGCACTAAAAAGGCTGCACTGATGGGTACTTATGGGTGGCACTGATAGGTGGCACAAATGGAGACTGATGGGCACTGGTAGGTGGCACTGACGGGCATTTATGGGTGGCACTGATGGACACTGATGAGTGGCACTGCTGGGCATCACTGATGAGGAGACATCTGGCAGGCATTCATAGTGGGCACTGACTGGCACCATTTGTGGTCACTGATTGGCATCTTTTAGGGCACTGTGTGGCATCCATGGGGGGCATACCCGCTCATGTGTGGTGGGTGCCCTGGTGGTCCTGGTGGCATCCCTGGTGGTCCAGTGTGGGCATCCGCGGGGGGGGGGCTGCACTGATAAACAATCATCACAGACCCCCGCTGTCAGGAGAGCCGCCGATTGGCTCTCCTCTACTCGCGTCTGTCAGACGCGAGTGAGGAAAAGCCGATAAAGGCTCTTATTGGACATGGCTGACCACGTGGTAAAGAGCCTCCAACAGAGGCTCTTTACCGAGATCAGTGTAGCGGTGTGTCAGACTGACACACTGCACCACAGATCCCCGCGCTGCCTGCTGGACGTCATATGACACCCAGTCAGGATGACTAAACCGCCGCCCGGCCGTCATTTTGCTATAGGCCGAGCAGCTACCACGTCCTTAAAGCGTGTCTCCAGCCCCCCCCCCCACGGAAACATACTGTAGCTGCTGAATTTTAATATTAGGACACTTACCTCTCCTGAAATCCAGCGATGTCGGCACTCCAGCCAATGTTTCCATCGGCTCTCAGGTGCCCACCACCAGAGCCTGTAAGGGAAGTAAGGGAAACTGGCAGTGAAGCCTTGAGGCTTCACAGCCGATTCCCTACTGTGCATGTGCGTTCTGAATGGCCTGGTGTCGGGTAAGGAGGAGGGGTGACAAACTTCTGATATACCTCGCCGCGGCGAGGTCCGACGAAAGTGGGGACAGGTACCTACTCCCCCCTGAAAAGTGCCAAATTTAGCACCAGAGGGCCTGGTATGGATTGGGGGGGACCCCACGCTGTATTTAAAAAAAAAAATGTAATTGCCGGTGTGCCGTCAGATTTGGTAACATAAGTGACGTTGCCAACAAAATGTGCTTACTGTGCATACTCAATGCGTTCTGGCATGGCCGCTATTCGTTCCAATAGGTTTCCTAATCTGACAGAACACGATGGTGGCAGCGGACATCTTGTTACACACAGGCAAGTCTTGAATGTCACAGTTATTTTAGCAGTAAACTGAGCTTACATACAGTATACTGAGGTACAG
This sequence comes from Aquarana catesbeiana, assembly GCF_042186555.1. Classification (NCBI taxonomy): domain Eukaryota; kingdom Metazoa; phylum Chordata; class Amphibia; order Anura; family Ranidae; genus Aquarana; species Aquarana catesbeiana. The sequence goes on along the minus strand of NC_133324.1, from coordinate 336,998,715 downwards.
GATATCAACACGACCTAATGAGGGTGTTCAAAAATGTCATTGCCCCCTTATGACTATCAGTTTGGTGCTGAGCAGTGCGGGGTGTACCGAGATGGCCATTGCCACTTTCTGACTGCATGCTTGCAGCTGGTTTTCAAATTTAACATGAAAACAGATGTAAGGTACCTGGTAGGAGAGCCTGACTGTAGGAGAAGACCTCTCATACAACGCTGGTTCAGGAGCCACTGGAGTGGGGACAGTGGTCTCCTGAGCGCAGTGGGGTAGGAGTGCCTGTATAGTCTCTGATGTGGAGGCAGAGATCCCTCCTGGGATGGCCGAGCTGCAGGTGAGTGGAGACTGGAGTAGCAGTAACTTGACTCACTGGGTTGTAGGTGAGAGGAGACTGGAACGGCAGCAGGCTTGACACACTGGATGGCTGAGTTGCAGGTGAGAGTAGACTGGAGCGGCAACAGGCTTGACACGCTGGAGGGAGAGATCACTGAAGCTGAAGCTGAAGGTGCAACAGCAAGTGAACAGTAGGCACAAGCAGAGTCAGACAGTCCGGGTCGGCAGGTAGCTGGCACAGGTAATAACGGCAGACTAGGCAGAGTCGGTGAACAGGCAGGGTTCGGCAACGGTAGCAAATACGGACAGAAGAGTAGTCAGACAAGCCGGATCGGGATAGGAGCAGGTCGGATGGTCAAAACAAGCCGGGTCAAGATCAGGTAGCAGACAATCAGGATACGGGTCAACAGATTCACAGAGCTGAGACGAAGCAGCGACGTCCTCATGGAACAGGGGAACTTTTATGTGCTAAGATGGCGCCAAACCGGCGCTAACGCGAACGCGCGCGCGCCCGCGCCGTGCACCCGCGCGCGCCCGAGCGCCGCGCTGATGCACAGCAGTTTGAAGCTGTGTCCGAATGGAAGCACGCCGACGCATAGGCGAACGCAAGTGTCCTGGACTGGTGCTGGTGGGTCCCTGACATTGCCCCCCCCCAAGGGGCAGCCTCCGGATGCCCAACAACCTCTTCTTCTCAGGATGAGTAGAAAAATAAGCGCGCACTAGACGCCTGGCATGCACATTACTGTCCGGTTCCCATGAGTTACTTTCTGGGCCGTAGCCCTTCCACTTGATTAAGAACTGGTTTTGCCCTTGCCTTCTTCTACAATCAAGGATAGCCTCGACCTCAAATTCCTCACTGCCATCAACTACAACAGGTTCAGGGGGTCTTGTGCCCCTAGCAGGAAAGGGATCAGGTACAGCAGGTTTAAGCAGAGATACATGGAATACTGGATGAATTTTAAATGAATCAGGTAACGTCAACTCATAAGATACCTCATTGATTTTTCTTCTGACTGGAAAAGGTCCCATGAATCTAGGTGCCAACTTCTTGGAAGGACATGCTAATTTGATGTTAACAGTAGAAAGCCATACCTGGTCGCCAATTTGCAAGTTCAGCTCCCCCCTTCTTTTCCGGTCGAAGATTCTCTTACCATCAGCCTGAGCCTTGGATACCGTTTCCTGTAGCAACCGGCTGTTGTGACTGAGGAACTCCACCGTACTTTGTACTGCTGGAACCGAAGACTCTGAAAGGAAATCAGGTAGAAAGGTTAGGTGAAAGCCATAATTGGCGTAAAAGGGAGATTGACCGGTGGCAGAATGTTTGGCATTGTTATAGGCAAATTCTGCTAAGGGTAATAGAGATACCCAATCATCTTGTGTGAATGATGTGAAGCATCTGATGTATTGTTCCAGGGTCTGATTAGTCCTCTCTGTCTGACCGTTTGTCTGAGGATGGTATGCCGAGGACAAAGCCAATTCAATCTTTAAGGTTTCACACAGGGATCTCCAGAAACGTGAAGTGAATTGAACCCCTCTATCAGAAACTATGTTTGCCGGTACTCCATGAAGTCTGATGATCTCCTTGATAAATATGCGAGCAGTCTCGGAGGCAGACGGGGTTCCCCTTAAAGGTAGAAAATGAGCCATTTTGGTTAGACGGTCTACAACTACAAAGATAGCTGAACATCCTTCGGAACATGGAAGTTCCACAATAAAGTCCATAGAAATCATTTTCCACGGTCTGTCGGGTACGGGCAATGGTTTCAATAGACCCCAAGCTCGATTCCTGGACGACTTATTCTGGATACAGATGGGACAGGAACTAACATACTTTTCGCAAAAGTCTTTCAGATTGGGCCACCAGAAAGTACGCTGCACTAGTTCCAAGGTCTTGCGGACCCCAAAGTGGCCTGCCAATGGGTGGTCGTGGAGAAGTGTTAAAACCCTGACCCGAATGTCTTCAGGAACAAAAATTTGGCTTCCTTTCCAGAACAGACCATCTCTACTTACTAAAGAAATTCCAGTAGGCCTGGCTGATTCAGAGGATGCTTCCTTAATCAGGGAAAGTAAATCTTTTTGCAGCAGTAAAAAACTGTTTGAGGGTAATATGGTGTCCGGAGTGGATAAGTCCTTAGGATTGTCATGCATACGTGATAATGCGTCTGGTTTGATATTTTTAGAGCCTGGACGGTACGTGATGTGGAAGGAGAAACGTGAGAAAAACAGAGCCCAGCGGGCTTGTCGAGGCTTCAGACGTTTGGCAGATCGTAAGTACTCTAGGTTTTTATGGTCAGTATAAATTAGTACTGGATGCATAGCCCCTTCCAACAGGTACCTCCATTCTTCTAGAGCAGCTTTTATAGCGAGAAGTTCACGGTCACCGACGTCATAATTCTTCTCCGCGGGGGAGAGTTTACGGGAGAAGAACCCTACAGGATGCATTATCTCTTTGCTACCTTTGCGCTGTGAAAGAATCGCACCTACCGCAATCTCGGAGGCATCAACCTCTAAAATAAACGGTAGGGATGGTTCAGGATGACTGAGGATAGGTGCTGAAGTAAACAGCTTCTTGAGATTTTCGAAGGCATCTTGGGCAAGTTGGTTCCAGGAAAAACGGATATTTTGTTTGGTTAACTGCGTGATGGGTGCAATTATGGCTGAGAACCCCCTGATGAATTTCCTGTAGAAGTTTGCAAACCCCACAAACCGTTGAACTCCTTTCTTGTCCAAGGGTACCGGCCAGTCCAGCACAGCGGACACTTTTTGTGGGTCCATCTTGATGCCTGTTGCGGAGATGATTAACCCCAAGAATTGGATGCTCCGTTGTTCAAACTCACATTTCTCCGCTTTCGCGTACAGACTGTGTAAGCGAAGACGACCCAACACCCTGCGGACATGTTCCTGATGCAATTCACGGGACTCCGAAAAAATCAAAATATCGTCCAGGTATGCAATTACAAACACATCTAGAAAGTCCCTGAGGACGTCGTTAATCAGGTGTTGAAAAGTTGCAGGGGCGTTGCAGAGCCCAAAGGGCATGACCCGGTATTCATAATGCCCGAATCGGGTTCGGAATGCTGTCTTCCACTCATGTCCAGCCCGGATGCGGACTAGATTATATGCCCCTCTTAGGTCAAGCTTGGTGAAGATGACGGCAGTCCTTAATTTTTGAAAAAGTTCAGGTATCAAGGGTAGGGGATACCGATTTTTGACCGTGATCTTGTTTAGCTCACGATAATCGATACACGGCCGGAGCGACTTGTCCTTTTTGGTCACAAAAAATATTCCGGCACCAGCTGGAGAGGTAGAGTGACGTATAAAACCTTTGGCCAGATTCTCATCTATATATGTTTTTAGTACTTCCTGTTCCTTCTCGGATAAAGGAAAAATGCGTCCGAATGGTATCTCGGATCCAGGCAGCAAATCAATGGGGCAATCGTAGGGCCGATGAGGTGGAAGAGAGTCTGCCCCCTTTTTACTAAAAACATCGATGAATTCATGATATTGTTTAGGTATGACCTGGCAGAGTTTCTGGTCGGTGTCTAGACAAAGTAGAGTAGATGAAGAATCCGAATCTTCCTTTACACAGTGTTCAAGACAGTAAGAAGATGAGAATTTCACTTCTCCAGATGTCCAATGAATGTAAGGGTTATGGGCCTGCAGCCAAGGAATGCCCAGGATGATGGGAAACATAGGGGAGGAGATGACATCAAGAACCAGCAGTTCCTTGTGTAGGGAGGAAGTAGAAGCAGGCAGAGGCAGGGTTTCTTGGGTTACTTGTCCCGATCTGATGCGGGAACCATCAGCTAGAAACACAGCGAGTCCATGGGTCTTGGTTTGTAATGGAATGTTATGCTGGCTGGCAAAGGTTGAGTCAATAAAGCAGCTGCATGCTCCGGAATCAATGATGGCGTTGGTCGTTATTGTCCCTTCTTGCAGCTGTAAAGACAGAGGAATGGCAATGTGGGTAGAGTTCGCAGACAGAGCAGAAAGACTGGTATACACAGAGAATGGGCACTTACTTAATTTGACTGGACAGTTCAGGACATAGTGCCCAGTCCCACCACAGTAGAGGCACAGATTGAGTTGCCGGCGCCGGGCCCGTTCTTCAGGCGATAAGGCGGGACGCATCAGTCCCAATTGCATAGGCTCCACAGGATCAGGCATAGCATTAGCTGGATTAGAGCTGGATGGGGGTAAGTAGCGTGCTGCCGGGAGTGGTGCTCTGGCTGTCATCCACATCGGGCGGGATTGTAAAGTGGATCGTTCAGAACGACGTTCCCGGATTCGCCGGTCAATTTGGATAGTCAGATTAATTAATGCTTCAAGAGTGTCTGGTACACCCACTCGGGCAAGTTCGTCCTTTAAACCTTCAGACAGACCTAAGCGGAACTGATGACGCAGGGCCGCGTCATTCCACTGAGTGTCTGCACTCCAACGTCTAAAGTTCATGACATAATCTTCCGCAGGTCTGCGACCTTGCTGGAGCGTGAGCAGTGCTGATTCAGCTGTTGCAGTCTGTTGAGGGTCCTCATAAATTTGTGCCATGGCTTCAAAGAAAGAGGATAAAGACTGGGTTAGGACGGAGTCCCCCTCAAGTAGCCGATGAGCCCAGATCTGTGGTTCTCCTTGTAGGAGGGAGATCACAAACCCCACTTTGGTGGCCTCCAGTGAAAAGGTTCGGGGCTGTAACGCAAAGAAGAGCTTGCAGGCGTTGCGAAAGGCCCGGAACTTGGACCGGTCTCCAGAGAATCTATCAGGAGTAGGAACCTTTGGTTCAGGTGGAAGCATTACAACAGAAGGTCCAGGAGCCGTCTGTGCTGGGGTTGTGGCTGAAGAGGAGGCCAAGGGGTTAGGGCCTGCTAGGTTCTGGACTTGTCCCTCCAATCTGTTGTAGTTATCCTGAAGGGATTGTACGGCTTGAGTGAGGGCCGCAAGGTGGGTGCATATTTCTTTCAAAGGAGAGGTATCTCCTGCAGGCTCAGTCATGGCTGCTTCGTACTGTAAGGTACCTGGTAGGAGAGCCTGACTGTAGGAGAAGACCTCTCATACAACGCTGGTTCAGGAGCCACTGGAGTGGGGACAGTGGTCTCCTGAGCGCAGTGGGGTAGGAGTGCCTGTATAGTCTCTGATGTGGAGGCAGAGATCCCTTCTGGGATGGCCGAGCTGCAGGTGAGTGGAGACTGGAGTAGCAGTAACTTGACTCACTGGGTTGTAGGTGAGAGGAGACTGGAACGGCAGCAGGCTTGACACACTGGATGGCTGAGTTGCAGGTGAGAGTAGACTGGAGCGGCAACAGGCTTGACACGCTGGAGGGAGAGATCACTGAAGCTGAAGCTGAAGGTGCAACAGCAAGTGAACAGTAGGCACAAGCAGAGTCAGACAGTCCGGGTCGGCAGGTAGCTGGCACAGGTAATAACGGCAGACTAGGCAGAGTCGGTGAACAGGCAGGGTTCGGCAACGGTAGCAAATACGGACAGAAGAGTAGTCAGACAAGCCGGATCGGGATAGGAGCAGGTCGGATGGTCAAAACAAGCCGGGTCAAGATCAGGTAGCAGACAATCAGGATACGGGTCAACAGATTCACAGAGCTGAGACGAAGCAGCGACGTCCTCATGGAACAGGGGAACTTTTATGTGCTAAGATGGCGCCAAACCGGCGCTAACGCGAACGCGCGCGCGCCCGCGCGCGTGCACGCGCGCACACGCGCGCGCACCCGCGCCGTGCACCCGCGCGCGCCCGAGCGCCGCGCTGATGCACAGCAGTTTGAAGCTGTGTCCGAATGGAAGCACGCCGACGCATAGGCGAACGCAAGTGTCCTGGACTGGTGCTGGTGGGTCCCTGACAACAGATTTACAATACTTTTTTCCACTATATAAGTTGCTAAAACAAGTGTGAAATTCCAGACTTGTCTGGGTGTAACAAGATATGGGTGTTACAAGATGTCCGCTGCCACCTTCGTGTTCTTTCAGAATAGGAAACCTATTGGAACGCATAGCGGCCATGCTGGAACGCATCGCACATGCTCAGTAAGCAATTTTTGCTGGTAATGTCACTTCCGTTACCAGATCTGATGGGTCGCTTAAAGCGGAGGTTCCCTACTGCGCATGCGCGAGTCGCGATGCGCGTCTTCTCTGGTCCCTGCTGTGTTCTGGGACCTGTGTGTCTCCCAGAATACAGCGGGGGAGGACAGTGTAGGCCCCGGAAGTGGCGTAGGTCACCGCAAGCGCCGCGGTGATCTATACCAGGAAGTGGGAGCAAATACCTGTATTAGACAGGTATCTGCTCCCTCCTCCCCCCTGAAAGGTGCCAAATGTGACACAGGAGGGGGGGAGGAATCCAAAAAGTGGAAGTTCCATTTTTGGGTGGAACTCCATTTTAATCTGACGGAACACTGGCATTCTTTTGTGTACATTTAAATTGTGAGTGGGGAAGCCCGCTGACAGCTGATGAGTCATTTGGTTGTTAAAGACGTGGCAGCCGGCTTCCCGGCCCGCTCCCTAACCAGCTATTCTTCACACATAATTTGAATCGGTCAATCTTTTTTCGACCGGTCTGAATCCAAATCACTCTGAAAATTTTGAATTTGTTAGAAAATAATATAAAATAAACTAAACAAAATTAAATGAAACAAAACAAAACAAAACTAAACAAATTCCGAAAGGAATCAACTAAACAAAATTAGTAACATATCGAATCTATCCAAAACTAAACAAATTTTTCTGTTCTGCACATGTCTATTTTTTACCTTAATGCATTCTGTTATTTAAAAAAATCAAAGCATTTACACTCATTTTAAGTGTTTTTGTTATTCAAAACTTTAAAACTTTCAGTTTAAATTAGTTACATATGTAGGCCCCTGTTCCTAAAAATGGGGCTATAGTGTAAATTTAGTTTTTGGCTGAGCTGTAAACAGCTCAGATTTGATTGTATAGTTTATTTGGTTCTGTTCTAAACTTACCTGAGTTGTGCATTACTCACTGTTGCCAGTAGGTGTCACTGGTACCACAGGCCAGTATGAGAATTACAGCGAGGGGGAGCTATGTAATGATTATTCCTTTTCCAGAACAGCCCAGTAGGAGGTTTTTATTTATTTATTGGGCAGAGCCATGTGCTCTAGTATCAGTCATTACCTCGGGGCCCTCCTGGCCCAAGGGTGTGTTGCTACAAGTTCTGCAAGTAGGCCCAGAAGCCTGTCTGGGGCCTACTAATCCTGTGGTGGTCCTTAGGCTGCACTATTCACTGGGGAAGAACCCGAGAGTCTCTGCTAAAGAGGGGTTCCTGGACTTTGTCACTTTCTCCAGGAAAACAGGGGTTAATTGCAAGATCACATTTCTGACTGCGTGAGCTGTGGGTGGAGTGAGAGAAGCCCGGGAGCTACGTGATCAGAAGAGCATGTGGGAGGAGTTACTGCCTGCTGCCGCGTGAGACACTGTGTGTTTGTCTCTGGCGCTGAAGAGAGAAAGGTTGCTGTTACTACAGGGAAGGTCACAGGCCAGTCATGGCTGAATTTTCTCTTGTGCAAATTGCAATGGGGTCCACAATGCTTCCTGTCGGCACCACTGCAAGTGCTATGCTGTCTGGAACCCTGCTAACAGAAACCGGCATCCACCTGAAGCCACGTGGTTGGTTTGTGCTGTATACTGTTGGAGACCATGAAATGCTGGGTATGTTATGCCACATGTGTGGAGGACTGGCCATAGATCTCCGTCCCTTTGTTCGTTGCCTGCACTGCGGGGAGTACCTGTTTGCTGTGGAACACCCTACCATGCCGCTCCGTGCCTACAGAGTTGATTGGGCCACAGGTGTTGCTACAGTGGAGTCTGCTGCTTTTGCTCCTGCTGGAAAACCTACACTCATCACGCCTGCTACTCTGAGTGTTCCATTTGATGATGTCACTGCTACTGTTCCTAAAGTGCCATCAGCAGACCTTGCTACTGCTACTGTGCCCGCTGCACCTGTCCAGAAGAAGGTGGGCTATGTAAATCCATCCCATGGCCGTGGTCGGGGCCTACCCCAGAGACCACCAGAACCCGAGGAAGGCGTCTCTCCTGGGAAATCCATGTCAGGAACTGGCGAGAAATCTGGGACAAGCATTTCAGTGGGGTCAATGTGTAAATATAGGCCCGCAGAAGAATTAAGGGATTCTGAGCTGGATTCTGGAGTCTGATGTATCTGGTCAGGGCCGTCTTTAATATTGATTGGGCCCTGGGCAAAGATTTTATTGGGGCCCCCCCAGCTAGACTCAAAATGAGTTTACTGCAGCAGATCAGGCAACGATTGTGATTGGCTGCCAGAGATTACAACACATCATTACAGCTTACAGATTAGTTGCTAGAGGTTACTACACATCATAACCTCTCAGTGCAAATTGCGGGTGTGGCCAAACTGCACTAGCATTGAGGGGTGCACTATGTACAGAGTGCAGGGTTGGGGGGTGCGCTTTGTGCAGAGTGCAGGGGTGAGGTGGGTGCAGAGTGCAGGGGTGAGGTGAGTGCAGGGGTGAGGTGGGTGCAGAGTGCAGGGGTGAGGTGAGTGCAGAGTGCAGGGGTGAGGTGGGTGCAGAGTGCAGGGGTGAGGTGGGTGCAGGGCTGAGGTGGGTGCAGAGTGCAGAGTGAGGTGGGTGCAGAGTGAGGTGAGTGCAGAGTGCAGGGGTGAGGTGGGTGCAGATTGCAGGGGTGAGGTGGGTGCAGAGTGAGGTGAGTGCAGAGTGCAGGGGTGAGGTGGGTGCAGATTGCAGGGGTGAGGTGGGTGCAGAGTGCAGGGGTGTGGTGGGTGCAGAGTGCAGGGGTGAGGTGAGTGCAGGACTGAGGTGGGTGCAGAGTGCAGGGCTGAGGTGGGTGCAGAGTGCAAGGCTGAGGTGGGTGCAGAGTGAGGTGAGTGCAGGGGTGAGGTGGGTGCAGAGTGTAGGGGAGTGATGGGTGCAGAGTGCAGGGGTGTGGTGGGTGCATAGTTCAGGGGTGAGGTGGGTGCAGAGTGCAGGGGTGAGGTGGGTGCAGAGTGCAGGAATGAGGTGGGCGCAGAGTGCAGGAGTGAGGTGGGCGCAGGGTGCAGGACTGAGGTGAGTGCAGGATGCAGGACTGAGGTGGGTGCAGAGTGCAGGACTGAGGTGGGTGCAGAATGCAGGACTGAGGTGGGTGCAGAATGCAGGACTGAGGTGGGTGCAGAGTGCAGGGGTGAGGTGGGTGCAGAGTGAGGTGTCTACAGAGTGCAGGGGTGAGGTGGATGCAGAGTGCAGGAGTAAGGTGGGTGCAGGGGTGAGGTAGGTGCAGAGTGCAGGGGTGAGGTGGGTGCAGACTGAGGTGGGTGCAGAGTGCAGGACTGAGGTGGGTGCAGAGTGCAGGACTGAGGTGGGTGCAGAGTGAGGTGAGTGCAGAGTGCAGGGGTGAGGTGGGTGCAGATTGCAGGGGTGAGGTGGGTGCAGAGTGAGGTGAGTGCAGAGTGCAGGGGTGAGGTGGGTGCAGATTGCAGGGGTGAGGTGGGTGCAGAGTGCAGGGGTGTGGTGGGTGCAGAGTGCAGGGGTGAGGTGAGTGCAGGACTGAGGTGGGTGCAGAGTGCAGGGCTGAGGTGGGTGCAGAGTGCAAGGCTGAGGTGGGTGCAGAGTGAGGTGAGTGCAGGGGTGAGGTGGGTGCAGAGTGTAGGGGAGTGATGGGTGCAGAGTGCAGGGGTGTGGTGGGTGCATAGTTCAGGGGTGAGGTGGGTGCAGAGTGCAGGGGTGAGGTGGGTGCAGAGTGCAGGGGTGAGGTGGGTGCAGAGTGCAGGAATGAGGTGGGCGCAGAGTGCAGGAATGAGGTGGGCGCAGAGTGCAGGAGTGAGGTGGGCGCAGGGTGCAGGACTGAGGTGGGAGCAGAGTGCAGGACTGAGGTGGGTGCAGAATGCAGGACTGAGGTGGGTGCAGAATGCAGGACTGAGGTGGGTGCAGAGTGCAGGGGTGAGGTGGGTGCAGAGTGAGGTGTCTACAGAGTGCAGGGGTGAGGTGGATGCAGAGTGCAGGAGTAAGGTGGGTGCAGGGGTGAGGTAGGTGCAGAGTGCAGGGGTGAGGTGGGTGCAGACTGAGGTGGGTGCAGAGTGCAGGACTGAGGTGGGTGCAGAGTGCAGGGGTGAGGTGGGTGCAAAGTGCAGGACTGAGGTGGGTGCAGAGTGCAGGGGTGAGGTGGGTGCAAAGTGCAGGGGTTAGGTGGATGCAGAGTGCATGGGTAAGGTGGGTGAAGAATGCAGGGGTGAGGTGGGTGCAGAGTAAGGTGGGTGCAGAGTGCAGAGTGAGATGAGTGCAGAGTGAGGTGGGTGCAGAATGCAGGGGTGAGGTGGATGCAGAGTTCAGGGGTAAGGTGGGTGCAGAATGCAGGGGTAAGGTGGGTGCAGAGTGAGGTGGGTGCAGAGTGAGATGAGTGCAGAGTGAGGTGGGTGCAGGAGTGAGGTGGGTGCAGGAGTGCAGGGGTGAGGTGGATGCAGAGTGCAGGGGTGAGGTGGATGCAGAGTGCAGGAGTGAGGTGGATGCAGAGTGCAGGGGTGAGGTGGGTGCAGAGTGAGGTGGGTGCAGAGTGCAGAGTGAGGTGGGTGCAGAGTGAGGTGGGTGCAGAGTGAAGAGTGAGGTGGGTACAGAGTGCAGGGGTGAGGTGGATGCAGAGTGTAGGGTGAGGTGGGTGCAGAGTGAGATGAGTGCAGAGTGAGGTGGGTGCAGAGTGAGGTGGGTGCAGAGTGGGGTGGGTGCAGAGTGCAGAGTGAGGTGGATGCAGAGTGCAGGGGTGAGGTGGATGCAGAGTGCAGGGGTGAGGTGGGTGCAGAGTGAGGTAGGTGCAAAGTGAGGTGGGTGCAGAGTGAAGAGTGAGGTGGGTACAGAGTGCAGGGGTGAGGTGGATGCAGAGTGTAGGGGTGAGGTGGATGCAGAGTGCAGGGGTGAGGTGGGTGCAGAGGTGAGGTCGGTGCAGAGTGAGGTGGGTGAAGAGTGATGTGGGTGTAGAGTGCAGAGTGAGGTGGGTGCAGAGTGCAGTGTGAGGTGGGTACATTGTGAGGTGGGTGCAGAGTGCAGTGTGAGGTGGGTGCAGAGTGCAGAGTGAGGTGGGTGTAGAGTGAGGTGGGTCCAGAGTGAGGTGGGTCCAGAGTGAGGTGGGTCCAGAGTGAGGTGGGTCCAGAGTGAGGTGGGTGCAGAGTGAGGTGGGTGCAGAGTGCACAGTGAGGTGGGTCCAGAGTGAGGTGGGTCCAGAGTGAGGTGGGTCCAGAGTGAGGTGGGTCCAGAGTGAGGTGGGTGCAGAGTGAGGTGGGTGCAGAGTGAGGTGGGTGCAGAGTGAGGTGAGTGCAGTGTTCAGAGTGAGGTGGGTGCAGAGTGAGGTGGGTCCAGAGTGAGGTGGGTCCAGAGTGAGGTGGGTGCAGAGTGCAGAGTGAGGTGGGCGCAGAGTGAGGTGGGTGCAGAGTGAGGTGGGTGCAGAGTGAGGTAGGTGCAGAGTGAGGTAGGTGCAGAGTGAGGTAGGTGCAGAGTGAGGTAGGTGCAGAGTGAGGTGGGTGCAGAGTGAGGTGGGTGCAGAGTGCAGAGTGAGGTAGGTGCAGAGTGAGGTGGGTGCAGAGTGAGGTGGGTGCAGAGTGAGGTGGGTGCAGAGTGAGGTGGGTGCAGAGTGCAGAGTGAGGTAGGTGCAGAGTGAGGTGGGTGCAAAGTGCAGAGTGAGGTAAGTGCAGAGAGAGGTAGGTGCAGAGTGAGGTGGGTGCAGAGTGAGGTGGGTGCAGAGTGCAGAGTGAGGTGGGTGCAGAGTGCAGAGTGAGGTGGGTGCAGAGTGAGGTGGGTGCAGAGTGAGGTGGGTGCAGAGTGCAGAGTGAGGTGGGTGCAGAGTGAGGTGGGTGCAGAGTGAGGTGGGTGCAGAGTGCAGAGTGAGGTGAGTGCAGAGTGAGGTGAGTGCAGAGTGAGGTGGGTGCAGAGTGAGGTGGGTGCAGAGTGAGGTGGGTGCAGAGTGAGGTGAGTGCAGAGTGAGGTGGGTGCAGAGTGAGGTGGGTGCAGAGTGGGGTGGGTGCAGCGTGCAGAGTGAGGTGGGTGCAGAGTGAGGTGGGTGCAGAGTGCAGAGTGAGGTGGGTGCAGAGTGAGGTAGGTGCAGAGTGCAGAGTGAGGTGGGTGCAGAGTGAGGTGGGTGCAGAGTGCAGAGTGAGGTGGGTGCAGAGTGAGATGGGTGCAGAGTGAGGTGGGTGCAGAGTGAGGTGGGTGCAGAGTGAGGTGGGTGCAGAGTGCAGAGTGAGGTGGGTGCAGAGTGAGGTGGGTGCAGAGTGCAGAGTGAGGTGGGTGCAGAGTGAGGTGGGTGCAGAGTGCAGAGTGAGGTGGGTGCAGAGTGCAGAGTGAGGTGGGTGCAGAGTGCAGAGTGAGGTGGGTGCAGAGTGCAGAGTGAGGTGGGTGCAGAGTGAGGTGGGTGCAGAGTGCAGAGTGAGGTGGGTGCAGAGTGCAGAGTGAGGTGGGTGCAGAGTGCAGAGTGAGGTGGGTGCAGAGTGAGGTGGGTGCAGAGTGCAGAGTGAGGTGGGTGCAGAGTGCAGAGTGAGGTGGGTGCAGAGTGAGGTGGGTGCAGAGTGAGGTGGGTGCAGAGTGCAGAGTGAGGTGGGTGCAGAGTGAGGTGGGTGCAGGGTGCAGAGTGAGGTGGGTGCAGAGTGAGGTGGGTGCAGAGTGCAGAGTGAGGTGGGTGCAGAGTGAGGTGGGTGCAGAGTGCAGAGTGAGGTGGGTGCAGAGTGCAGAGTGAGGTGGGTGCAGAGTGAGGTGGGTGCAGAGTGAGGTGGGTGCAGAGTGAGGTGGGTGCAGAGTGAGGTGGGTGCAGAGTGAGGTGGGTGCAGAGTGCAGAGTGAGGTGGGTGCAGAGTGAGGTGGGTGCAGAGTGCAGAGTGAGGTGGGTGCAGAGTGCAGAGTGAGGTGGGTGCAGAGTGCAGAGTGAGGTGGGTGCAGAGTGAGGTGGGTGCAGAGTGCAGAGTGAGGTGGGTGCAGAGTGCAGAGTGAGGTGGGTGCAGAGTGAGGTGGGTGCAGAGTGAGTTGGGTGCAGAGTGGGGTGGGTGCAGAGTGGGGTGGGTGCAGAGTGCAGAGTGAGGTGGGTGCAGAGTGAGGTGGGTGCAGAGTGGGGTGGGTGCAGAGTGCAGAGTGAGGTGGGTGCAGAGTGAGGTGGGTGCAGAGTGAGGTGGGTGCAGAGTGGGGTGGGTGCAGAGTGGGGTGGGTGCAGAGTGCAGAGTGAGGTGGGTGCAGAGTGAGGTGGGTGCAGAGTGGGGTGGGTGCAGAGTGCAGAGTGAGGTGGGTGCAGAGTGAGGTGGGTGCAGAGTGGGGTGGGTGCAGAGTGCAGAGTGAGGTGGGTGCAGAGTGAGGTGGGTGCAGAGTGCAGAGTGAGGTGGGTGCAGAGTGCAGAGTGAGGTGGGTGCAGAGTGAGGTGGGTGCAGAGTGCAGAGTGAGGTGGGTGCAGAGTGCAGAGTGAGGTGGGTGCAGAGTGAGGTGGGTGCAGAGTGCAGAGTGAGGTGGGTGCAGAGTGAGGTGGGTGCAGAGTGCAGAGTAAGGTGGGTGCAGAGTGCAGAAGTGCACAGCTCTCCTCCCACCCAGATTTCAATACAGAGCTCCACTCTCCCTAAGTACAAGGCTGTCCTCCCACAAAGCCCCCATCCCCCATTCCAGTATAGAGGAAAACTCTGTGTACTCACAGCATGTTGTCCTCCGATGTCCGTGGAACCTGCCAGTCCCAGAAACAGCTTCCCCTGTGCAGAGTCCCCGCCCCCTTCCTCCTCTGCTCTCATAGATCGTGTGTGTCCCTGAGGGATGAGAACAGCCGCCGGAAGAGAAGCGCTGTCACTTGGAAATACACAAGCCGTGCTTGTGTATTTCCAAGTGACAGTAGCGAGCAGCCAGCATGCGACCAGCACCGGAGGTGGCCGAACTCCGGCGGGCAGTGTGCAGGGTTTAAGGGACGGGCAGCGCAGGGCCCCCAACAATGACAGGGCCCTGGGCAGATGCCCCTTTTGCCCCGCGGTAAAGACGGCCCTGTATCTGGTGGTGATGAACTGTTTGAATCTAAGTCACAAGAAATATTGTGGACTAATAGTGAGGATGTTGCTTCTACCTTCGCTTTCTCAGATTGGGCAGACTTTGGGGAGACATCAATTCGTATGGAAACACCAGGTGTTACTAGTGAGCCTCTGCCTAACGTTATCAGTCCAGCTGAAACTAAAAAGTTGTCTGCTACAGAATATGGCCTGGAATTTCCATATGTTCCTTCAGAGACTATGCAAGAAATTGAATCAAAGCGAGAGGAGTAGTACAATGAAGCTATCTGGGACTACCTGTCTGTACCAAAGCCTTTCAGAAAAGTTGGCTATTCATCTGTCATAGACAGGCCTGGATTGGCCATAGGGCAAACCGGGCAAATGCCCGGTGGGTCGGGGGCCGCCGGGCTGCATGTTCTTGCTTGCAGGGCCAAGGCAGGCTGCTCTTTAAGCCCGCGCCAGTCCCCAACCTTTCCGCGGCCGCCTGGCTGCCAGTTCAGCTCAGGCTCAGCCATCGGCAACAGGGGGACGGAAACATGAAGGGGGAGGAGCCAGAGGAGACACCTCTCCACGGCCGCCAGTATAGTTCAGCCGTTGGTGCTGGGGAGCGTGACCACGAAGGGGAGAGGAGCCTGCTGCAGCCGGATCAGAGAGAACGTAGGTAAGTGTGGCGCCCTGTAACCTGAATAGGAGGAGCAGTGGGGCGGCTGCATATAGAAGAATTATTCTCTCCATCTCCCTCCCGCAGTCTCTGAATGCCTGCTTCTGCTCCTCTCCCTCTCGCAGGCTGTCAGATACTGCGGTAGGAAGATGGAGAGAATAATTCTTCTATATGCAGCCACCCCCACCGCTCCTCCTGTCCTGCTTATCTCTGCTGCCCCCACAGTTTTCTCTACCCCCCACAGTGCTCTCCACCTCCCCCTGTGCTCTTCACCTCCCCCCAATGCTCTCCAGACCCCCAGTGCTCTCTAGCACCCCCCCAGGGCTCTCCAGCCCCCCTGTTCTCTCCAGCCCCTTCCTGTGCTCTCCACCTCCCCCATGCTCTCCGATGCCCCCCTGTGCCCTCCACTTCTCCCCCAGTGCTCTCCAGCCCACCCAGTGCCCTCTAGCTCCCCCGTGGTATCTAGCCCCCCTGTGCTCTCCTCCCTTCTGTGCTCTCCACATCCCCCATGCTCTATGCTGCCCCCTGTGCCCTCCGCCTCTCCCCCTGTGCTTTTCACCTCCTCTCATGCTCTATGCTGCCCCCCTGTGCCCTCTGTCTCTCCCCCTGTGCTCTCCACCTCCCCCATGCTCTATGCTGCCCCCCTGTGCCCTCTGCCCCTCCCCCTGTGCTTTTCACCTCCCCCTGTGCTCTCCACCCCCCCATGCTCTACGCTGCCTCCCTGTGCCCTCCACCTCTCCCCCTGTTCTCTCCACCTCCCTCCTGTGCTCTCCACCTCCCCCCCATGCTCTACGCTGCCCCCTGTGGCATCTACCTCTCCCCCTGTGCTCTCCACCTCCCCCTATGCTCTTCACCTTCCCCCAATGCTCTCCAGCCCCCCCGTGGTTTCTAGCCCCCCCCCAGTGCTCTCCAGCCCCCCTCTTCTCTCCACCTCCCTCCTGTGCTCTCCACCTCCCCCCATGCTCTACGCTGCCCCCCTGTGCCCTCTGTCTCTCCCCCTGTGCTTGCCACCTCCCCCATGCTCTACGCTGCCCCCCTGTGCCCTCTGCCTCTCCCCCTCCCCCAGTGCTCTCCAGTCCCCCCTGTGCTCTCCACCTCCCCCATGCTCTATGGTGCCCCCCTGTGCCCTCTGCCTCTCCCCCGGTGCTCTCTAGCCCTCCCAGTGCTCTCCAGCCCCCCCTGTGATCTCCACCTCCCCCATGCTCTACGCTGCCCCCCTGTGCCCTACGCCTCTCCCCCAG
Source organism: Aquarana catesbeiana (assembly GCF_042186555.1). Lineage (NCBI taxonomy): Eukaryota > Metazoa > Chordata > Amphibia > Anura > Ranidae > Aquarana > Aquarana catesbeiana. Next base: position 336,982,510 of record NC_133324.1, on the reverse strand, counting down.
TGATCTCCAGCCCCCCCATTGATCTCCGCCTACCCCCTATGCTCTCCACCTCCTCCCATGCTCTCTGCTGCCCCCCTGTGCCCTCCGCCTCCCCCCAGTGCTCTACAGCCCCCCCAGCGATCTCCATCTCCCCCTATGCTCTCCGCCCCATGCTCTCCTGCCCTCCCTGTGCTCTACGCCCCACCCTGTGTTTTTGCTTCCCCCTGTGCTCTCCAACCCCCCACCCCCTGTGCTCTCCAGCCCCCCATGCTCTCCGGCCCCCTTGTGCTCTCCACTTCCTCTTCCTCCCTGTGTTCTCTGCCCCTCCCCTGTGCTCCCTGTCCCCCCATGCTCTCCGCCTCCCCCCACAGTGCTCTCCAGCCCCCCTGTGGTCTCGCCCCACCCCATGTTCTCAAAGTTCTTCCCTGTGCTCTCTGCCCCCCCTGCTCTTTCCCTGTCCCCCTCGCCCCCCGCACCTTTGCTGGGTTTCCCCCCTCCCCTCTCCTGGGGGATCCGTCAGGATGGAGAGTGGGGAAGGGGCCGGTTAAGATGTCATGGGCTGCTCATTCCAAAATGCCCGGGCCTATTTTTTGTCCCAGTCCGGGCCTGGTCATAGATGAGTGTTATGACGTATGCATGCTTCAATGGAACTATTGCCGGCATATCTACTCTGACAAAGTGGTCAGAACTGGAAAAGAAAATGTTGTTTACTATGTTGTTACTGTGGATAAACAAGGGAAGCCAGTTACTTTGCAAGATACTAGTTTCTACTGGTAACCATTTAAAGGGACTATCATAGTTCAGCTGCAAAATGTCCATTTCTGCTCTAAAGCAACAGTTTGTTCCTGTTTAAAACTCAGAGAAGGTCTTCAGTCCTTTGAAAAGAGACTGAGAAAAGCTCTTCACTCTAAATTGACTATGGGGTACATAGCCAGATAGTTCTAGGTTTAGAGAGCTTTGTGGTCAAGATTTTCTACATGTGTACAGTAATTTCAATACTTTGCCACTAAGGACTTCTACCATACTGATTTCCGCCGCTAGAAGTAACTTATAGAAAGGGGTGGACTTTTAACCTGTTCCCGAGCAGCCACCGCAGTTGTACTGCTGCAGAATGGCAAGGACAGGCGAATCGCCGTCATGCTATGTCAAGCACGTGGCCCCCTGGATGGCCGTGATGATCGGATTCGATCCAGAAACCGATCAATCTCCAAGCCAATGAAATCTGGCATGGACCTGGTGATCGGTCCTGGTGAATGAGATCCTTCCCCTGTCGTGTAACTGTAAACACTAACAGGGGAAGTGATGTCATCTCTCCTCGTGCTGGCCTTTTCCGTTCCAGACCGAGGAGAGATAACATCTAAAAGTGAGTTGCACCAACACTACACTGACACCAGGTCACGTAGGCACACATTTCACCCCCTGATCACCCCCCCAGTTAACCCCTTCACCACCTGTCACTGTGTCACCCAGTACAGCATTTAGATTTTTTTTTGATCGCTGTACTGGTGTCATTAGTGACAAAAATCAGCGTTAGGGTAATTAGTCTTAGGCCCAGATAGGTCTAGGGACCCCCCCAATAAAGGTTTAACCCCTTGATTACCCCCTGTCACCTGTGATCACTGTATAAGTGTCACGGGTGACGCAGTTTAGCTAGTTTATTTTTTATAGCATCAGGGCACCTGCCGTATTTTACCCAATAAAGGTTTAACCCCCTGATCACCCGGCGGGTGATCAAAGTTAGATTTTAGCATCAGATAGGGTCTGCATCGTCCCAAGCAGCATCAAATTAGTGCCAGTAGCGCTAACACCCATGCACACACCATGTGCCTCCCTTAGTAGTATAGTGTCTGAACGGACCGATATCTGATCAGAACTATATTAGCGTCCCCAGCATTTTAGGGTTCCCAAAAACGCAGTGTTAGCGGGATCAGCCCAGATACCTGCTAGCACCTGCGTTTAGCCCCAGCCCAGCCTGGCCCACCCAAGTGCAGTATCAATCGATCACTGTTACTTACAAAACACAACACACATAACTGCAGCGTTGGCAGGGTCAGGCCTGATCCCTGCGAACGCTAACAGTTTTTTTGGTAGCGTTTAAATCAGTCTCTGACAGTCAGGTGCTTTTTTTCTTGTGAGTCTCACTACTGTACCAGTAAATTTAGAGACCAAAATGTCAAATCGAAGGTACAGTAGTGAAGAGGACTACACGTTTCTGAGCATGACAGATAGTGAAGAGGAAGTCACTCATCTGTCAGATTCAGTTGTGGTCCCTGCCAAGGTCAGGCGTACCAGACCCCGATCTTTCTGCTGTCGTTGAGGTGCAAGTACCGCAGGTCCCTTGTATGGAACAGAGAGCCAGTACTAGCGCCGCTCATCCTTCTGGTGAACTGGCAAGCACCAGCGGCCTAGTACATTTTGGTCGTACATCCAGCATTGCAGTAACACTTGGTGACGTGGCGAGTCCCATAAGTGCAGTTCAAGCTGGCGAGGTGGCAAGCACGAGTAGTGCCTCACTGCCACCAAGAAGAAGATAAAGACAGGCCCGTCGAGCCCATAGTGCCCTTCCTGCTGCATTCACCAATCCTAATTGGAACCCACCACTTTTGCAGCATCACGTCACTTGATTTTTATTCGCCGTTTTTCACTGAAGAGCTCTATAGATCTATTGTGGACCAAAGCAATTTATATGCTGGTCAATTCATTGCCGCTAATCCCCAGATGACCCTTGCCAGAGAATGCAAACCAATTACGGTTTCCGAATTTAAGACCTTCCTGGGCCTATCCCTCCTCATGGGAATAACCAAAAAGAGTGAGTTGTGGTCATATTGGTCCACTGACCCAATTCACTATATGCCCGTGTTCTCTGCCACCCTGAATTTGATCAGCTCTACAAAATTTGGCCCCTCGTAAACAACTTCAACAAACGTTTTGTAGCCTTGTTTACTCTGACAAGTTGTCTGCATTGATGAATCCCTGATTACGTTTTCTGGCCGCTTGTCATTCAAACAGTATCTTTCGAGCAAGTGTGTCAGATACAGGGTCAAGATGTATAAGCTCTGTGACAGGGCCACAGGCTATACATATAGTTTTATGGTTTACAAGGGAAGAGATAGTTATGTAGAGCCGGAGAACTGCCCCGACTACATAGGGAGCGCTGGTAAGATTGTGTGGGACTTGGTGTCACCCTTATTTGGAAAGGGGTTCACTTGTATGTGGACAATTATTACACAAGCGTGCCACTATTTAGTCACTTGTTTGATCATCAAATTGGCGCATGTGGCACCGTGCGATCTAATCTCCAGGGCTTTCCCCAGCAGCTTGTAGATTCCCGTCTTAGACTGAGGGAGAGAGCCTGCTTGAGATATAATAATTTGCTTGCTGTGAAGTGGAGGGATAATAAGAATGTTTTCATTCTGTCCTCCCTTAACGCAGACATCCAAATTCCTACAGCGATTGGTGTTGTGGAGAAACCCCTCTGTGTCCACTAATATAACCTTATATGGGAGGGGTGGACCTCAACGACCAGTTGTTGGCGCCGTACCTAATTGTCCGTAAGGCCAGATGCTGGTATAAAAAAGTGTCTGTTTATTTTTTTCAATGGCTTTGCTGACTGCTTTTGTACTATACAAAGTTTCAGGACGAACTGGATCCTTCCTTAAATTTCAGGAAGAGATCATCAGAGCCCTTCTGTTTCCAGACGGTGCTTTGGCCCAACTTCCCAACGCAAATGCAGTAAGCCAGCTGCATGAGAGGCATTTCCACATGTCCTCTCTGGTACCCCTACCCAAAGAAACCCCCAAATAAGATGTCGTGTCTGTAGAAAGCGCGGATATAGGCCTGACCAACCTGGTCTTTGCATTGGTTACTGTTTCAAATGCTACCACACACTACTTGAGTATTAGCGTAGGGTAGAGCATTGTTCTCTCTCTTATGTTCGCTCTCTACTGTCCGCTCACTATTGTTTTAAATCTATCATTCTCTCTCTGTTTTATTTTTAACTATGTTTTATTGTATTTGCTTTGCAGGTATGGTATGTTAAACTGTAATGTTTGTTTTATTGTTAACCAGTGGCGTCGCTAGGGGGTGGCTTTTGGGGCTATAGCCCAGAATCTGGGGCCTATAGCCCCAAGTCTCTGCAGGGGTCCCCAAGGGACAGGGAGGCTCACTGGGGTCCCTGATGTAAGTGGGGGGCTCTCTGGGGACCCTAATGTAAGGTGGATGCTCTCTGGGGACTCCGTTTTAAGGGGGAGGCTCTCTTGGGACCCTGATTTAAGGGGGAGGCTCTCTGGGGACCCTAATGTAAGGGGGGTTCTCTGGGAACCCTGATGTAAGTGGGGGGGCTCTCTGGGGACCCTGATGTAAGGGGGAGGCTCTCTGGGGACCATAATGTAAGTGGGGGGCTCTCTGGGGATATACACATACGTATATTACTGTATATACATGTGTATGCCCACCCAAGCATATGACTTTCTTTAATACGCTGCTATGGGCTCTAGCCCCAGATCTTTTGTAAACCTAGCAACGCCCCTGTTGTTAACCATCATTTGCTTAGCAGGTACGCCATTCAGCTGCAGCACAGGTTTATTTATCTTGACAGCAACAGAGTTTGCTCCCACGATACATAAAGCCATGACTCCAGCGCTGATGGAGGGGATTTCACCACCACAGTTAAAAAAAAGAGCATATATGCTGAAGCATGGGGGCAGGGGTGGAGGAGCGATTTGCTCCTAACATTAGGGGAGGATTGCCCCCATGCTTCGGAATATATTTATTTTTAGGCACAGATTGCAATGTTTTATTCTTACTATGTTTTATTGTATTTGCTTTGCAGGTGTGGTAAGTCTTACTGTTATACTGTAATGTTACTTTGTTTTACTGTTAACTATCATTTGCTTATCAGGTACGCCATTAAGCTCCAGCACGGGTTTATTTATGTTGACAGCAACAGCGTTTGCTCCCACGATACGTAAAGCCGTGTCTCCATCACTGGCGGAGGTGATTTCACCACCACAGTTAAAAGAAAAATGGTGCATGTATGCCCATCATTAGAAGTGGGTGAGTGAAGGGCGGTATTCTAATGGTTGGCATACCCACCGATCAATCTCTTTTTTTTCATTCAGCCCGCAGGCTGCATGAAATAAAGAACATTACAATGTATGCCCGACAAGGACCAGCAACGTACTGGTATGTTGCTGGACTTTGAGTGGTTATACCAGAACGATGCCTGCAGGTTTAGGTATCATCTTGGTATCATTCTTTTCAGCCAGTGGTCGGCTTTCATGTAAAAGCAATCATAGCAGCTAATTAGCCTCTAGACTGCTTTTATAAGCAGTGGGAGGGAACTCCCCCCCTCCCACCATCTTCCATGGTTTTCTCTGGCTCTCCTGTCCCAACAGGGAACCCGAGAATGCAGCCGGTGGTTCCGCCAGCTGACCATAGAGCTGATCAGAGACCAGAACGGCTCCAATCATCTCTATGGCCTAAGAAACCGGAAGCTAGATCATTTCCTCGGGCAGAGGAGAGATCCCAATTTTTTCAAAAAAGAGTACCTGTCACTACCTATTCCTGTCATAGGGGATATTTACATTAGCAGAAGAGAAAAAAAGGAGAAAAGAAGAAAGCAACTAGCACTGCATAGCTCTGAGGAAGAGGGGACATTCCCCTCGAAACGCATTAGCGGATTGCAGCATCTGTGCGTTCCTCCACGACCCCTGGAAGGTTCTGCTCATTCCAAATCGCAGACTGTATACCGGTGCGATTTTATGTTGTGCCTCCTCCACCAATCGCCTGTGAGTTATTTCCTTTATTATTTTTTATCAAATAAATGTTTTAAAAGTTAATGCACTAGGCTGGTGCGCTTTTGTCTTCTTTTTATTTCGATATTTACATTCCCTGAGATAACAATAAAAATGATTAAAAAAAAAATTGAAAGGAACAGTTTAAAAATATAAGAAAAAAGCAAAAAAAAAAAATATAAGAAAAAAGCAAAATAGATAATTAAAAAAAAAAACACCCCTGTCCCCCTGTGCTCATGCGCAAAGGCGAACGCAAGTGTCGGTCTGGTGTCATATGTAAACAGCAATTGCACCATGCATGTGAGGTATCACCGCAAAGGTCAGATCGAGGGCAGTAATTTTAGCAGTAGACCTCCTCTGTAAATCTAAAATGGTAACCTGTAAAGGCTTTTAAAGGCTTTTAAAAATGTATGTAGTTTGTCGCCGCTGCACGTTTGTGTGCAATTTTAAAGCATGTCGTGTTTGGTATCCATGTGCTTGGCATAAGATCATCTTTTTTATCTCATCAAACATTTGGGCAATATAGTGTGTTTAGGTGCATTCAAATTGTGTCAAAAGTGTGTTTTTTTCAAAAAAATTTCATTTGAAAAATCGCTGCGCAAATACTGTGTGAAAAGAAAAATTGCAACACCCACCATTTTAATCTGTAGGGCCTTTGCTTTAAAAAAATATTTAACGTTTGGGGGGTCAAAGTAATTTTCTTGCAAAAAAAAAAATTTTTTCATAAAACAGAAACAAAAGTGTCAGAAAGGGCTCTGTCTTCAAGTGGTTAGAAGAGTGGGTGATGTGTGACATACATACCTCCCAACTTTTTGAAATGGGAATGAGGGACACCTATCAGCAAAAGTATGTAAGCATAGGACACACCCCTTGCCACGCCCCCTTAAAGGAGAATTGTACAAAAAAACAAGATTGGTTAAACCAAAAAGTGCTTTTGTGTAATTTATTTAATTAATTTTTTTTGTCATTTTTCAATCACTTGTGACAAAAAAATAAAATATTCAATGGGCTCAACATGCCTCTCAGCAATTTCCTTGGGGATTGCCCTGCCATTTTAGCACCTCAAGAAATGAGATAGGTAGTCATAAACTAAAAGCTGCGTAAATTCCAGAAAATGTACCCTAGTTTGTGGACGCTATAACTTTTGCGCAAACCAATAAATATATGCTTATTGACATTTTTTTTTTACCAAAGACATGTGGCCGAATACATTTTGGCCAAATGTATGACTAAAATTGAGTTTATTACATTTTATTTTTAAAACATGTTGAAAATATCTTTTTTTTTTTCAAAATTTTTGTTTTTTTCCGTTTATATCGCAAAAAATTAAAATGGCAGAGGCAATCAAATACCATCAAAAGAAAGCTCTATTTGTGGAAAAAAAGGACGCAAATTTAGTTTGGGTACAGCATTGCATGACCGCGCAATTACCAGTTAAATTAGCGCAGTGCCAAATTGTAAAAAGTGCTCTGGTCGTTGAGCAGCCAAATCCTCTGGGGCTGAAGTGGTTAAGTTAAATTTTAGTTTGCTTTGCATTAAAAATGTGGAAGAAAGTTTATTTCTCCTGGGAGTGAGGCTTTGCTCCCAGTTGATCAGTGATACTGTTATGTGTTTCTGTGTGTGTAAACCTTGTTCTTATTCAGGTAACAAAGATCTCCTTTCAAGCTGCTAGAGTGGGAGCAGTTAGATAAATAGTGAGGTTCCTGTAACATGTTTGATGTGAATATACTGTTGAATAATGTTTGAAACTGTAACATTCCTCTTTAACTGCCTTAACCTTCCCTTTTCCCATTCAAGTTTTTTTTTTTTTTTGGTTCAGATACCTACTCTCAGGCTTGAGAGTTATTTTTTTTCCTTATAGACACTGAGGACATCGTCTCTCTTAGTGGAGGGAGAGTGTAGCCCCCTGTTCCTAAAAATGGGGCTATAGTGTAAATTTCGTTTTTGGTTGAGCTGTACACAGCTCAGATTTGATTGTATAGTTTATTTGGTTCTGTTCTAAACTTAACTGAGTTGTGCATTTCTCACTGTTGCCAGTAGGTGTCCACTAGTACCACAGGCAAGTATGAGAATTACAACTTGGTTGAGCTATGTAATGAATATTCAGGAATAACAGCCCAGTAGGAGGTTCCTGGCCTGTGCATTCTGGGAAGGGGGTATTTATTGGGCAGAGCCATGTGCTCTTGTAACAGTCATTACCCGGGGGCCCTCCTGGCCTGAGGATGTGTTTCTACAAGTTCTGCAAGTAGGTCCAGAAACAGTGGCGGCTGGTGTTCAAAATTTTTGGGGGGGCGCAAACAAACTGAAAAATACTGAAACCCCCATCAATTGCAGCCTCACTGTGCCCATCAAATGCAGCCACTGTGCCCATCATATGCAGCCACGTGTAACCATCATATGCAGCCACGTGTGCCCACCATATGCAGCCACTTGTGCCCATCATATGCAGCCATTGTGCCCATCATACGCAGCCACTGTGCCCATCATATGCAGCCACTGTGCCCATCATATGCAGCCACTGTGCCCCATCATATGCAGGCACTTGTGCCCAGTATATGCAGTCACTTGTGCCCAGTATATGCAGCCACTTGTGCCCAGTATATGCAGCCACTTATGCCAATCAAATGCAGTCACTTGTGCCCATCATATGCAGCCACTTGTGCCCACTATATGCAGCCACTTGTGCCCATCATGTGCAGCCACTTGTGCCCAGTATATGCAGCCACTTGTGCCCATCAAATGCAGCCACTTGTGCCCAGTATATGCAGCCACTTGTGCCCATCAAATTTGGCTCGGCTGTCACTTCACTAACCTCCCCCCCGCTGTTGGTCCAGCTACACTTACTGGGTGACGGGGCTTCCTCCTCCTCCTCTTCTGTAGTGGCGGGAAGCCGCTGCTGTGGATCCTGTGTTCGCTCGGCTCGTCCTCAGGCTTCCTCCGCCGTGTCTCCTCTTCCGCCAAAGCGTTAGGCATCCAATAGGATCACCTAATGCTTTGGCCAATGGGGAGACAGGTCTCACTGACCTGCCTGCTGATTGGCAGGGAGGAACGTTGGCATGAAAATAGCGTAAAATAGCGGAAATTTATTTGCTATGCCACACAACAGGGTGGGATCGGGACACAGTGCTCTGAGCCCCAAGCCCACACTATTTTGAAGCCTATTAGAGCCTCTGGCCCTAATCATGTGCTTCAAAATACACACCCCCCGCCATAGTATTTCATGTGTCCGGTGTCCTGAAAGGGGCTGGGCACATGAATAGCGAGGGTGGCGGATGTGTCAGGGGGGGGGCGGCGCCTGTGCGCCCACAATGCACAGGCCACCACTGCCCAGAAGCCTGTCTGGGGCCTACTAATCCTGTGGTGGTCCTTAGGCTGTCTTGTCTGTGTGGAAGAAGCCGAGTCAAGCGGAGGAAATCCAGGGGAGGACCCTTAATGGAGAGAGCCAGGATGAAGGCTGGTCTCTCAGGAGGGCCTGGTGACTCGTTTGGAGGACACACCTATATCTAAACTACTGTTGCAGTGATGAGGGATGGCTTAAAGGTCCTGACACTGTGGAGCTGAATCCTATCCTACAATCTAAATGTGGTAAATAGCTCCTGGCTGCTAAGTCTGTGAGAGAGACTTGTCCAGAAATTCTCCAGGCTGCTAGGTCTGTGTGAGAGGCCTATCCAGGTATTCAAGATATGCTAAAAGAGAAAGCTATTTTACCTTTGGATTCAAGGAGTCTGTAAGTGAGCTGAAAATGGTATCTGAAACCTCCCCTAACCCTCTCTCTTACTACTTCTTCCAAATTCCTTATTAAAGCATTACAAATATATAAAGTGACTGGCACCCAAATTCTGTTCTAACTTCCCATTACAGCCATGGACTCAGCCCTGGGGTGAATGTAAGCTTGCCCCCTGCCTCTGAAGGTACCCTCCTTGCTCCCTGTAGACCCAGGGGGGCGCTACACATACATTCCAGGTGGATCAAAACAAAAAGGTGTGCCAAGTTATACAGTTCATTTTAAAAGCCTGAAATGTCTAAGGTGTAGCGTTACAATGCACCTTCCCACTAGTGTGAGTTCAGTATATGTGTGAATATATAAACCTAAAATAAAATTAAATAAATGCACTAAAAGTGAAATACTGGACTATAGTACACCTCCCCCACCAGAAATATTTAAATGTACTTATGATCAATACCATTCATTGGAAACCTCTAAAATACCCAGTAAAGTGCAAAATTAATAGTAAAATTCACTGAAATTGTGATGTACTATAAAACACCTCCACTAAAAAATGTTAAAGGCTTAAGACTTTGCACATCTTTAATTTTGATTTCCCAGAAATCTATTTAGCTGATTGAAATTGACACTTTAATTGGGCTTTAAAGCTGAGCTCCAGGATAAGCAAATATTGCCTAAATATAAGAGGTATGTGTACACTTACTGGAATCTTGGTGTGCTTGATGTATTTCTTCAAGAACTGGGCAGTAATCAAATTTGTTTTACAATAAATTTTATTGAGTTTCAATAAACAAGTACCAGTTTTGGAATATTGGAATGACAAATAACACATCTGTACAGGAGTCTTGACTCTGCCCATCCTGTGGTTTTTCTGCAGGCAGTCTGTAGTGGATGGGACATGCTGGGTCCCCCCACAGCTCTTCCCTCTGCACGGGCTATGCACAGCACAGTGATGATGCCACTACTACTTTTACAAGGCAATATTTGGATTTGCAAAGAGGTGTTTGCTGCTCATAAAGTGGATCAAATATCCATTGTGGCTAGAGAGGAATATATGAAAGTTTTCATGCTGGGAGTTCCGCTTTAAGAATATGGATTAGGGTACAAAGCTTTACACATTTATAGCATACAGACATGTAAATGTAAACAAGTCAGGACTTAAAGTGGTTGTAAAGACTGAAGTGTGCAGCTTCCCTCTCAGCCCCCCCCCCTCCTTTACTTACCCAAACCTGATCAAAAGATGTGCACGAGAGCAGCGGCTCTCCTGAATATCTCCGTCCTCATTGGCTTAGACACAGCAGCGAGAGCCATTGCCTCCCAATGCTGTCAATCACAGCCAGTGAGGCGGGGACGCGCTGCGCCCTGTGTTATGGAAACACAGAGGCGGCTCGGGAGCGAGCACGCACCAGTGCCCCCCATAGCACTCAGCAGTGGGGAGGAGCCAGGAGCATTGGTGGGGGACCCAAGAAGAGTAGGATCAGGGCTGCTTTGTGGAAAACCACTACAATAGAGCAGGTAAGTATTACACGTTTATTTTGTTTTTTTTAAAAAAAAGCTGAACCTTGTATAAGATTACGTATGTTGAGGCGCTAGCTATTACAATTTACATCATTAATCTTAAAGGTTTTTTTTTTGTTTTTTTTTAACCACTTGCCACCCAGGCCAAAATCATCATTTTTTTGCTAGAAAATTACATAGAACCCCCAAATATTATATATGTTTTTTAGCAGAGACCCTAGAGAATACAATGGCGGTTGTTGCAACTTCTTACGCCGAGTAAATAGATACCTAACATGTCACGCTTCAAAATTGCACACGCTCGTGGAATGGCGCCAAAGTTCACTCCAACGTTCGCGTCGATACCTTACACGTATGGTTTGAACACCGTTTTCATATGTGGGCGGGACTTACGTATGCGTTCGCTTCTGCATGCGAGCACACGGGGACAGGGGCGCTTTCAATTTTTTTTTTTATTCTTAATTTTGCTTTCTTTTTTTTAGTTTGCAACTTTTTTGAAAAAAAAAAAATTTGATCACTTTTATTCCTATTAAAACGATCACGGCTTCCCAGCCGAGGCGCACCGTTTTTTTTAATGCAGAGGCCGGGCGTGACGTCATAACATCACGCCCGGCCTCCGACGATCATAGAGACGATCATAGAGACTCCGGCGACCAGCTGGTCTGCCGGAAATCTCTATGATCGACATCCGGGACCGGTAGATCCTGTCTCCGACTCACCGATCGTATCGGTGAGTCGATAGAAGCACCGGAGGGCGGCAGGAGGGAGGGACGTCCCCTCTCGCCTCCCGAAAGAACGATCAAGCGGTGGAACAGCCGCTATGATCATTCTTATGGTGTAGGGAATTGCCGGCTGAAAACGGCAATATCTGAATGATGTCTGTAGCTACACCTTGAGGGTTTACAGACCCTTTAACACATATATCCTTGAGGGTTTACAACCCCTTTAACACATACATCCAAACAAAAAAATACAAGTGAATGGGAATGAAAATAAAATAAAACAATTCTGTGCTGTGGATAGCAGTGAGAAAATGTCCTGTAATCTATTAAAGTAATAACAGTCCTTTTTGCAATTTCTTTATATCGCCAGAGAAAATTGAGTACTGTCCGTGATACTTTTTTTATTTGCACTAACATACAATTTTTCAGGACAAGCTTTCGGGGTATGTCCCCTTCTTCAAGGTCCAAGCAGTACTGATTCACAAATTTTTAAGCAGAATGTTAAAGAAGAAGAAAAAAAAAAAAGAGAAAACCAAACACATTGGTGTTTGAAATGTGTGTTCGAACGCACATGTCAACTTCCTGGACACTACAGTATACATCAGGGATGACAAGCTACACACGTCGATATACAGAAAACCGACTGACCGATGCAGCTCTCTTCATAGTTCCAGTTTTCACCCCCAACACACCAAACGGGCCATCATACACAGCCAGGCCATCAGATACCACCGAATTTGTTCAGACCCAGAAGACAGAGATAAACATCTCAGAACACTGGCAGACTCCTTCCATAAGAAAGGTTACAAAGACAAAACCATCAACAACAGCATAAACACGGCCTTGAAAACCCGAAGAGAAAATCTCCTCCAATACACAGAGAAAAAAACTAATAACCGAGTACCTCTAGTCACCACATACAACCCAGCACTTGAAGGGATCAAAAAGATAATCAAAGATTTACAACCCGTTATAACAGAGGATGAAACTCTGAAAGGAATATTCCAACAACCCCCATTATTGGCTTTCAGACAACCACCCAACCTCAGACACAAACTAATCAGCAGGAAACTTCACTCTGATTATGAAGTCACAAACAATGGTAGCAAACCCTGCAATAAAAAACGCTGCAAACTATGCAACCAGATAAATCTATCCAAAAGTGTTACACACACTAATGGGACCTTCAATATCATGGGATCTTACAGCTGTACCTCAAGTAATGTTGTGTACCTCATCCAATGCAAAAGGTGCAGCAAAGGATCTTATGTTGGTGAAACAGGACAGAAGTTGCAAGCGAGGATGAATTTGCACAGACATACCATCAAGGAACATAAAGAAGACAGTTTATGCACACCTGTGGGACATTATTTCTCACAATCGGACCACACTATAGAAGACCTCAATGTCTTAGTTCTTAAAGGGAATTTCAGAACTATCCAGGAAAGGAAAACGTTTGAACTAAGAATGATACTTCTTTTTGACACGAAGAATAATGGCCTGAATTTAGATATTGGTTTCCTTACACATTATGCTAAAGTTTTACGACTGCTCTGTGACTAGTATCCCCCCCCCCCCCCCCATTCCCCCTAGCTCTCCCTCTGTCTTATCTCACTTACTCTGCTGCTATCTTTATTACCATTGATTTGTATATGTTTGGTTTTCTCTTTTTTTTTTTTCTTCTTCTTTAACATTCTGCTTAAAAAATTGTGAATCAGTACTGCTTGGACCTTGAAGAAGGGGACATACCCCGAAAGCTTGTCCTGAAAAATTGTATGTTAGTGCAAATAAATAAAAAAAGTATCACAGACAGTACTCAATTTTCTCTGTCACAATTGCACTAATACGGCTACAATCAAATCAAGTATTTATATCGCCACATGTTCATTTGTGGACCATGCTCTTCTTACTTACAAGTGCTCCTTTTTACAATTGCGCACCACCACCTGTAGTAAGAGGGCCACTCACCAGATAACTTTGGGCCACTAGGACCCTCACAGCTTAAATGGAATTCCTTTGGATTAGCATGGGCTTAGCATCCATCCAGTTTCACCAGCAAGGATACCCAGATAAGTTTGGGCCACCAGGACCCTCACAGCTTAAACAAAATTCCTTTCTATTGACATTAGGCTCAGCAAGCATCCAGTGTCACCAGCAGGGATACCCCCAAAATGAAAAAAACAGTATCAAATGATTGTGCAGTATGTTTATTAAAAACGTATCCCATAAAAACATATGCCAGTAAACTCACATTTACATGTGCCATGTAGTGGCACCCACTGTAAATCGCCTGGCTTGTTAAAATCCCAGCCGCTCGTACCTATGAGCCGGCGTACGTTCCACCTGCGTACCACCTAGATCAGACGTGACGAAACTGGAAGTACCACTTTAATACTTAACGCTTTTGTACATGTTAAGAGGCACTTGCTTGGCAAACACATATAGGGGTGCAATATTCAAAAGTTAGGAAACTTTGTAATGCAGTGTCCTGAACTTTAAATGTTTACAAAAACGCATTTGCCAAATACTTTTGAATACTTCCCAAATTTCTGATATGAGGAAGGGGACACCTTTTTGTACAAGATGTGTAGGACACAGTCCTGCCATGCCCCCAATTATGTGGCCCATGATGGATATGTGAAAAAATGATTGGTTAAATTCGCAAGTACTTTTTTCACCACAACTTTTCTTTATTTTGCTTTTAAAAATAACAAATGCAGTGTATTAGAGGTTGGATGTATAACAGTTTTGTTACTTGGTGTACATCAAGCCAAAGTTTTATTTCTAGTTTAGGATACAGTGGGATAGGATTAGATCCCATGTCTGGTTTTACTGCTATCCGGGCTCCATTACAGTGATTATCCTTATTTCCTTTCCTACTGAAAAGATATCACCAGACTATAAGTGAGGATAAATCTGAAACAGAGACACAGACAGAAATAACATTCTTACCGGGGCTTTAGCCTTCAAATTTTATTAAGAAAAACATTTCTATGTCTGTCTGTGTTGCTGTTGGAGAGCTCCCCTCACTTCCTTTCTGGTAAAATGTTGTCAGCAGGACAGGAAGTGAGGGTAAATCTCTCTGGATAGTTGTAGGACTTTGACAGGGGTTCTAACCTTCCCCCCTAAAATTTGATTTAATTTAAATAAAATTTCCTAAATTTGGATTTGTCCCTGGATTGCAGGGGCAGCCGCAAGTGCAAACCGATCCTGGGTGGGTGCTGAGGCAAGTGGAAGGGGGGGCGGTCCGCCCCATACCCTGGCCTCTGGGTGGCGTGCCAGAGCAATCCTGGGAGACCCAAATGACAGATTGATCTCAGAAGATGCAGGGCATGTGTGTTATATCTCCCCCTCGGCTGAAAAGCATGTTAGCAGGGCACCTGTAGCTGCACAGGGAGTCCTGGATGACTTTGCTCTTCAGATGGTCAGGATAAGCTTCACACTTTACTCCTGGATGTCTTCTCCAGGTCACTGTACTGTACGCTCCTGCCATGTACTTTTCTCACCTGCTCGCTCTGTACTGTACACGCCTGCCCTGTACTGTGTCCACTTGCCTGCTCTGTACTATACACGCCTGCCCTTTACTGTGCTCACCTGCCTGCTCTGTACTGTACACGCCTACCCTGTACTTTGCCCACCTGCCCGCTCTCTACTGTACACGCCTGCCCTGTACTGTGTCCACCTGCCCGCTCTGTACTATACATGCCTGCCCTTTACTGTGCCCACCTGCCTGCTCTGTACTGTACATGCCTGCCCTGTACTGTGCCCACCTGCCCGCTCTGTGCTGTACACGCCTGCCCTGTTCTGTGCCCACTCTGTACTGTACACCCCTGCTCTGTACTGAGCCCACCTGCCCACTCTGTACTGTACAAGCCTGCCATGTACTGTGCCCACCTGCCCGCTCTGTACTGTACACGCCTGCCCTGTACTGTGTCCACCTGCCCGCTCTGTACTGTACACGCCTGCCCTGTACTGTGCCCACGTGCCACTCTGTACTGTGCCCTCCTGCCCACCCTGTACATTCCTGCCCACTCTGTACTGTACCCTCCTGCCCACCCTGTACATTCCTGCCCACTCTGAACTGTGCCCTCCTGTACTGTGCCTTCCTGCCCACCCTGTACTGTGCCCTCCTGCCCATCCTGTACTGTGCCCACCTGCATGTCCTGTATTGTGCCCTCCTGCCTGCCCTGTACCTTGCCCTCCTGCCCGCCTTGTACTGTGCCCTCCCACCCACTCTGTACTGTGTACAGACATACATACATTACAGGCCACTGCAAAGCCAGTTATAAATCGTTTCTCACAAAGCCAGATATGATGCAATTCTCAAAAAGCCAGTTATAAAAGAGTACTGCTTTATATTTGGCTTTGTGAGCAATGCTTTATATCTGGCTTTGTGAGCAATGCTTTATATCTGGCTTTGTGAGCAATGCTTACTTTGCAGTACTTAAAAAGACATTTATTAAGCATTTAAGCATTTATTAAGCATTGCTAACAAAGTCATTTATAAAGCAATACTTCTTTATATCTGGCTCTGTGAGCAATGATTAATAACTGCTGTTGTGAGTAATGATTTACAACAGGATTTGTAACTACTAATTTTGAAGTTTTAAAGGGAACTAAAACTTTTTTACAGGGTTTGGTAATTCTATTTGTTCAAAAGTACTAGTTTCTAAACCCCATTCTTTAGGCGTGATCAAATGGCAGTGTCAGGAAACAGCTGATTCATACTGCTGTTTTTGACACCTGTGAGTGGCTAGCTGAGATGCCTTTTATGTTTTCTGAAGGTGCAGGAATTGGGGTGATCTAAGGTGTGAAGGGGCAGGAATTGGGGTGAACTGCATTCCTGGGCACTGGTGAGGCTGCATTCCTGGGCACTGGTGAGGCTGCATTGCTGAGCACAGGTGAGGCTTAATTGCTGGGCACAGGTGAGGCTGCATTCCTGGGCACAGGTAAGGTCGCATTGCTGGGCACAGGTGAGGCTGCATTCCTGGGCACAGGTGAGGCTGCATTCCTGGGCACAGGTGAGGCTGCATTCCTGGGCACTGGTGAGGCTGCATTGCTGGGCACTGCTGAGCCCTGCATTCTTTATGTAGCACGCTCCTTAGTCCTGCATTCTTTATGTAACGCACTTCTGAACTCTGCACTCTGTTTTTTCTCTGTCTTATCTGCATAACATTTGATAGTCATATCTCAAAAAATTTTAAGAAGTATCTTTTTTTATCTTTATTCATTGATGAAATGTGAGAAATAACCTATATATCATACAATCATTCCATAAACACATACCACATACACTGCATATATCATTTGAGGAAAAAATGCTTATAAATAGTTTACCATTTGCCAATGAAAAAAAAAATATGCCCCCGGGTTTATTTTTAAAAATCTAGTCACCTTACTGTATAAATCACTATACTATTTGTGTAGCTTATAAATGGTAGGTATAGTGAACAGCAGGAAATGCACACAAGTCCCCCAATATTGGGTAGTCTTTAGCTCTTGAGCCTTCAGGAAGGAGTGTGGTGTGTTTTTGTTATTTCTCTTATGCAATAATATTGTAAGGATATCACAAAAAGAATATTGAGGAACTGGAGAAAGTGCAGAGAAGGGCAACCAAACTGATAAGAGGAATTGAGGAGCTCAGCTATGAGGAACGATTAGAGGAACTGAATTTATTCTCTTTTGAGAAGAGGAGATTAAGGGGGAATATGATCAACATGTATAAATACATATGTTGTCCAGGGCCGTCTTTTCGCATGGTCACGCTGGGCAGTTCCCCGGGGGCCCCCACTTGATTGGGGGCCCCACCAGCCCAGTGACCCTAGCTAGGGCCGGATTGGCCTACTGGGATACCGGGAAATCCCGGTAGGCCGCCTGCCCTGGGGCCGCTTTGAGTTGCGGTTGCAGCCCTCTGCTCTTTCCTTCTCTCCTCCTTCTGTGTATCACGGAGCTGGCTGGGTCTGTGTTCTGCTTCCCCGTTGTAACAAGGTCCCGCCCCCCTAGACCGGCTTGTGTAATAGTAGATTGAATCAGTGTTCCGCCTATCACACGAGCCGGTCTAGGGGGGTGTGACCTTGTTACATCGCGGCCCCCAAACACAGACCCAGCCAGCTCTGTGATACACAGGACGAGATGCCCACAGTGTGTGTGTGTGTGTGTGTTACCAGGCGATGGTGAGTCTGTATTAATTGGCACAGTGATTCTGCATTTATGGGCACAGTGAGGGTGCAATTGTGGGTACAGTGAGACTGCATTCATGGGAACAGTGAGGCTGTACTGGTGGGCACAGTGAGGGTGCAATGGTGGGCACAGTGAAGCTGCAATGGTGGGCACAGTGAGGCTGCAATGGTGGGCACAGTGAGGCTGCAGTGGTGGGCACAGTGAGGCTGCAATGGTGGGCACAGTGAGGCTGCAATGGTGGGCACTGTGAGGCTGCAATGGTGGGCACAGTGGGGCTGCATTCATTGGCACAGTGAGGCTGCATTCACGGGCACAGTGAGGCTGCTATGGTGGGCACAGTGAGGCTGCATTCATGGGCACAATGAGGCTGCAATGGTGGGTACAGTGAGGCTGCATTCACGGACACAGTGAGGCTGCAATGATGGGCACAGTGAGGCTGCATTCACAGGCACAGTGAGGCTGCAATGGTGGGCACAGTGAGGCTGCATTCATGGACACAGTGAGGCTGCATTTGATGGGCACAGTGAGGCTGCATTCACGGGCACAGTAAAGCTGCATTTGTTGGGCAATCGTACGTGATTGTGTAGACAGGGCCCCAGTGCACTGCATTGTCCGGGGTCCTGTCACGGAACGTCCCACACTCCGCTTGAGTGCTTCCGTCATATACCACTTCCTCCCAGTCTGTATACAGATATCCCAACCTCTCTGAGCACAAACAAGGCGACACTTGCTTGTTGCTACCAAGAACTGACTTTATTCAGAACCAGAATACAGTCTTATATACACAGGAGAAGATTACTCTAACAATACAAATGTAACCTAATTAACATGAGCTAATTATCTAATCCTTTATACAGCCTAGGTGACTGAGACATGACCTTTTGCCCAGACTTGTGGTCCCCGAGCTTCACACAGTTAATTAACACAATAGCAGTCGTCCCGTCTCCTACATTGTATAGAGGACAATGTCATTAGCTCATTCAATTAACATAAACACAGGTTGATGACACCAGTATCTCCTCACAGGATGTGTCCCAACAGAATGAATCCATTGAAAATCCAGGGCCCATAATCAAAAGGCAACAGGCTTGCATACAGTCCTCTCCAACAGCCTCTGTCCCGGCTAGGTCTGTGACATTTCTCCCCTTTCGGCAGGAGACTAACACAGGAGGAGACCCCAGACGGGTTGACTCCAAAGTTAGTAAGTAGTTCCAGTCCTCTACTACCTGTACCCACACAGTACCCCAAACAAATTGTTCCAAACAGAGTATTACTCACCCAGCCAACCTCTGCCTCTCTCAGAGAACATATCTGCCGCTGGGGAGAGGCCTGGACTGGCTCTTCTCCCTGGAATCCTTTCTGCCGCTGGAGAGAAGACAGGGTGTCTGGGCTCACTCTGTCATGCTGTTGGGGATCGGGGCCGACTGCCCACCATCCCTGGAGTATACAGGTGGAGACTGAAGTCCCATCCACCTTCACAGGAAATCCATCCTCTGTTAGTTGAGGGCAGAGTCCAGCAGTCCTCCGCCCTGTTGCCAGCCCTTCTGCTGGAAACCCCACACCATCTGTTCCGGCTAACTGTTGGAGAGGGAGGCCGACTGCCCCGCCTCCCTGGAACTCTGTAGTTGTTGCCGGTGCTGGGCAGAGGTTGGTAGCACTCTGCCCTGTTGCCAGCACTTCTGCTGGGGACTCCGCATCCTCTGCTCCGGCTAACTGTTGGGGCAGGAGGCTGGCTTCCTCCACTCCCAAACTGTGTAGCTGCCATTGGGGAGGTGAGCCGGCTGCTTCCTTTTCCATTCCCTCATCTGGCTGCTGGGATGACATGTCGATGGTACTGTCTCCCAGGTACACGGATCTTTGCTGGGGAGGAAAGCCCACTTCCTCCACCCTGGCCAACTGTTGGGGAGGGACAACACACACCTCCTCTCCCTTCTCCCCCTGTATCTGCTGCTCTCCCTTCTCCCCCTGTATCTGCTGCTGGGAAGTGATTGCCATCTTCTCACCCTGAGCCTCCACAATTGCTGCAGGTGTGGGGCAGAGGTCTTGGACCCTCTGTCCGGTTGCCAGCACTTCTGCTGGGGGTTTTCCAGGTGGTTCCTCCTCTACAGAAACGTCTATTAAATCCCCAGTCTCTGGAATTGGTAAAAGTGTGGGACAGAGGTCTTGGACCCTCTGTTCAGTTACCAGATCTTCAGCTGGAGAAGTTTGTTTTAACTCCATAGATGCTGCTGGCAGAAAATCACATGTCCCTGTCAGTGTTGTGGGAGAAAGGCCGACTACCTCTTCTCTCAAGAAGGCCGAAGCCACTGTTGGTGCTGGGCAGAACACAGTGAACTTTGGCCCTGATAGCAGCTCTTCTGCTGGAGGCTCATCAGGTTGTTTTTCCTCAGCAGAAAAGTCTATCAAATCCCATGTCTCTGCAACTGATGTCTAGGGATAGAGGTTCACCATCTCCTGTCCATGGAACCCAGAAGATGCTATCATTTCTGGGCAGAGGTTAGCAGAGCTCTGCCCTGTTGTCAGCACTTCAGGTTTGGGGACGGCAATCTCCGGATTTTCCACTGCCGATTCTCTGGCATGCTGCTGAACTTGTTCTAGCAGTTTCCTGTATGCCCTTTCCAGATGCTGTTCCTTCCTTAGCAAATGGTCCAGATCAGGTTTGAGCTCTGAGACCCCTGCAAGACCGAGCATAGACTCTCTATAGTCTCTCAGGTCCTCAAGGTCAGGTTCCCCTTCATCGCCAAACATAAAAAGATCTGTAAGGTTCTCCCACAGCAATCCAGGGCCGCCAAAGTCATATCCCTCCGGAGAGCATTCTGTTGTCTCCCCTAAATATCCCTCCTCTGCGTGCCATTGCAGAGCCCGATAATGATTG
Source organism: Aquarana catesbeiana (assembly GCF_042186555.1). Taxonomy (NCBI): domain Eukaryota; kingdom Metazoa; phylum Chordata; class Amphibia; order Anura; family Ranidae; genus Aquarana; species Aquarana catesbeiana. The sequence continues at coordinate 336,961,714 of NC_133324.1, read as the reverse complement.
TCCAGCTCTATCTCCTGCTGGACCAACCTGTCCAACTCAGTCACCCATTGCTCCTGGGGCTGCTCTCCCAGGAATGCCATCCGCAATGCCCGTTGGTCACTGGCCCGTTGCTCTTGGGTTGGAAAGCACTTGCCCTGTTTTATACCAGCGAGACGGAGGGCTGCAATCCAGAGCTCCACCCGAATCAGCTGCCTGAGCTCCAGGTATTCATCCTCAGACACAGTCCTGGTGTACGTTGAAAGGATGATCCGCAGCAGCCCCTGGAATTCTGATGCCAGGTCCATATCTCCGCTGGGGTGACTGAAGTCTGCTATGCTGATCTTGGATCCAGTTGGAGGTTTGGATGTCCCAGACTTCAGGAAGCTTTCCCGCTGCTTGCCACCAATGTCACGGAACGTCCCACACTCCGCTTGAGTGCTTCCGTCATATACCACTTCCTCCCAGTCTGTATACAGATATCCCAACCTCTCTGAGCACAAACAAGGCGACACTTGCTTGTTGCTACCAAGAACTGACTTTATTCAGAACCAGAATACAGTCTTATATACACAGGAGAAGATTACTCTAACAATACAAATGTAACCTAATTAACATGAGCTAATTATCTAATCCTTTATACAGCCTAGGTGACTGAGACATGACCTTTCGCCCAGACTTGTAGTCCCCGAGCTTCACACAGTTAATTAACACAATAGCAGTCGTCCCGTCTCCTACATTGTATAGAGGACAATGTCATTAGCTCATTCAATTAACATAAACACAGGTTGATGACACCAGTATCTCCTCACAGGATGTGTCCCAACAGAATGAATCCATTGAAAATCCAGGGCCCATAATCAAAAGGCAACAGGCTTGCATACAGTCCTCTCCAACAGCCTCTGTCCCGGCTAGGTCTGTGACACTATATTGCTCTTAAGATGGCACTGATGTGGTCCATATAGTGAACTTGGTGTTGAGTTATTCACTTTTAGGTCATCACAGAGGGCAAGGGGGCACTCCTTATGTTTATAAATTTAATCTCCTCTATTCAGTAGTGTAAAAGTAGAGCTGGGTGGGTCACGGATATTGAAGCAATTGATGGGGATCAGTGGGATATGGCCCTGGAGGCGCTCCCTGCTGTGTCGGTGTCAGCTGCACATAAACTCTCCCAACTATTTATCCTACACAGAGCCTATCGCATCCCTGATAAACTGTACAACTGGGGCCGAATGGACTCCCCCTTATGCCCAAAATGCTTGATGGTTAGGGGAGACTTTATGCACATGATATGGCATTGTCTGAAACTTGCTCGATAATGGGCAGAGATTGTGCAGGTTATTTCTGATCTAGCTAACACTCCTATATCTCTTGATCCTCTGGTGTGCTTGTTGGGCGCAATTGATGCTGAAAAATATCCAAAAGGCATTTATATTATGGCGTCCGGGGGCCGCGTTGTAACATAGTCCCGCCCCCCTAGACTGGCTTGTGTAATAGTAGATTGAATCAGTGTTCCGCCTATCACACGAGCCGGTCTAGGGGGGCGTGACCTTCTTACATTGCGGCCCCCGAACACAGACCCAGCCAGCTCTGTGATACACAGGACGAGATGCCCGCAGTGTGTGTGTGTTACCAGGCGATGGTGAGTCTGTATTAATTGGCATAGTGATTCTGCATTCATGGGCACAGTGAGGGTGCAATTGTTGGCACAGTGAGACTGCATTCATGGGAACAGTGAGGCTGTACTGGTGGGCACAGTGAGGGTGCAATGGTGGGCACAGTGAAGCTGCAATGATGGGCACAGTGAGGCTGCAATGGTGGGCACAGTGAGGCTGCAATGGTGGGCACAGTGAGGCTGCAATGGTGGGCACAGTGGGGCTGCAATGGTGGGCACAGTGGGGCTGCATTCATTGGCACAGTGAGGCTGCATTCACGGACACAGTGAGGCTGCAATGGTGGGCACAGTGAGGCTGCATTCATGGGCACAATGAGGCTGCAATGGTGGGTACAGTGAGGCTGCATTCACGGACACAGTGAGGCTGCAATGATGGGCACAGTGAGGCTGCATTCACAGGCACAGTGAGGCTGCAATGGTGGGCACAGTGAGGCTGCATTCACGGGCACAGTGAGGCTGCAATGGTGGGCACAGTGAGGCTGCATTCATGGGCACAATGAGGCTGCAATGGTGGGCACAGTGAGGCTGCATTCATGGGCACAATGAGGCTGCAATGGTGGGTACAGTGAGGCTGCATTCACGGACACAGTGAGGCTGCAATGATGGGCACAGTGAGGCTGCATTCACAGGCACAGTGAGGCTGCAATGGTGGGCACAGTGAGGCTGCATTCACGGGCACAGTGAGGCTGCAATGGTAGGCACAGTGAGGCTGCATTCATGGGCACAATAAGGCTGCAATGGTGGGTACAGTGAGGCTGCATTCACGGACACAGTGAGGCTGCATTTGATGGGCAAAGTGAGGCTGCATTCACGGGCACAGTAAAGCTGCATTTGTTGGGCAATCGTACGTGATTGTGTAGACAGGGCCCCAGTGCACTGTATTGTCCGGGGGCCTATATTGCTCTTAAGATGGCACTGATGTGGTCCATATAGTGAACTTGGTGTTGAGTTATTCACTTTTAGGTCATCACAGAGGACAAGGGGGCACTCCTTACGTTTATAAATTTAATCTCCTCTATTCAGTAGTGTAAAAGTAGAGCTGGGTGGGTCACTGATATTGAAGCCATTGATGGGGATCAGTGGGATATGGCCCTGGAGGCGCTCCCTGCTGTGTCGGTGTCAGCTGCACATAAACTCTCCCAACTATTTTCCCTACACAGAGCCTATCGCACCCCTGATAAACTGTACAACTGGGGCCGAATGGACTCCCCCGTATGCCCAAAATGCTTGATGGTTAGAGGAGACTTTATGCACATGATATGGCATTGTCTGAAACTTGCTCGCAATTGGGCAGAGATTGTGCAGGTTATTTCTGATCTAGCTAACACTCCTATATCTCTTGATCCTCTGGTGTGCTTGTTGGGCGCAATTGATGCTGAAATATATCCAAAAGGCATTTATATTATGGTGTCCAGGTTATTATACCCAGGGCTTTTTTTTCACAAAAAATAGGTACAGGAACTCAACCACAACTCCCCAAAACCTGCACCTGCATCTCCCTCAGCCCCATCTTCCACTCAATGGGAGCCATTGGGAGATAAACTGTCACTTGTAAACACAGAAGCCGGACTTCTGTGTTTACAAGCAATAGAGGTGAACAGGAAGTAGAGGGCCAGAGGTGGTGGAACTGAGTTCCACCAAGTTCCAGCTGAAAAAAAACCCTGATTATACCTAGCTAGAAAACTGATTGCCCGATTTTGGTTGGCACCCAAAGTACCTTCTAGGGCACAGTGGATCGCCTAGTTCTCTCCTATTGGCTTATCGCCATAGAAAAGCGGTAAACAAATTTCACCTTATTTGGCAAGGTTGGCTTGATAACCCAAGTCTTGCCCCACCACAATTAGTGATGGATAGGTTATTACAGTTATAAGGCTGTTATGGAAATGATTAAGAGCTCCAATCGAGCCCAAGGTTATCTGCTGCTGTCTCTAATTTGAAAGTGTTGATATGCATGCATATAAAAGTAAACACTCTGAGACACGCTCAGCACCGTTACTTTTTACACTTCTAATTTATTCAAGGTGGTGCTAATGTTTTATACACACAAATACATCATTGCTATGTTAGTCTAATAGGTACATCTCATTGGTTAAGATAGAAAAAGAAAATGGAGAATCTTCATAACGAGGTCTGACTGTCTTTGGTTTTATCTTCAGTTCCGCGTTCTTCTGACGTGTGGGATGTAGGGGGTACCCGTCATCTTGAGAAAATATAGGAACAGAGCAAACCTGTATACTTATATAATGAGTAAGGAGAAAAATATGTATGCACATAAGAAAATAGACATTTTCAGATTACTATTATTATTATCTACATCACATTCCTTCACAATCCCCCCTAAAATGACTATTTTCTCTTTTCTGTCCCTAATACTAAAGGTCCTACTTTTAGCCTGGCCCTTCTCCTCAGCAACTCTTTTTGGCTGTATATAGAATTGGGCAGCAACTGTTCACTTCCCTCCTCGATACAGCTGGAGAGGTGCAGTCAGGCGCTATCTATCCCTATAACCCTATAGGATTGTGAGATTTTGGACAGGCAGTGACTGTAGAGGAGTGAAGGGTTTGTCATCTTCCATCATAAGGGGGTCCTCTTCTTCTTGGTGGAGAAATGTAGGTGTGCTATTGTCTACTGCCTTGCTCATTAACTTTTTTTACAAAAGGTAGAATACAGTATACAATCAGGGCTAAAAGAACCAGGATTATTAATACCCTTACCCGTATCTGGGCGAGCACCTTCTGCCACCCACTCATCCAGCTAAAATATTGGTCCCATGGGTCTGTGATACCTGAGTTCTTCTTCAACTCTAGTGACAGATCTTCTAATTTCTTTATAGCTAAAGTAACCTTACCATTTGGGCCAGTATTATCAGGAATGTATGTGCAGCAAGTTCCTGTTTTTTTTTCCTATGATTTTACAAAACACCTCCTTTCCCAGCTAGCACCATGTCTAAGGCCATCCGGTCCTGGAATGTCATGTAGGAAGTGGGGGCTAACTGGTCAGCAATTCCCTGGAGGGCATTTTTAGTGTAATTTACAAATCTCTGTTGGTTATAATATGTGTAGTGTCAGGTCACCTAGAGGCTGGGTGACAGATGCACACCGTTGGGATCAGGAGTGCACCGCAAGGTAGTGGACCCTACGGGTGACTGCTGCGGATTGAACCCTGGGAGGTTCAGGAAGCAGGTCTACTGGATCACTGACACAGATCTCACTGGGAGCTAGAGCATAGATTCCCCAGGGCGCGGAGTCTAAGAGCCAGCAGGTGTTCACCAGAGCCTCTAGTGGTGAGGATGGACTGCGCTGCAGTCTGGCTCCAGGTCGCGGCCCCTAGGGTCTCACAGCTCACGCTCAACGTAGACTACAGGAGAAGAGGAAGGAGGCAGCAGGCTGGAACATCAGGGTCACAGGCAAACAGGGATGGTCGGGAACACGCCAAAGTCGGTAACAGGAATCAGATGTATGAAACACAGCAAGTACACACAGAGGCTAACACACAATGGTTGATCAGCACTGCTGGCTTGCAGTGCACAGGTTAATATAGGGTTCCCTGATAGGGCCTGGGGTGGGGCCATGCTTAGAGGAGAGGTTACAAAAGCAGTCAGGTGAGGGTCAGCTGGTCTCTAGAGATGAACACATGGAGACAGGTATGCTGATCGACAAACTTTATTGCATAACCATGACATGTAGTTAATCCAATCTACATTCTTGCTGACAGTTGTTATGGGGATCAAAGACTCAAAACCAGCTTTTACCTGATCCCTGGCTTTAAACTCATCAGGGACCCCCCTTGTAACCCCTATGACATGTATGTATACATGAGGATCAAAGCTTCCGGAGAGAGCTGCTCGCTTCCTCCTCTGACTGTGTGCTGGGTCAGTGTATGTACCAGGGGTATCTTTGGTTAGGATATGGGGCTTTCTATTTTCATCTTTTTTTTTTGTCTAATGCACTCTGTGGTCGCCCAGTCTGGCCCTGTGTTCCAACCCACTGGCCCCCACAGGAACCACAACTCTGTCTCCCGTAACTGTCTGTGTGGCATACATATATGTCCTTACCGTCAGGGATATCACTGTACCAATGGCATCACCATGAAGGGTCAAACGGACAAGGTACTATGTCACAGTAATCTAAGGTAAAGGTGGTCACATGTGTACCTGAAGAGTTACACTAAAACGTAATTATGTTATCATTTTTGTGATGGCCACCTCCTGGGCCCCTCCCCCCTAGATCAAACAGAAAAAGGATATGCAGCACCCGAAAACACGCTCTCCTGCAGTGATAAGCGTGCATTCAGGTGTTCTTCCTGGCCAACTTGACTGAGGTGGCTGTGGTCACCAAAACTTGGAATGGACCATCATAACTTGGCTCAAGGATCTCCAGACAATAGTTGGTGTGTTCCTGTATCTAATTCAGGATCTGGAATGGAAGAAAACACCTGGACATGCATTCAGGTTAATTCTCGTGATAAAATGGTTACATAATTAGTCAACACATCAGACTGTAACTGTAACTGTTGTGGAAAGTAACAACCAAGTCTGGGAGCTGAACCAAACAAAATTTCATAAGGGGATAGGGCATGTTTCCCCTGGGGGTGTGTCTGACACTGAACAGGGCAATGGGCTAACTGTCTGGCCAACTCATGTTAGTCTCTTGGGCCATCTTTAACATCCTGTTTTTAGTGTCCCATTCATCCTTTCTACCTTCCCGCTACTTTGAGGGTGGTATGGGATGTGTAGTGCCAACTGAACCCCCAGTGCTGCCCAAATCTCTTTAGTAAGGGTTGTTGTTAGGGCTGGTCCCTGATCTCTTAATATCACCTCTGGGACCCCAAATCTACATACTATCTCACTCAGTAGTTTCTTAGCTGTGGTCCTGGCAGTCATGACCACTTCCACTAGGGCGTATTCGAATCTGCCACTTCTTGGCACTTGAGAATGATCAATTTGCATCCTCTGGAATGGGGTATAGGGCTTTTGCCAGGTGCTTCTTCTGTGCTTCTTCTGTGCTTCTTCTGTGCATCCTGGGTTACATTTGGTGCAGATAATGCATGATCTGCAGAAGCTGTCGGTCAGTGGAGTAACTCTTGGTGCAACACTTGTTGATAAGAGAGTTCATAAAAGTCTTTGTCAAGTGGGCAGCTCCATGTGCCCATTGCACCACGGCTGGGTACATACTTCTGGGTAGACAAGGCTTCTTGTTGCACTCGAATAGTCCATTTCTGAGAGTTGCTCCTCTCCGTTTCCAGCTTTCCTTCTTATCCGCACTTGTTGTTTCCTGTAGTTCTTTTAGATAAATTCTGTCCACTGGGAAAGTCTGTAAGGTAAGCACGGGGTGGTCTTCTTCTACCACCCTGCTGTCCACTTCCCGTGGACCACCAGCTGTCTGTTTGGCAGCTGTATTGGCTCGATGATTGCCTTAAGCTTCCTTTGAGTTCATTTTGTCGTGTGCTTTACTCAGAATAGTCACTTGGGTTGGGAGAAGCAAGGCATCAATCAAGTTTTCACAAGTGTTCCTGCAGCCATCAGGAATCCTCTGTCCTAGATAACACCATAATCATGGGCAATGCTGAAAGCATATCTTGAGTCCATATGAATGTTGACTCTTTTTCCCTCTGCCCATTTATATGCTGTAGTAAGTGCTTACAGCTCTGCCTCCTGTGCAGACATCACCAGTGGTAAGGCTTCAGCTTGTAGAACAGTGTTTTCAGTGGTGACCGCGTGTCCTGTGTGGTCATGGGGTAACAAGTCAAGACTCTACTCCTCCTCCTCCTTTCCCCCCTCGAGAAGTGGAAGAAGGGTGGTAGGGTTCAGTGTTTGACAACTTAATAGAGTAATGCTGTCCAGTAGGAGGGAACACAGGAGTCTCAAGTGTCTGGTAGTAGACTAGTGTTTCGGCTGGATCTTGGTTGAATATGGCAACAACGTCATGGGGAGCAAGCAGAACGAGGCAGTGTCCGAGGACCAAGTTCAAAGTTTTGTCAAGCAAGGCTTGTGTAGCAAAGCCAGCTCACAGACACAATAGGCCTCCTCTTGCTACCACATCCAGTCGACAGGAATAATATCCTACAGGGCGTAGGCTGATGCCGTGTGATTGGGTGAGTACACCTGCAGCATGTCCCAGACGTTCGGATACAAAGAACTTGAGCGTTTTGCCGTAGGCTGGGAGCCCTAGCGCCGGGGGTGGTGCACTTAAAGGCTTCAAACTTTAGATATTTCTTCAGGAGACATCTGGAAGGGTCTGATTGCAGAGCATCAGTAGGAAGGCTTCTGGAATCCATGCTCTGCACTCGGAAATTAGTCCAAGGAAAATGACAGGTGTTGAGCACCACTGCAATTTGGGCTTTGAGGCTCTGCAGCCCTGGTTGGCAAGATAGCACAACAGGCTTTCTGAGGTGACTTCAACAGGGGGTAAGTCAGCTGCACAAAGGAGAAGGTCATCAACATGTTGGAAGAGAATCACTTCCGGCTGTTCCTCTTGTCATGTGTCAAGGATGATAGCCATAGTTTTTGCAGACTGGCTTGGAAAGTTCTGTACCCCTTGTGGCACAACTGTTTAGGTATGTTTCCGTTTCTTTCCGTGGATGAATGCAAAAAGGTACCAGCAGGAGGGGTGAGGGTGGACACTGAAGAAAACGTTTGTAAGGTCCACCTCTGTGAGGTATTTTGCAGTCAAAGGCATCCACAGCAGGTACCTGGTTCTCCTTTAGGATTCTCTTCTTGGGGTTATTGTGGTTTCTGGGGCAATGAAGCGCCCTCTTTTAGCTTGACTGAAACTGGTGGCACCTTTAAGTGACCGTTGTCTTCCGGTCCTGTGGACCATAGGCACGCAGGGATTCTGTCAAGTACTTCCTGCAGTATTAAACTTGAAGTTTTTGCTTCATTAAGTGTGATCAGGAGAGGCAGAGAACACAAAGCAGATGAGTCTTCTAAAGATAGGGGAGTATGTAACTTCATCCCCCCGTTCAGGCGTGTCCTGATTGAGGCCTGTAGTCTGGACAACACATCAGCTCCTAGTAGATTCAAGAGACATGTAGAGAACACCACAAATCTGGCAAGCAAATCAGGAAATGGACTGGAGCGGGGCACCCCATCCATTCCTACGCAGGAAACATCAATAGTGGAAAAGAAAGAATTATTAGGCAGGTTCACCGCCCTCAACACACTTTTGGCTGCACCCCTGTCAATGAGGAAAGTGGTAGGTTTTTCGTCTGGGACATCTTGGGGCTCTGCATTCTTTTCTGAAGTGACCCCGTTTCCCACAGTTGTAACAGGTGATCCTTTCCCTGGTATTGGGCAGTGGTGGTAGACTAGTGTAGGCGGGATCTTCGTCATGGGTTACCATGAGGAGCGTTGGTTTTTTACCTTTTTGATTTTCTATATCTCTGGTCACCAACAATAAATCAGACATTTTCATTGAATGGTATTCAGGGCGGGCCACCATCAGGCCTTTTCTGATATCCTCTCTGAGCCCTGAAACAAAAGCAGTTGATAACATGTGTGTGTGTGCCTTTATGAGTCTAGCATGATACTTCTTCACAGACTCCCCTTTATCTTGGGTAATATCTTGGATTGTGGTGGTCTGATCCGTCAACTTCTCCTTTGCCCAGTCGTGGAGTTGTGCACAGAACTCCACGCCTGAGGTGTAGGAAGTGGCACTTGTCAGGCTGGCATCATTGAAGGCCGTCTGCATGACTGGCCAAAAGACATATCCTGCTTTGATTTGGCATAGGCTGATCAAGTCTCTCCAGGCAGCTGAGTAAGTTTCTTGTATCTGCACTATCCTGTGGTAGAAGGGAATTGGCTGCTTCTCTGGGTCAGGCAGACTTGTCACTAAGGCCGCTGCTTGTGATAGAGTAAAAGCGACATACATCACTGGTGCCCCTTCTGGTAACCGAGACTGTTGTTGGGGCAGGGGCTGGCAAGGGGCACTGTTCTTTATGGTTGCCAGCATGTGTTTGAGATCCTCTCGGAACTGTGTGTCCGGAGCCGGATTGGGGGTTAAATCAGTGGGTGGCCTTGCTGCCTGCTGTTGGGCTTCCCACTCAGACGCTTCTTCATCATTAACATATCCGGCCTGGGAATGTGATGCTCCCGTATTGGGGAAGACAGGTGTGTGGTATGAACCATCTTGGTTTAAAACAGGGAGGGCTGGGTACAGGCTGTTTAAGCTTACTGGGTGTACCAAGATGGCCGCCGGCAGGAAGTGCACTGGACTGGGTAGAAAGTGAAGGCATGGGTGCACTAAGATGGCCGCCGGGCTGAGTTGTCACAGTGGGTTGTGCTTGGGTGGTGAGAAAGGAGTGGTTGTTAGACGGAGGGCAGTGCTGTCCCTCCCCTCCTTTGTTTCAAGTTCCAACATATCATCAGCTCTGTGATACACATACATAATACAATCGCCATCTTTCTTAACTTCCTTTATCCAATTTTCTTCATCACACAGGATTTTTCTCCCTGTTTCTTCAGCAACATAACTTTCGCCACTTCGTTCAACTTTGTTAACTATTTCAACATCTTCTTCTCTCCTTCTTTGCAATATGACTTTCTTTACAATATCACTTTCTTTTCTCTCTCTCTTTCTCGGCTAACGGCTTGAGAGGAGATTACATACAACCAAGGGGTTAATATTTTTTCTCAGTGTTCTTATCAACAAATTCCTTCGGTGGGGGCACATTTGCTATAACCCTGTAATGTACCGTTAATCTCAGAACAAGAACAAACACATCAGGGGTAATAGGGAGCAACATAGCAAACAGTAAATCACAAATACACTCACGACAGGACATTACACCTGCCACTCTTCGAACTGCAAAATTTCAGCAGGCTAAGATAACCCCAGGGGCAGACATCACCCCCTTCACAATCCAGTTAAAGGCCGTCATTACAGTTACCTCCCAGAGGCCGACAGCACATCTGGGGGTGACACATCTGTAATGCTTTCAGACTGCAACGCCAGCAGCTGAGATTTCCTTTTAAAGATCCGACAAATCCTTGAGTAACCGTCCTATAACCGACTGCCACAATAACCCATCTCATTCCAGAAGCCGACAGCTCGTCTGGAAATGAGAACACACATTCACACATGTAGCACTTTTAGACTGCTGAGTTTTGTAGCCCAAAGAATGGCAGACAGTGAACAAATACAGTCAGCAGAAACCCATTGACAGGTTCGTTAAACAACCTCAGGCGAGGAAATACCTGCCTCTAAGACAGTCTCAGCATACCGACAGAATCCAGCCGTCAACCGAAAGATAAGAGAGTCGTACAGTGGTAAGAATATAAATCAAACTCACCGGTACTGTTAGGGCTGCGCAAACCCCACTCTCATCAATCAGTTAACGCCCGAATGCTTGTCGCGGTACAACTTCGACTGTAGCCTGAGGTCCCGGGTTTCGGCACCATCTGTTATGGAAATGATTAAGAGCTCCAATCGAGCCCAAGGTTATCTGCTGCTGTCTCTAATTTGAAAGTGTTGATATGCATGCATATAAAAGTAAACACTCTGAGACACGCTCAGCACCGTTACTTTTTACACTTCTAATTTATTCAAGGTGGTGCTAATGTTTTATACACACAAATACGTCATTGCTATGTTAGTCTAATAGGCACATCTCATTGGTTAAGATAGAAAAAGAAAATGGAGAATCTTCATAACGAGGTCTGACTGTCTTTGGTTTTATCTTCAGTTCCGCGTTCTTCTGATGTGTGGGATGTAGGGGGTACCCGCCATCTTGAGAAAATATAGGAACAGAGCAAACCTGTATACTTATATAATGAGTAAGGAGAAAAATATGTATGCACATAAGAAAATAGACATTTTCAGATTACTATTATTATTATCTACATCACATTCCTTCACAAGGCCACTTAGAGGTATTATGGTTATAGCCTGAGTTTGGGAATTTCCCTGCTGCGCATCCGAGAGTAGACAAAGGAGACTTCTGAGCAAACGTCCCACAATAAACTCAGGCTGTTTTGTTTTAGTTTGTTTTGCCCTATGTTTTTCTTTTTATTGTTTTTGTGTTTTCAAAAAAAAAAAAGGATTTTGGATATGCCTTACATAATTATGCTTTGTACCTAAGCTTATATTTTATATTCAATGCAAATGTTGATGGCTGATATCTATGCTTTCCAAATCTATATTGTTCAAGCACTTTATTGCCTTCCTTGTCAATGAAAAAAAGTTTTGATTAAAAAAAAAATAAGACTCTTCATATATGGAAAGGTTTCTTCACAGCAAGAGCTGTGAAAATGTGGAGTAAACTCATAGGCGTGCGCAAGGGGTGTGCCAGGTGTGCCTGGGCACACCCTAATCACTATGTGCATGCTGATTTCCCCTACTTTCCAGCCACCCCCCCTGTTGCCCCCCCCCCCTGCAGTGCTGCTGGCTTCCCTCCTCTCCTCTCCCCCCGGCTGCTGCGGGGGATGTTTCAGGATGGAGAGCAGGGGAAGGGGCTAGTAAATAGTTCCTTTTCTAAATGAACACAGTGAACGCACTCGCTCACTGTGTCCATTTATAACTGAAGCATAGTAAACTGAACAAGAAGCTACTGAGCACAGAGCACTTTCCATTCATTCACTGTCCCATACAGCTGGGATTGCAGTGAAAGGCGTGTGTGTTTGAGCTTTGGGGTGCACATCCTAATGCAATAGGCTGCGCACACCTATGACTAGACTCCCTCAAGAGCTGGTTCTGTCCAGCTCAGTAGATTGCTTTTAAAAAGGCCTGGATTATTTCCTAAATGTACATAATATAACTGAATAGGTAAAGTTGATCCAGGGAATATCTGATTGCCTCTTGGGGGATCAGGAAGGATTTTTTCCCCTTGCTGGAGCAAATTGGTTCATGCTTTGCAGGTGTTTTTTTTTTTTTGCCTTCCTCAGGGTCAACTGTGGGTGTAGGATTGTGTATATGGGATTGTATGGATTTTTTTTTTTTTTTTTTTAGGATTTCTTTCCCTTTTATTGGTTGAACTAGATAGACTTGGGCCTTTTTTTTAAAACTATGTAAGGAAGTTATAAGTGTCTTCAAACCACCATTCTCTCTCTCTCGCTAAAACACAGCTTTAGAAAAAGTTGCAGAAATTTACAGCAAATGTTCATATTGTCTTTATGATTTGGAACTGATCTTGACTACAGAGCTTAGGAGGCACAGCTTGCTTGTGGTGTATACAGTGGCTTATGTTACAATAAAATGTTTGTACACTATAAGAATATTTGCTCCCTTTTGATTTGTTGAATATACAGAAAGCATTTTGTTTTCCTGCACTCTTATCAGTTAGCTTTTCCCCCAGCTATGTTATAGAGAAGAGAAGAGGGGAAAGTGACTGTAGACCACATCAGGAGAGCGGCCTAGGGTACCTGCTACTACATCATAAATACAGTACAGTGAGTGAGCATTTTAACCCTCGGACAGGATATGTATTGCTGGCAGGATCACCAGGTGAGAATAAACAGAAAAAAAATAAGACCAATATTCATTTTTAAGCTGACCATAGATGGATCGAAATTTGTCTGGTTCTGCTGGGACCGGCCACATTTTGATCCATGTACAGTTGTTTGCACTCAACACAAGTCAACCTAATGGTAGACTTCTATCTAACGGCAATGTTAGAAAACTTATGGCAAACTGTTTTCTGAGAGTAAAGTCCTGCAGTCAGAATACATTGGCACATAGTGGAGGATACCTTCATTCACCTTGCTTGGATGGGGGAATCACATCTATGCATGGCCAGCCTTAGGTCCTGCTACTGACATGTCACTCCGGGCCAGTCTTTAGCTCCCCCATTCCACCTCTACAGTATAATGAGAACCACAAAAAAGGACACTACCCTGAATGTTAATACCGGATATACTAAACAATAAATAAATGGCAACAAAGCCCACAAACTGCCTCTTTAGACTGGATTCACACCTATACATTTTTAGTGCTTTTTGCATTTTGCAGATTTGCACTACAGAACATGTTCCATAGGAAACCATGCTAGATGGACTGTAGTGCAAATCTGTAAAATGCAAAAAGCACTAAAAATGCATAGGTGTGAATCCAGCCTTAGGCTGGATTCACACCTATGCATGTTGCTTTTGAGCGTTTTTGGAGGTTTTTTTTTCATGCTTGGCACGTTTTTGAGCAGCGTTTTTGTAGCGTTTTTGCGGCGTTTTTGCGGCGTTTTTGCCGCGATTTGCGTTTTGCGTTTTTTTTTTTTTTTTTTCATTTTTTTTAAAGTCTTAAAAAAAAATTACAAAAAAAAAAATTAAAAAAAAAAAAAAAAACGGCAAAAACGCACCAAAAACGCACCAAAAACGCTGCAAAAACGCTGCAAAAACGGTGCACTTGCGTTTTTGATGCTTGTCCATTGAAATCCATTACATGCAAAACGCTGCTTTTTGCATGAAAAAAAGTCCCCGACCCTTTCCAAAAACGCAGAGATACAAAAAAGCATTGATGTGAACATGTTCCATAGGAACCCATGTTAAAAAATTCCCATGCATTTCTGCAAAATGCAAAATGCATCAAAAAATGCGCTAGTGTGAATGGAGCCTTAAGGTGTATCAACACCACTGAGATAAAAAAACAAACAAAAAAGCAGGTGCTTGGTAACTAATTAAGGATAAACGGCACTGGATCAACTGACCACCAAATGGTTTAAGAAGTAACTCCATAAAAGATCAACAGTGGGGCAGGACCAGAGGAGTAAACCCTGCCTTAAAAAAAAAAAAACATATATGTAACATTTTACATGACAGACAATACCCATAAAATATGATAGCACCTAAAATAAAGGTAAACCACCAATCAAAGACAACCCATGTTACATGCTGCCAGCTTAAACGTATTGTTTTTAGGTCCCAAAGCAGCATTTTCAGTCTTTCTTCATTTTCAGTCTTTCTTCATTTTCAGTCTTTTCTTTCTTAGGGTGTGGTGACACACTAAATACATATAACGGGAACCTTGGCATGAGTCATTTGCCTGATACATTTTGAGCAACACACCATAAATTACAACACAAAGATTAAGGCTGGGTTCACACTAGTCCGGTGTAAATTGCAGCTCCGGTCTCCCTGTCTCCCTGTGAAGATAAAAATTATTCATTCAGCGGATCCTCTCCATTGTAGCTGCCAATCAGCTAACCAGGGAGAGGGGGGAGGTGAAGTGAGGAGGGGGAGAGCATTGCTGTTCACAACGGAACACATCTGCGAATCAGGTTGAAGATTATGTGCCTGCAATTCGCACCGCACTGCCTAGAAAACGCACACGTTTTTTGTGCAATGCAGAGTGCGGATGCAACGCACATATGTGAACCAGACCCAAAAAAAAGAACATATTTTCAAATGTTCTGCGAACTGGATCCGGTGTAAGCCACATCCAATTCGCATATGTGTGAACCCAACCTTAAAAAATAAATAAATACAAATTTGGTTTCATCATTGTAAAGATGCTGGGTGACCTAACTCATGCAATCTTTTTTTATTTTTTTTTATTTGTTACTTTATACATAACTGAGTGGAAGGAACCTTTTGTAAATGTTTATGGAAACCTACAGTATATGCAAAAAAAGTGTGTCAAACCTACACAATACCTGTCTCAATTTAGCTGAATTCACTGTGCCATGGTCTGCACTCTGTAGCAGGCGATGTTAGTTTTTATGAAAAAAAAAAAAAAAAATTATAATAGCAATAAAAAAACAGCACAGATAAATATGTAACATCTGATAAAGGGGAGTTTCTATTAACCGCTTCCGGACCGCCCCACGTACATTTACTGCGTCAGGGTGGCCCAGGTGCGCAAAATCACGTACCTGTACGTGATTTCGTGCACATGGTTTAGGGGGCGCGCGCTGCTCCCGCTGTGGTTGGACACAGCAGGAGCCAATCAGTGGGTCCGGTGGCCGCGATGGCCGCCGCGACCCGCCGATCGTTCTGTGGAGAGACGGATCAGCCGCCTGCCTGTGTAAACAAGGCAAACGGCAAATCTGTAAGGAAGGGAAAGAGAGATCTTGTGATTCAGCTAAGGTGAATTACGGATATCTCTTTTCCTTCAGTGTGACACTGCCCCCACACAGTTAGTAAGCACCTCCCTAGGAAACATTTAACCCTTTGATCGCCCCTGGTGTTAACCCCTTCCCTGCCAGTGCCGTTCATACAGTAATCAGTGCATTTTTATAGCACTGATCACTGTATTGGTGTCACCTGCCCCCAAAAATTGTCACTCAGTGTCAGATTTGTCCGTGGCAATGTCACAGTCCCGCTAAAAATTGCAGATCGCTGCCATTACCAGTAAAGAAAAAAAAAAAGTCCATAAATCCATACCGTAGTTTGTAGATGCTATAATGTTTGCGCAAACCAATCAATATATTGGGATTTTTTTTTACGAAAAATATGTAGAAGAATACATATTGGTCCAAATTGATAAAGAAAAGAAATTTGTTTTTTTACATTTTTTTTTTTGGATACGTATAATAGCAGAAAGTAAAAATTATTTATTTTTTTTCAAAATTTTTGGTCTTTTTTTGTTTATAGTGCAAAAAAAAAAAGCGCAGAGGCAGGTACAGCATCGCATGACCGCGCAATTGCAATATGAACAACATTTATTCCAGAACAATAGGATCCATTTATAAATTATTATTAACCGCTTGCCTACTGGGGCAATATTTAAATTTTTTTTGCATGCATGTTAACCCCTTGCCGACCAACTCACGCCGATATACGTCAGCAGAAGGGCACGTACAGGCATATTAACGTACCTGTACATTGCCCTTTAAGACGCATCATTGTGGGCGCGTGCGCCTGCCGCGAGCTCCGTGAGTGTGATTGTGGGTCCCGATACCCGCGATCGTCTCACGGAGAGGAAGAACGGGGAAATGCTGATGTAAACAAGCATTTCCCCGTTCTGCCTAGTGACAAGACACTGATCACAGCTCCCTGTGATCGGGAGTGGTAATCAGTGTTGTGTCACACATAGCCCCTCCCCCTCACAGTTAGAATCACTCCCTAGGACACACTTAACCCCTGCAGCGCCCCCTACTGGTTAACCCCTTCACTGCTAGTCACATTTACACAGTAATGAGTGCATAAATGTGTATAAATGTGAATGGTCCCAAAATAGCGCCAAAAGTGTCCGATCTGTCCGCCATAATGTCGCAGTCACAATAAAAATCGCAGATCGCCGACATTACTAGTAAAAAAAAAAAATAATAAAAATGCCATAAAACTATCCCCTATTTTGTAGACGCTATAACTCTTGCACAAACCAATCAATAAACGCTTATTGCAATTCATTTTTTTACCAAAAATATGTAGAAGAATACGTATCGGCCTAAACTGAGGAAAAAAATGTTTTTTTTAATATATTTTATAGATATTTATTATAGCAAAAAGTAAAAAATAATGCGTTTTTTTCAAAATTGTCGCTCTTTTTTGTTTATAGCGCAAAAAAAAAAAAAATGCAAAAGTGATCAAATACCACCAAAAGAAAGCTCTATTTGTGGGGAAAAAAGAACGTCAATTTTGTTTGGGAGCCACGTCGCACGACTGCGCAATTGTCAGTTAAAACGACACAGTGCCGATACGCAAAAAGCGCTCTGGTCTTTCGCCAGCCAAATGGTCCGGGGCTGAAGTGGTTAAAATCTGCATTTTAATTTTTTGCTAGAAAATAACTTGGGACCCCCAAACATTATATATTTTCTGAAAGCGAAGGACCTGGAAAATAAAATGATACCTGTTGCTATTTTTTATGTCACGTGGTATTTGTGCAGGTGTTTATTACATGCAAATTTTCAGGAATAAATATACTTAAATGAATTTTAGTGCACACAAACATAATATAATACCCAATTTTTTGGTAAAATATAATAAAAGGTGATGTTGTGTTGATAGATATCAAACATGTCAAGATTTACAATTGTGCACACCCGTGAAATGGTGACAAACGCCAGTACCTAAAAATGTCCATAGGTGACACTTTAAAAGCCTTTATTAGTTATCAGCTTATAGTGGCTCAAAGCCTCAAGGTTTTTTTACCTTCATGCATTCTATGTAAATCACAGCCAGTGACCCAATGAGAAAAGAGCAGGGGCGGGGCCAAGCCACGGCAGTGTCAGCCATACCAATGGGTGGGCCACTATTAATATATCCCCTAAAGGAAAGGGAGGGGCTGGGGAAATCCCCCCCATGACAACAAGCTGAACAATCAGCTACACTGTCCCATTCATGTAGGGGATATATTTATAATGGTCCACATGGCGGCATGGCTGACGCTGCTCATTCTCTGTTGGATGGCGTGCGGTCATGCCGCTGGATGGACTTGCTTATGTTTATATGTAAGGTCAGTGCTTGTTTTTTCAGTTCATTTCCTTTTTTTCTTGTTGTTTTGCTTTTTTTAATTTTCATTTTACCTAATTTTTTTTCTTCTGTGTTATTTTTGATTTTTATGTTCGCTGTCTCTTGCTGCAATCCTCTTGGGATCTCGGCGTGTGCCTCTGCGGCTTCACCTGCTAGCCCTGTAACCCATTCCGCCCTTTTGAGCTCTTTTGCAGCCTGCTACAAGTTGATTCTAACATACAATCACGGCCACATATCCACATGGTACTCTGTCTACACCCCTGGGTGTTGTAAGTGACCAACCTTTATGTCTCCTGCCTTATATCAAAATTTTGATTATGGTCTTGGGTTTATTTGCTTTTATGTTTCTGTCGAAGGGGCATGACCAGAAAAGGTCTGCCAACTAGCTTCCAATCAGTGCACTCAGCCAATGGCTTTGACCGCTGACCGGACTGTCCTGGCTGGAACAGCAGGGGAGATCGCTGTACGAACATTGCTCCGACCTGAGCTTTCAGTTTTTTCGTTCAGCCCAAAAAAAACAGTGTGTTCTAGGATTTACCCTTTGGTAAACTTAACAGGGGTGGGGGGAAGTTGCGGCACATGTAGCGTGCAGTGGTGAAAAGTGAGGGCTGTTTATCTAAAGTGGCTCAGCAAGTGTGGTTAAACCGATGTGGTTTAGGCATAATGATATGTTAACATGGTTAAACAGCCGGGTTTTCATTAAAGCAGAGCTCCAGCAAAAATAACTTGATAAAAATGAAAAGCCATTTACAGTGCCTTAAAAAAGTATTCATACCCCTTGACATTTTCCACATTTTGTCATGTTACAACCAAAAATGTAAATTTATTTTATTGGGATTTTAAGTGATAGATCAACACAAAGTGGCATATAATTGTGAAGTGGAAGGAAAATGATAAATGGTTTTCAACATTTTTTACAAATAAATAAAAAAGTGTGCCGTGCATTTGTATTCAGCCCCCTTTTACTCTGATACCCCTAACTAAAATCGAATTGGTAAATAAGAGTCCACCTGTGTGTAATTTATTCTCAGTAAACCTCAGAGGTTTTTAGAGAACTTTAGTGAACAAACAGCATCATGACGGCCAAGGAACACACCAGACAGGTCAGGGATAAAGTTGTGAAGAAGTTTAAAGCAGGCTTAGGTTCTAAAAAAAATCCCAAGCTTAGAACATCTCACGGAGCACTGTTCAATCCATCATCCGAAAATGGAAATAGTATGGCACAACTGCAACCCTACCAAGACATGGGCGTCCACCTAAACTGACAGGCCGGGGAAGGAGAGCATTCATCAGAGAATCTTAGAAGAAAACCTGTTATGCCCTGTACACATGGTTGGATTTTCCAACAGAAAATGTGTGATAGGACCTTGTTGTCGGAAATTCCGACCGTGTGTAGGCTCCATCACACATTTTCCACCGGATTTTCCGACACACAAAGTTTGAGAGCTTGTTATAAAATTTTCAGACAACAAAATCCGTTGTCGGAAATTCCGATCGTGTGTACACAAATCCGATGCACAAAGTGCCACGCATGCTCAGAATAAATAAAGAGATGAAAGCTATTGGCTACTGCCCCGTTTAGAGCCCCGACGTACGTGTTTTACGTCACCGCGTTCAGAACGATCGGATTTCCGACAACTTTGTGTGACCGTGTGTATGCAAGACAAGTTTGAGCCAACATCCGTCGGAAAAAATCCATGGATTTTGTTGTCGGAATGTCCGATCAATGTCCGACCGTGTGTACGGGGCATTAGTCTGTAAAAGATTTGAGACTGGAGCGGAGGTTTATCATACAGCAGGACAACAACCCTAAACATACAGCCAGAGCTACAGTGGAATGGTTTAGATCAAAGCATATTCATGTGTTAGAATGGCCCAGTCAAAGTCCAGACCTAACTCCAATGGAGAATATGTGGCAAGACTTGAAAATTGCTATAGATATTTATTTGTAAAAAATGTTGAAAACTTTTTTTCATTTTTCTTCTACTTCACAATTATGTGCTACTTTGTGTTGGTCTATCACATAAAATCCAAAATGACAAAATGTGGAAAATGTCAAGGGGTATGAATACTTTTTCAAGGTACTGTAAATGATAAAGTAAGATCCAATATTCACTTTCGATTCAGTGATTTCCCCTGCAGTATTTTTTTGTGCTGCTATAAGTCCTGAATTCGATGGCCAGCATCATTCAACCTACTTCCTCTAAGCCCAGGTCATCCTGGAACCAACCCAGCCTGTAACTGGACAGTCAAAGAAGAAGCATTAGGCCCCTTTCACACATGCGGACAGTATGTCCGTATTTCATCCATCCGTTTTCGGATGAAATAAGGACATACATGCATCCCTATGGGATAGCGGGTGTCAGCGGTTGTACATCAGCTAACACCCGATGTTGTCCGGCTCCGCTCTCGTCCGATTCTGCGGACGGAAGAAAATCCTATTTTTCTATCCGTCTGCAGAGCGGATCGGAGGAACACGGACAGACGGTCCGTGTTCCTCCGATCCCCCATAGGGGAGAGCGGAGATCTGACAGGGCGGTCCCTGCACAGTGTGCGGGTCCCGCCCTGTCATCTGCCTGCTCAGCTGGGGAAAGCGGAGCGATCCCCGCTGAGCAGCGGATAAACACGGGGCGGATCAACACGGATCCGTCCCGTGTGAAAGGGGCCTTAAAGTGATGAGTTCATCTTTCTCACTTTGCTTTCTCCTCCTATCAGCATACCCCTTGGCAGCAAATAAATGGATTGCCTCCTTGAAGTGTCCTGTAAAGGGACTGCAAAAAGCTGATACCGGGTCAAACTTGGGTACTTTCACTGCTTTCATTTAAAAAATACATATAATTATGTATTATTGATTACAGAGCTGCATTTTTTGTCAGCTTTAAACTCTATCTTAGATTTACTAAAGGCAAATAGACCGTTCACTTTGCAAGGAAAGTTTCACATTGCAAAGCAATTTCTCCCCAAAAAGTTGAAGCTCTGCTAACTTCCATCTTCCATTCATTTGCAGGAAAAAATACTGTTATTTTATTTTATTTTATTTTCCTTGCATGTTATTGGGTATTCTTTGCAAGTAAAGTTGTACCACATTCAATAAGCTCTGGCAACTTCCCTTGCAAACAGCCTATTTGCCTTTAGTAAATCCCCTGTTTGTGTATAGCCAAAGCTTTTTCTTTTTGTTTTAAATAGATATTAAAGGGTTTAAAACCCCTGTAAGGTTTTCATTGCTAGGAAAAAAAAAAATTGTGTTGCACTGCTTCAATGTGTTAAAAGAAATGATCCTATCGCTTTTAAAATCAAATTATGATGCCATAAATAGTGCTCACGAAAAACAAAGCACCTTTGCCCATGTTGATGGGTACAAGGGTCTCTTACCCACAACCCTGGGCCGTGGTTGTGGGGGTCTGAGGGTAGATCGGAATCTGGAAGCTCCCTTTAGGAAGAAGTCTGGTATGGACCGGGGGGGGCATGCTTTTTTTTTTTTTTTAAACAACCGGGTGCCCGCAATTGCAACCACAAGTCAATTTAAATGTGATTTGACTCGTTTTTTATTCTTTAGAAATGTATTTTTTGCTGCAGCATGTTCTATATATGCTACAGATGCGCCACTTTACATGCAGACTGAGGGGACCCCCCAGACACTATATTTAAAGGAATTATTTATTTTTATTGTTACACTTTAAGCATAATTAAAATCACTGCTCCTTTAAAAACGATTTAAAAAAAAAAAATGCATTGAAACATGTCCCCCCACGGTAGTACCCGGATACCTATACACTTTTTATGGGCAATTACACGCATATAAGCCTTCAAAATGGGAGCTTTTGAAGTTCGGCTCACATTGACTTCAACGGGGTTCCCCATTCAGTTCAGAACTTTTTCTCTGTTCGGGAGTTCTGGTGCGAACTGAACAAGGGGATGTTCGGCCCATCTCTACTCTATGGCCTACCCCGAAGGGTACTCTCCTTCCCAAGCTACAGACTTACATGCTGTATATCATTCATAGCATGTTCCTATCACTTCTCTGCCTAAGACTCCTCCCACACCATGTTTTGTAGGGACATCACAGCTAAAGGAGGGAGCTTACTAAAAGGGGTGCTAATCCCTGCTTACATGCAAAAAAATGAATGTACCAGGCACCCCTTTAAATGCCAAATTTTTCAGTTTAAAAACAGGTTGCAATCCTTTTTGTTAGCCAGACTGAATAAAGTAGAACTATAGGCAACAAAAAAATGAAAATAAACAAGCTTTCCTGACAGACTCCATGGCAGTCTACGTATGGGTTAATCCCGCCTCTCATACCTCATAGGACCCCACTCCCATAAATCTTTGCAACTAGACAGAGACCGTGTTCCTTTTTTGTCCTCCTCCTAGAATCAAGGTAGTCTTACCTTAGGATGTTGTCGGTCCAGTCCTGGTGGTTTGCACGCGAAGATGACGTTTCTGGCGGTGTCCTTTTCTGGAGTCCATTTACCTTAGCTATTAGCAGGGTGGACATGGGCAGTTAATGCGATGCCTTGAAGAGCTTACTAGCCAGCCATTGGCAGGCAAGCGGCAACATGGCCATTCGTCCCAGCTATTAGCGGGAGGCCCTTTCATGAAATGCCCTGGTCGTGCAGTATGAGCAGCAATGGCTCCCAGTCCCTGGCTGGATAGAATCGGTGCTGATGTATATTGTTTTCTTTTACTCGGTTTACATGGCAGCTGTCTTTGTTTGTTGTCTGTCCCCTCTAGCTCCGTTTTCTTCCTGGTCATGGCGGCTGGGACGCATCTGCGCTCCAGTTCGCCGCTTCTTAGCCCTTCTGCGCATGCACGAGCCGCGATTGAAATCAAGGCTTGGTTGCGTATGCGCGGTCCGGGCAAGATGGCAGCGGTCGTGCATGTGCGCGGTGTCTATGGGGTGGCGTCGAACACAGCGTAGGTTCGCTGTGTGCGCGATGACATCATCCTGGGGCGGCAGATACAAATAGCTGTCAGATTCAGCTATTCCTTGGGATGCTTTTCATGCTTCAGCAGCTGATTCCCCAAGCGCATATCTTGGCTGGTCAAGGTAGGAGTTATGCTGCACTGCCTGCCTATGGTTTTTTCCTAACTGCTAAACCATCAGTTTCTTATATCCTGTATTGATTGCTTTCAGTGTCTTTCTGGTCATTTGTTTGCTATGGATGTGTCACCGCCCCCCAGTGGCCAACCCTTACTCTGCAGGTAGGATGGAATTAATTTTCCCTCTGCCTGTTTTTGTTTTGGGTTTTATTATCAGGTGCATGTTAACTCTTTTTTTCCCTCAGCCCTTCTAGGTCTGAACACCGTTCTTCGGCACGTGAAGCTAGTGACAAATCTAGATCACAAAACCGTCACTCTACGTCAAGCTCTAGACGTCCTAGATCATCCTCCAGACGGTCCACGTCTAGTCGTCATTCTCACCGCCATTCCAGCCGCTCTGATAAGAAAGCATGCTGGGGATGTAGAGCTCAGGTCCCAGAGGGTAAATCTCTCTGTGAGTTATGCTATGCTCGAGCTGTTAAAGAACGAGGAGCTGGAGACCAACAGGTGGAGGCTCTGGTTAGAAGAGTGGTTCAAGAGTCTTTGAACAGGACAGATCCCGTTCGTACAACCAGCCCTCCTGCTGCTCCACCACCAGTTCCTGACAGGGTCGACCCTGAGATTCCAGGTCCCTCTCGACGAAGTCTCTCCTTAAGTGGTTCCTCGGACAGCGAATCGGAAGTGGAAGACTCCAGTACAGGCTTTGATTTTTCCTTGGTTCCACAGATGGTTAAAGCGGTTAAAGACGCATTGAGATGGGAGGAGCCAGTAGAAGCACCCTCTAAGCAAAGGAAGTACTTAAAGCAGCTCAGGAAAGAACGCCCAAATTTCCACTTCTGGGTGAACTTGGGGAAATTATTTCAGATGAATGGAGTAAAGCTGAGAGGAAGAACTCCCTGATTTCCAAGATAGCGAAAATGTACCCATTCAAAAGTGAGGAGGTAAAGCATCTGGAAGCGGCACTCCTCATTGATGCGGCTTTAATGAGGTTAGTGAAACATGTCACGCTTCCTCTGGAAGACACCATTTCTTTTAAAGATGGTTTGGAGAGGAAGATCGACACTGACCTCAAACGCATTTATATTACGGCAGGCATGGCTTGTAAACCAGCCCTGGCTCTTGCAGCTTTGTCTAAAGCTATGGAAGCATGAACGGATGATATGGATGCAGTGTTGGGAAAGATCTCTGAGGAGTTGCTCAAGAACTCACCAGCACATGAGCTGAAGCATCCCTTGATATTATCCGCCTTGTGGCATGTGTCATGCTTTCTTCAGTAACGGCGAAGCGCGCCTTGTGGTTGCGCCCGTGGGTTGCGGATCCTGCCTCTAAACAGGCATGGTGTAAAATTCCCTTTGAGGGCTCCTCCCTCTTTGGGAATAAACTGGATTCTGTCATTACCCGTGCTACAGGGGGTAAATCAGGGTTCTTACCCCAGGATCGCCATCTTTTTGGTCAGAGAAAAACTTATCCCAGACAAGATCAGGAGGGTGCGAGGGATGCACGTCGCTACAGACCTGGCCGTGATTTCAGAAAAAACTGGAGGAGAAATCAACCTTCAGGGCAGAAGTCCTCAAAGTCAGCCTCTTCTGGGGGATGTGAGGCTGCGAAGTCCTTTTGATATAGAGCCTGTCCAGACGAAGCGAGTCGGGGCTCGTTTACTCAGTTTCCAGCACGTCTGGGCAGCCTCGATTCGGGATTTCTGGACCGTCAAAACGGTCTCTTAGGGTCATACTTGGGTGTTCAGCAGTCCACCCAAGCACCGGTTTGTTCCTACAGCTCTTCCACACTTAGAAGAGAAGAAACAGGTTCTTCTGTCATATACGGATTCACTAGTAGCCCAAGGGGCCGCCATTCAAGTACCAACAGAAGAGAGATTTCTAGGGGTGTACTCCCCCCTTTTCATGGTCCTCAAAAAGAATGGGTCCTGGAGGCCAGTAATGGACTTGACTTATCTGAACTCCTTCATCAAGAAGATGAAAAATTCAAGATGGAGACTCTGCTAACAATACGCCAGACGATACAACCGGGAGACTGGCTTGTCTCCATAGACCTGAAAGATGCCTACTTTCACGTGCCGATTGCAAGGGAATTCCAGGTGTATCTCCGATTCGCAGTAGATCAGAGGCATCTCCAATTCACATGTCTCCCATTTGGGCTTACAACATCGCCTCGAGTGTTTTCGAAGCTCTTATTGGCTGTGGTAGCGTTAATCAGGGTCAAAGGTATCCGGTTACACCATTATTTGGACGACCTACTTCTGCTTTCACAAGACAGAGATCAGCTGTTGGCACATCGAGATCAGGTCATCTCTACCCTAACAGAGTTTGGTTGGCTGTTGAACAAGGAGAAGAGTCATCTAGATCCAACGCAGTCTCTAATATTCCTTGGAGCCCAATTCAACATGGTGGAGAGCACCATCTCTCTGCCTCTGGAGAAAATTCCGGTGATTCGGGAAAGAATTCGTCTAGCATTATCATCACCTCTTCTCAGAGCCTCGCAATGTCTAAAGATAATCAGCACCATGGTAGCCACAGCCCCCATGGTGAGGTGGGCGCAGTGGAAGATGCGGCCCTTTCAGAAGGGGTTTCTCCAACAGTGGGATCCAGGGTCTCGAGACAGTCTGGTACGGGTAACCACCTCCATGCGGGAGAGCCTCCCCTGGTGGCTGCAACGGAAGATTTTTCTCAATTGCCATTCCATAGCGCCTGTCTCCTGGATCACGGTGACAACAGATGCAATACAGAGGTTGGGGCGCTCTCTGCCTGACGGAGGTAGCCCAAGGCAGATGGGACTTCCCATCCCAAGGGATAGTCTCGAATATCCTGGAGCTTCGAGCTCCCTTCCGTGCGCTTCAAGCCTTTTCCCACCTGACATCAGGAGCCTCAGTCCTCCTGAGACTGGACAATACAACTGCAGTGTCTTACATCAAGAGGCAGGGGGGCACCCGCAGTCTTTCTTTACTGAAGGAAGTAAGTCCGATCATGTCCTGGGCCCAGGCGAACTTGACAAATTTATCGGCTGTTTATCTCCCCGGAATTCAGAATGTCCAGGCGGACTTCCTTCCAAGGGTCACCCTGGACAACAACAAATGGTCTCTCCACACCGAAGTGTTCAACTGGGTCTTGTCTCTGGGAGCGATGCCGGAAGTAGATCTTTTTGCATCCCCTTGCAACTTCAAACTGCAGAAATATTACACGAGGTGTCGCTGTCCCCAAGCCTTCGGAGTGGATGTCCTGACGGACCAGTGGAGATTCCACAAGGCCTACGCCTTTCCCCCGGTACCAGTCATTCTATGATTTCTATCAAGGCTCAGGTGGGAAGAAGTCGAAGTAGTGGCGATTGTTCCTTTCTGGCCCAACAGGCCATGGTTTCCTCTCCTGGTTCAGCTCAGTTACCGGGATCCGGTCCCTCTCCCATCCAGACCAGATCTCCTGTCGCAAGGAACATCTCTTCACCCATGCCCATCTCATCTCCATCTGATGGCTTGGTGGTTGAGAGGGGAAGGCTGGAAGCACTAGGATGTCCAAGTTCAGCGATTGCGACATTGTTGAATGCCAGAAGAGTGGGCACCAACAGAGTCTATCAAAGAATTTGGTCAAAATTTGCGGACTATGTGGCCTCCACTAATGGCTCTTGTATTGACCCAAAGATACAGGATATTCTGGGTTTTCTGCAGACAGGCCTGGACCTGTCTTTATCGGTTAGCTCCTTACGAGTCCAAGTTTCTGCAATCTCCGCCTTCACAGGTGTATCATGGGCCAGGCACCCCCTTACTAGACAGTTCTTCAGGGGAGCAATAAGACTTAGACCTCAAAGGAGACATTGGAAGGAAATTGGTTCCTTAGGATTCAAAGAACCATTCCTTACGTTCTTCCCTGATCGAGTGGTCCTGATTCCTATGTTAGATTCAAATCCCAAAGTAACAACTGTCTTCCATGAAAATCAGGAAATTGTTCTTCCTACGTTCAAGTCTTCTGAGGACACTAATATTCATCCTCTAGATGTCGGAGAAGTTCTAAAGCAATACTTGGAAGCCACAGCTTCTTTTCGCCAATCTGATCACCTGTTTGTCCTCTTCCGCGGTAAAAGCAAGGGAAAGCGTGCTTCCTCTAGAACCATTGTAGCATGGATTGTTCAGGCCATTCAGTGGGCTTATAAGTCTAAGGGTTTGGCTCCTCCGGAGGCAGTGACCGCTAATTCTACAGGAGTGTTTCTACATCGTGGGCAGCATCCCGGTATGTATCTCCGGAAGTGATCTGTAAAGCGGCCTCATGGTCATCAATTAACACTTTTATGACGCACTATTGTGTAGAACCGGCTTCCTTGTCTTCGGTTAATTTTGGTTTGCACGTATTATCTGTTGATGGTGCCAATTAAACCTTTTTTTTTCTTTAACCAGCAATTGCCCACCAGGGCGTGTATGGCTAGTTATTTCCCATACGTAGGCTGCCATGGAGTCTGCCAGGAAAACGGAAAATTTATATCAAATACTTACCGTAATTTTCCTTTCCTGATGGACTCCATGGCAGCAGGAGTTCCCTCCCATTTGCTGGAGTAGGCTAAGTTACGGAACACGGTCTCTGTCTAGTTGCAAAGATTTATGGGAGTGGGGTCCTATGAGGTATGAGAGGCGGGATTAACCCATACGTAGGCTGCCATGGAGTCCATCAGGAAAGGAAAATTACGGTAAGTATTTGATATAAATTTTCCGTTATGTTTTGCTCTTTTGCAATTTGCAAATCTGTGTGTCAGTTTCTTTTAGGTCTACCCGCCCTGTAAATCCCATGATTTACATAGTGATCATGCCAGACCTATAGCCTTTGATGAATAATAGTGTCACCGTTGAAAACCAAATTATTATCTTGTAGTTCCTACCCCCATTTTCAGGGAGCCTGATGGTGACTACTGGGGGGTAGGGAGGGCTGACATACATCCTCTGGGTGCAGGTTTTTGGGCATGGTGGGTGATGACCAAGAAAGAAAGTTTTGGAGGCCAGTCACTTTTATGCTTAAACAAGAGAGAAGTTTATTTCTCAAACAGGAAAAATGTGGGAGAGAGGGGATAGGGCACAGGACACCCTTAGTAATGTACTTTGTAAGAAAGGCTGTCTCCTCTAGTAACTGAACTTTACTCACAGCACACTCACACTCTCCATCCCTCTCAGAATCATTTCCAGGTGTTTAGCAGGCTTTCCTCATCAGGATCTTGAACACCTGGATAGGCCTCAGGCTTCAGGCCTAGCAGCCAGAAATTGTATACACATCCACCCAGCCCTGGGAGGGAAGACTAAGATCACCTGACTTCTTCCCTATAAATAACTTCTCCCAGCATTCATAGCGGCAAATCTGATTGGCTGAGAAAAGTATGTTTATCCATAACTTGAATGTACTGTAGCTCATCATACTAACGTCAAAGGCAACAGTGCCACCTACTGACAAAAGGGAGAAGCCACTGAATAGAATTAGAACAGAAGTTTTTTTTTTTTTCTTCTATGTTTCGGGTTCGTCAGCGATGTGATTGAAAATGGATGGACATCGCGGGACACTTTTTTTTTTTAAATAAAGGAAATGTCAAAAACTGTCTCCTGTCATTTTTACTTTTTTGGTGAATGGGTAGGGGTACAATGTAAGGACTTACGTTCGACTCGAACCGCTGGCTCATCCCTATTAAACATTACAAATTAGCCAGGCTGGCTACCACCCAGAATAACTACTGTAAATATATCTGTAGCCGTATTCTAGGACGAGGGTGCTACAATGTCTACCAGTCGTTCCCCCCCCCCACTTCCCCCACCTGTCCTATCCCATCCTCCCAAACACCACTCATCTCCTCCCAGTTACAAGACATTTATGTAAATTAGGACTCTATTACAGCATAGAAAATATAGTTCCAGCACCGCTGCTCCCACTGTGTTGGGGGTGGCAGCACAGATACTCCTATGGACCCATTTAGAAGTAGCTCAGAGATGGTCATGTGACCACAACTTGGAACTTACGAAAACATCAGGAAATTAACTTGCCTAGAGTTATACTTTTGCTGCATTTGGTGATGCTAACATTAAAAGAGAAGTATGGGAATGTTTTTTTTTTTAATCATAATTACCTAGGTGGATGCAGCATCTGTCCTCCGCTGGCTCTAAGTCTGAGAACTGTTAATAAATACCTCTGATCGCTCAGTTCTCAGAGCTCCCTGAGTTCTGCTTTCCTCCCCCCCTACACTCACTAGAGCACTGAGCTTTGGAGGGGGTGTAAACGGACGGCTCAAGCTCTCAGCGGCTCCCTGAGAGGCTGATCCAGGCTTCGGTCCAGGCATGAGGGCGGATCCCAGCCACATGGTCGCGATCTTTCCCGAGCCTGGACCACCTCTGTTTCGTCAGCTGACAGCGGGCTTCAGCCTGCTGTGTGCTGAAAACAAGTCACAGGAGTGCAGAACGGACTACCCTCCAGTGATCCATAGGAGAAGTTGCTTTGGCTGTACTTCTCCTTTAAGGGAAGTCTTTTCTGAAGGAAATATGGAGCTTGTCATTGCTGTTTTTATGATTCTAGTTTCCTGCCTGTCATTCTGACTTTTTTGTTTCAATGAAAACCAAGAACTAGTATGCAGGAGGCTTCTAACTTTCCTGTTATGCATATTTAATCTGAATCAGGGACATAAAAAGTGAGGAATGGACGGGGCCACCATATCAGACAGGCAAGGGTCATTTTCAGAAGGAGGTCAGAAATAGCAGCCCTCATATTTTTCATGGGAAACATTTACTTTAAAGTGGTTGTAACGCTCAGATATGGGATATAAAAAAGCACATCATTCAGGAAAGCAAGCCATAAATTCATTTTTTTGCACAGTAAATTGTGTAAATACAATTTGAATATCTGACCATTATTGTTTATTCAAAGTAAACAGGAATTTGCTTTTCTCATATTTGGGTAATCAAAGTAAATCATCTTATAATTTATTGTGCGAAGATTCCCAACTCCTTTAGAAATTCAGTCTATTTATACTATGGAGCTGAAGACGCATGTTGCTTCTCTTTTACTGAATTGAAGGTTTTGCTGCTTCATTTGTTGTTTTTTCATTACTGCTATTTCATTTAAAGTGTTACTAAACCCACAACAGTGAAATCAGTCTGTATATGCAATAAAGTGTGCTTGTTATACTCACTGTGGGGTTAATCCTCTGCATTGTGTAAAAAGGCTGTTTGATCCCGTCTTCTCTGATCCTCCCCTTCTTCCACCTTCCCCAAACCATCTCCTAATAGAACAGAGCCTTGCGGGCAAGCTGCACATGCTCAGTTTGGTGTGTATTGCAAGAGTTTTTTTTTTTTCTCATGGGCGGGTGCATGTGATCAGCACCGGGCCAATCAGCACTGTCCAGACAGAGGGTCAGGGGTCCTGCAGCCTCATAGGGCAATCGGGGAGAATGAAAACTCCTCCTACAAGCTTTAACCAGACATTAATAGAAGTCACAAGACTGCTCTAACTGACAATGAGAAAAGGTATTTAGCACTTTATATTTACTGGAATAATTGCATTTCTATGTTCTGTGTACTGCGAGAGACCAGATATAGTGAATGCAGGGTCCTGGGTTTAGTAACACAATTCCACAGCTGGTTATTTATCAATTAAATATTACCTTAGAATGCACCCAGTATAGTTATTGCCTGTAAAGAAATGTGTAATTATGAACAGTAGCCAGAAAAAATGCTTACACTCTTCAAATTACTTTAATTTCTTTGAGATTGTTTAAGGCATGATATCTATTTAGAATGAAATACAGAATTAATTTTAAAACTGAACTCCAGGAATTCAGCCAATTTGTAAAATGTGCTGGATTACTATGTCCAACGAGGTGCATGTCACCTCATAGACTTATCTCTTTACAATACAGTTTACATTTTTACTGAGCGCCAGGAACATAGCTATTGTAGGAAGTGGCCAAATGTCCTGAGAGCCGCACTTCAAGTCAAGACTCGGTGTATGAAGGTAAGTGGAGTAAGCTCCGGTGGGTGGAGCAAAACACGTTGGGGGCCTAGCCTGGCGGTGGTCCAGGCTAGGACTGCCACTTATTTTCATACAGTGAATCTGGACTTGATATGTGGCTCGTGGGACATTCAGCCACTTCCTACCATTGCTTAGAGCATAGATGAGCTCCCTTCTGGGCCACCACTCACAGCGGCGGGCACAGGACTTATTCCCATGCAGCCTGAGTGGCTCACACACATCCTTGGTTCGCAGAACATAGCTATTGCTATACTTATGGTGCTCTGATGCTGGACTTTCTGGTCCCAGCTTCTGTGACTGCAGAGCCCCATGCTGCCAGTCTTCCTGCCCCTCTTCCTGCTCCATCAGAGAGTGCTGTGTATTGTGTGAACCCATTCACATAATGCAAAAGCCTTCTGTGAATGAACAGCAGAGGGGAGGGGCAGACAGAGATCCTGTGTGACAGCAAAGACAGCTTCTCTCCTGTCAGAGCCCCAGGAGTGTATCGATAGCTGTACTCCCGACGCTCCTTAAAAATGTCAGATGTAAATAACAGAGATAAGTACACCAGGTTGCATGTACCTTGTTGGACTTAACTTATAGTAAGGCAGCACATGTTACAATGGGGTTGATTTACTAAAACTAGAGAGTGCAAAATCTGGTGCAGCTGTGCATGGTAGCCAATGATCGTCCAGGTTTTTCTTGTCAAAGCTTAATTGAGCAGCTGACATTGGAGGCTGATTGGCTACCATGCACGGATGCACCAGATTTTGCACCCTCTAATTTTAATAAATCAAGTGTCTGAATTCATGCTGTTCAGCTTTAAAACTCTGGATTGTATTATGTAATTATGTTTAAAAGTTTCTGTTTGTCAATTCTTTGTATTCTGTTGTAACACCTTTTGTGGTTTGTGTGGATCTGGGCTCAGCTACTCCAAACCAAGGGTTAATTGGCATAATCAAGCACCATTTATTTTTCAGCTGTGGACATGGTATTTTATAGTTGCACTTACTGGTTTTTGTTAGATTATGACTAAGCGAACCTTGATTTGTGAAACGCGTTAATATTGCCATGCCTGCATCGAGGTCTCATGATGTCTTATGATGTATCTTGATGGTTTTTTATCTTCAATAAAGTAATCATCACTGCTTCATACCTGGGAGTGCAGTCAACCTTTCTTGAACTATTACTTCTGGGAAGTGAATGGCTTGGATCTCAGCACACCTCACAGAACAGTATATACGTATGAGGAATAAAATCTATTATGACAGTATGATTATTATTATTATGACATTGCTGTAAATTATCTAAACATTACATCATTCATCTTATAAGTTATTATATCTAATGAGGAATGACCATAGATCCAGTCACTAGACAAGGATCCCCCTCATTTTTCTAGACCCTGGGCAGTGAGAAAAGGAGAGCCCTGCGTTCTGTATGTTTACCTGGATTCAAGAATTAGGCAACAATGACAGTTTTATTTTTCTTTTAAAAGTCAAGATTAATCAACTAACTAGTTCCCCTTGCAAGCATTACAATGAGGAATAATCACCTCGTTTTTTTAATTTAAAATGAAGTAAAGTAAAGTAAAAAAAAATAGTAACCACTGTTTTGAAAAGAAGAATAGATGGCAGCCACTATGATTCTGTAAAGACAGGTTTCCATTACCTTTCCCCATTTCTATACAAAATAAGGAAAAAAAAATGACTGTGTATTGAGCAAAGGGATTAGAAATTCACTTTCCACGTACATCATAATGGTCTTGCATTCCAAATATAAACAACCCCACATACTCATTACTTGTTTTGTTTATATATATATATATATATATATATATATATATATATATATATATATATATATATATACATACACACACGCACAAATACTATATTGTCAAAAGTATTGTGACACCTGTCTTTACACGCACATGAACTTTAATGGCATCCCAGTCTTAGTATGTAGGGTTCAATATTGAGTTGGCCCACCCTTTGCAGTTATAACAGCTTCAACTCTTCTGGGAAGGCTGTCCACAAGGTTTAGGAGTGTGTCTATGGGAATGTTTGATCATTCTTCCAGAAGCGCATTTATGAGGTCCATAAAGACATGGATAAGCGAGTTTGGGGTGGAAGAATTTGACTGGCCTACACAGAGTCCTGACCTCAACCCGATAGAACACCTTTGGGATGAATTAGAATGGAGACTCCAAGCCAGACCTTCTCATTCAACATTAGGGATGAGCTTCGTGTTCGAGTCGAACCCATGTTCGACTCGAACATCGGCTGTTCGATCGTTCGCCGAATTGCGAACGTTATGGGCCGTTCGCGCTAAATTCGTGTGGCGCGTCACGGCCCATAATTCACTGCGGCATCGCAGTGCATTGCTGGCTGATGATTGGCCAAGCATGCACTATGACCCGCATGCTTGGCCAATCACAGCGCTGTCAGTAGAGAGAGCTGTAATTGGCCAAAGCCAGGGTGGCTTTGGCCAATTACGGCTCAGGGCATTTAGTACACACCCCACACTATATAAGGCCGCCTGCACGGCGGCCCTGTGTAGTGTGTGTTCCGGTGTGCTGAGAGATAGAGAGAGAGAGAGACAGTGTCATTTGATTTGAGTTAGATAGATTAGGCAGAACAGTCAGTCAGTTAGCTGCACTTACAGTGTATTGTGTATATATATGCATCCCAGGTGTTGCATATATATATATACACTGTATTCAGTTTAGCTAGATCCGTTCCTGTTATCTTCTATCTAGACTATTTACATTTAATGCAGTGCGTCCTGCTCACAGTGTTCAGCTAGATCCGTTCCTGTTATCTTCTAGACTATTTACATTTAGTGCAGTGCGTCCTGCTCACAGTGTTCAGCTAGATCCGTTCCTGCTATTTACATTTAGTGCAGTGCGTCCTGCTCACAGTGTTCAGCTAGATCCGTTCCTGTTAAATTCCTACTGACCGGCAGGCTTGTCTGGTTACAGTATATAAAGCTACCTGAAGAAAATTACAGGTGTTCTATTTGATCCTATTAGTACCACGGTCAGGCAGCTAGACTATTTACATTTAGTACAGTGCGTCCTGCTCACAGTGTTCAGCTAGATCCGTTCCTGTTATCTTCCTACTGACAGGCAGGCTTGTCTGGTTACAGTATATAAAGCTACCTGAAGAAAATTACAGGTGTTCTATTTGATCCTATTAGTACCACGGTCAGGCAGCTAGACTATTTACATTTAGTACAGTGCGTCCTGCTCACAGTGTACAGCTAGATCCGTTCCTGTTATCTTCCTACTGACAGGCAGGCTTGTCTGGTTACAGTATATAAAGCTACCTGAAGAAAATTACAGGTGTTCTATTTGATCCTATTAGTACCACGGTCAGGCAGCTAGACTATTTACATTTAGTACAGTGCGTCCTGCTCACAGTGTACAGCTAGATCCGTTCCTGTTATCTTCCTACTGACAGGCAGGCTTGTCTGGTTACAGTATATAAAGCTACCTGAAGAAAATTACAGGTGTTCTATTTGATCCTATTAGTACCACGGTCAGGCAGCTAGACTATTTACATTTAGTACAGTGCGTCCTGCTCACAGTGTTCAGCTAGATCCGTTCCTGTTATCTTCCTACTGACAGGCAGGCTTGTCTGGTTACAGTATATAAAGCTACTTGAAGAAAATTACAGGTGTTCTATCCCAGCTTAGTGCAGCTACAGGCCATTAGTATGTCTGGAAGGCCAAGAAGGAGAGGCAGACAGTCACAAGCCAATAAGAGAGGGCAAGCAGGCTCTGTGTCTAGTGCTGGTCGTGGAGACGGTGCATCCTCATCAGCACGTGGCCATGGGACACGCTTGGCCTTTTTTTCGGCAGCTGGCCATGTTGAGCCGCAACATGCGGAAGACTTGGTCGAGTGGATGACCAAGCCGTCCTCATCCTCCTCATCCTCTCTCACCCATGCCCAGGGTGCTTTGTCTGGCAAAGCAGCGGCCTCTTCCCTCAGCTCAATGTCATCAGTGACTCCTTCCCTAGCTCCACCATGTCCTCATGAGGATTCCCTCGAACTGTTTGACCACAGTGTTGGGTACATGCTCCAGGAGGATGCCCAGCGTTTGGAAGGCTCTGATGACGATACTGAGCTCGATGAAGGCAGTAACATGAGCGCGGACAGAGGGGGTGCCCAAGAAGGACAGCAATCTGGCAGTCATGCTCCCCCTGCTGCAGCATACTGCCAGGTTTGCTCCAGTGATGAGGAGGGAGGGGATGATGAGGTCACTGACTCAACGTGGGTGCCTGATAGGAGAGAGGAGGAGGAGGAGGAGGAGGAGGAGGAGGAGGAGGCGGCAGCACATCACCAACGAGGCAGGATGCCCTCCAGGGGCCAGCCTAAGGGCAACACATTGACTGCATCACACCCCAAAGCTCCACATGTGCAGGGCGCTGCAGTCTCTGCGCGTTATTCAAAAAGTTCTTTGGTGTGGGCCTTTTTTGAGACGAGTGCATCAGATCGCACCGCTGCTATTTGCAACATATGTCTCAAGCGTATCTCGCGTGGCCAAAATATCTCCCGCTTGGGTACCACATGCTTGACCAGACATATGTTGACCTGCCATGCAGTTCGTTGGCAAGCGTATCTAAAAGACCCACACCAAAGAACAAAGAGGATCTCTCCTTGCTCCTCATCAGCTGAGATTTCCAACCCCACTAGACCTTCAGTCCTCTCTGAGACCTGCAGTGAGAGGAATGAAGGTGTAGAATTAGGTGTGTCACAGCCAAGTACTTGTGGGCAATCTGCTTTTGGTACACCGACGTCAGATTGTACCAGGCAAATTTCCCTGCCCCAGCTGCTGCACCGCCGAAAGAAGTTTGCTCCCAGCCATCCACATGCCCAGCGGTTGAATGCTAGCTTGGCAAAATTGCTAGCACTTCAACTGCTGCCTTTTCAGTTGGTAGACTCTGCCCCCTTCCGTGAGTTTGTGGAATGTGCGGTTCCTCAGTGGCAGGTACCCAAACGCCACTTTTTCTCACGGAAGGCGATTCCGGCTCTCTACCGGCATGTGGAAGGCAATGTCCATGCCTCGCTGGACAGGGCGGTCAGCGGTAAGGTGCATATTACCGCTGACTCATGGTCCAGCAGGCATGGACAGGGACGTTACCTAAGTTTCACGGCGCATTGGGTGACTCTGCTGGCAGCTGGGAAGGATGCAGGACAAGGTGCAGTAGTGTTGGAGGTTGTTCTGCCACCACGCCTCCAAAATGCTGATTGTGACACACCTCTCTCCTCCACCCCCTCCTCTTCTTCTTCCTCCATGGCCTCTTCCTCGGAACCAGCGGTGCTCCGTAGGCGTTCAAGGGGCTACGCAAGTACGCAGGCCAAAAGATGCCATGCGGTGCTTGAGCTGGTGTGCTTGGGGGACAGGAGCCACACTGGGGCAGAGGTTCTGTCAGCTCTGCAGGGGCAGGTTCAGAGGTGGTTGACGCCACGCCAACTTAAGGCAGGAATGGTGGTTTGCGACAATGGCACCAACCTCCTCTCTGCCCTCCGACAGGGACAAATGACCCATGTGCCCTGTTTGGCTCACGTCCTTAACTTGGTGGTGCAGCGGTTCTTGGGCAGGTACCCGGGCTTACAGGATGTCCTGAGGCAGGCCAGGAAAGTCTGTGTGCATTTCCGCCGGTCATATAATGCCAGTGCTCGGCTGACGGACCTCCAAAAGGAGTTTAACCTGCCCAAGAACCGCCTAATCTGTGACATGCCCACCAGGTGGAACTCAACGTTGGCCATGCTGCAGCGGCTGCACACGCAGCAGAGGGCCATCAATGAGTACCTGTGCGACTATGGCACCAGGACAGGGTCAGGGGAGCTTGGTTTTTTTTCCCCACGCCAGTGGGCCATGATCAGGGATGCATGCACTGTCCTGTCACCATTCGAGGAGGCCACGAGGATGGTGAGCAGTGACAGTGCATGCATCAGTGACACTGTCCCCCTTGTCCACCTGTTGGAGCACACGCTGCGTGGAATAATGGACAGGGCACTTGAGGCAGAACAGAGGCAGGAAGAGGAGGACTTCCTTAGCTCTCAAGGCCCCCTTTATCCAGACAGTGTTCCTGCGTGCCCGCCGATCACACAGGAAGAGGACGAGGAGGAAGAGGAGGAGGAGGAAGATTGTGTCAGTATGGAGGTGGAGCCTGGCACTCAGCATCAGCAGCAGTCTTTAAGGGATCAGTCCCAAGAAACACATGGACTTGTACGTGGCTGGGAGGAGGTGGCTGCGGACCATGTCGTTCTTAGTGACCCAGAGGACTCCGGACCGAATGCCTCAGCAAACCTACGCTGCATGGCCTCCCTGATCCTGCAAAGCCTGCGTAAGGATCCTCGTATTCGTGGTATCAAGGAGAAGGACCAATACTGGCTGGCAACCCTCCTTGATCCACGTTACAAGGGTAAGGTTGCGGACCTTATCTTGCCATCGCAGAGGGAGCAGAGGATGAAACATCTTCGGGAGGCCTTGCAGAAAGGTCTGTGCAACGCGTTCCCAGAGACTGGGAGGTTACAAACTCCTGTTTCTGGACAACGTGTTGCTGAGGCTTCGGTCAGTCAAAGAAGGAGCGGTGGAGAAGGTGGCCGTCTGACCGATGCGTTCAGACAATTTTTTGGTCCGCAGCCCCAAGGTATGATCGGTTCCAGCAACCATCGCCAGCGTCTGTTTTACATGGTGCAGGAATACCTAGGGGCAAGATCAGACTTGGACACCTTTCCCACCGAAAATCCTCTGGGTTACTGGGTCTTGAGGATGGATCACTGGCCAGAGCTTGCACAGTATGCAATTGAGCTACTGGCCTGTCCTGCATCCAGCGTTCTTTCGGAACGCACATTCAGTGCTGCTGGAGGCGTGGTAACCGATCACAGGGTGCGTCTGTCCACCGACTCGGTCGATCGGCTGACCTTCATAAAAATGAATGAGTCTTGGATCACCACCAGCTACCAAGCACCTGATGCTGATGTAACCGAATAATTTTTTTTGAAATCTCAGATCCCTTCAAAGACTGCCTATGCTGATGCTGAGTGACTATCCCTGAGTAATTATCCTCTTCCTCCTCAATCATCACGCTGATAGCTTGTAAGAACATTTTTGGTTCTGGGCGCCACCACCAGTGCCTAAGGCACAATTTTTCAGCCCCTGTTTAACAGGGGCGTGTAATTACAATTTTTGATGTAATACTTTGCAGCAGGGCTCGTTCCTGCATTCCAACTAGAGTGTCTGTGAGGGGTTGCAGTGTTGTGGCACCAGCACCAGTGCCTAAGGCCCAATTTTTCTGCCCCTGTCTAACAGGGGCGTGTAATTACAATTTTTGAAGCAATAATTTGCAGCAGGGCTCGTTCCTGCGTTCCAACTAGAGTGTCTGTGAGGGGTTGCAGTGTTGTGGCACCAGCACCAGTGCCTAAGGCCTAATTTTTCAGCTCCTGTTCAACAGGGGCATGTAATTACAATTCTTGATCTAATATTTCACAGCAGGGCCCTGTGAGGGCTTACAGTGTTGTGGCCACAGCAACACCTAAGGCCCAAATTTCTGCTGAGTATATAGGGCAGGACCCTACTTTCAAACATCTAACTTACAAACGACTCCTACTTGCAAACGGAAGGAGACAACAGGAAGTGAGATGAAATCTACCCCTAGGAAGGGAAATTCTCTCCTGTAAGAGTTAATATGGGAAAACAATTTCTCCTTTCCACTGATGCTTTCCAATCCTTGTTCCACAAAAAAACCCAAATTTTCAAAAAACATTTTTCATTGGGACAAAAAAGTGAGGTGAAATCTTCTGAAGAGGAGGAAAGACAGCAAAACAAATGTCACAGGGGTGATAACCCTTCCCTATGTTTTCCAAAAAGCTTAGAAAAGATTTTTTGGCTGGAGCTAAACACGTTAAAAATGTTCAAAATTACAAACAGATTCTACTTAACAACAAACCTACAGTCCCTGTCTTGTTTGCACCGCCTGTATACTGCTGTTCAGAGTATATAGGGCCTGGTGGCCCCACACCTTTCCTTATTTTAATTTGGGTGCGGGGTTCCCCTTAATATCCATACAAGACCCAAAGGGCCTGGTAATGGACTGGGGGGTACCCATGCCGTTTGTCTCACTGATTTTCATCCATATTGCCATGACCCGACATGACATTAAACCCGCAAGCAGTTTTAAATGAGATTTTTTCCTTTAAAAATGACATTTGGTGCAGGGACTGTTCTAAACATGGGAAACACGCGTCACTTTACAGGCATACTATAGACACCCCCCAGGTACGATATTTAAAGGAATATTTCACTTTTTTTTTTTTACTTTAAGCATCATTAAAATCACTGCTCCCGAAAAAACGGCCGTTTTTAAAAGTTTTTTTTGCATTGATACATGTCCCCTGGGGTAGGACCCGGGTCCCCAAACCCTTTTTAGGACAATACCATGCAAATTAGCCTTTAAAATGAGCACTTTTGATTTCGAACGTTCGAGTCCCATAGACGTCAATGGGGTTCTAACGTTCGTGCGAACTTTCGGTCCGTTCGCGGGTTCTGGTGCGAACCGAACCGGGGGGTGTTCGGCTCATCCCTATTCAACATCAGTGCCTGACCTCACAAATGCGCTTCTGGAAAAATGGTCAAACTTTCCCAAAGAATGTTGTGGACAGCTTACCCAGAAGAGTTGAAGCTGTTATAGGTGCAAAGGGTGGATCTTAGCAGCAACAGGGGAAGTAGTGGAAACTGAGGGCAGTAAAGATGCGGCTCAACCACAGCATTTTACCGCCAATTAACCACAAGTGGTGTAAACGTTGCCCTACTGTTGGTGTGTGATAATAATTTAATTAAACATTTTCTCACCAATTAATAAACTATTAATAATCCACAGGACATTAACTTAGTTGGGACAGATGCATAAAGTCTACTATACATACAGTTGTGCTCATAAGTTTACATACCCTGACAGAATTTGATTTCTTGGCCATTTTTCAGAGAATATGAATGATAACACAAAAACTTTTCTTTCACTCATGGTTAGTGTTTGGCCGAAGCTATTTATTGTCAATCAACTGTGTTTACTCTTTTTAAATCATAATGGCAACAGAAACTACCCAAATGACCCTGATCAAAAGTTTACTTACCCCAGTTCTTAATACCATGTATTGCCCCCTTTAACATCAATGACAGCTTGAAGTCTTTTGTAGTATTTGTGGATGAGGCGCTTTATCTTCTCAGATGATAAAGCTGCCCATTCCTCTTGGCAAAAAGCCTCCAGTTCCTGTAAGTTCTTGGGCTGTCTTGCATGAACTGCATGTTTGAGATCTCCCCAGAGTGGTTCAATAATGCTGAGGTCAGGAGACTGAGATGGTCACTCCAGAACCTTCACTTTATTCTGCTGTAGCCAATGACAGGTCGACTTGGCCTTGTGTTTTGGATCATTGTCATGTTGGAATGTCCAAGTACATCCCATGCGCAGCTTCCTGGCTTATAAGCACAACTGTATATCAAAATGTACTCTCCGCTGTCAGGTACTGAGATAGTCGGAGTATGAAATCTCCTTTAACTTTTAGCAGTAGAAAATAGAAAAAAAGCATCCATAACTGATCTAGTAAAAGCACATAATCTACCCTGCAGTCCAGCAATCACAAGTGCCTATTATTCATATTAACACCAGTTCTCACTTACAGAGGAGCTTCAGTCTGTTTGAGAAAAAGTAAAAGTCAGCAGTTACAAATACTGTAGCTACTGACTTTTAAAGTGCAACCTTAGTAAGAAAATTAAGTTCTGCTAGATCGCCTCATGCTGGTCCCTTTAACAGGTGTAGCTATGTAAAACATCTAGCCTATACTGTTTAAAGTCCAGTAATACACTGTCTCACCCTGCTCTGCACATGCTCATTTGCTCTTCATTTTTGGCATTGTGCTGAAAATCAGAGCCACTAAAGGCCGATCTGCTGATAGCCTAAAGATTTACTGCTGCTATTTAGGGGCTCTGGGCTTCAGCAAAATAGCAGCCTCCACACTACTTTTGGAAGCGTCATTATTAATGGGGAATGTATGTAAAAAACATTATTTTTATCAAGTTGTTATGAGTAAAGAGCTGCTTTAAAAAAAGGACAATCACCTGTCCAGGGATCCAGCACTGTCCTCACAGGTGTTGGGGTCCCTGGTGATGGCATGTTTACTGTGGGAGGCTGACTGTGATTTCTTGCAACTTCACAGCTTGCATCCCACTTTGCATGCGAGAGCTGCGCTGTGCTTTGTAAATGGTCCCACAGCCTTCTAGAATTGATGTCCTGTCCTAGAAGGTTGTGGGCAGGGGGGACAACTTCCGGTGGAATCGCTGTGGCTATCCCACTGGAAGTGGGAGTGGATGCCTGTCAAAACCAGGTACCCATTCCCCTCCCAACCAACAAAAAGTGTCAAAATTACAAGGAGGGGGGGAGAGGGCATACAGTGGAACTTCCCTTTTAGGGTGAATGGTCCCACAGCCTTGTGGAACCAATGATGTGTCCCAGAAAGTTGTGGGCAAAGGGGACAACTTCCGGTGGAATTGCCGTGGTGATCCCACTGAAAGTGGGAGAGGGTGCCTGTCAAAACCAGGTACCCATTCCCCTCCCCATCAACAAAAAGTGCGAAAATTAGAAGGAGGGGGGAAGAGGTCATAAAGTGAAACTTCTCTTTTAGGATGAAGTTCCGCTGTGAATACCTGTTGATCATGACAAAAAAGGCTTCAGCAGCATTTTCTGTTGTGAGCTGACAACATATAGCCTTTGCTGGACTACCCTGTTTCCCCCCTAAAATAAGACCTAGCGTGATTGTCGGTGATGGCTGCAATATAAGCCCTACCCTCCAAATAAGCCCTACCCTGTTTCCCCGAAAATAAGCCCTACCCTGAAAATAAGACCTACAAGGACTTTAACTAGGGCTTATT
This sequence comes from Aquarana catesbeiana, assembly GCF_042186555.1. Classification (NCBI taxonomy): domain Eukaryota; kingdom Metazoa; phylum Chordata; class Amphibia; order Anura; family Ranidae; genus Aquarana; species Aquarana catesbeiana. The sequence continues at coordinate 336,919,774 of NC_133324.1, read as the reverse complement.
TGGGGGGTAGGGTTTATATTGAAGCCATCGCCGACAATCACGCTAGGTCTTATTTTAGGGGAAACAGGGTAAAACTACAAGAAGTGGTGTCAGCCCTGCCCAGTTGTCTTTTTATGAGCTACAAAGCACAACCACCCCTCCTCATTTTCACAAGGTACTGGTTGATGCGTTTTATAATCTAAAGGAGGAACTAGTAGGGCTGTTTACCCTCTGGAGATATTACAAAGTGCACAGACAGCTGTGAATTTCTGACAGGATAATCATATTTTTTTTTTGCACTTATCAAAAAGATATACCCAATTGTTTTTATTGGTATATTTACCAGACACAAAAGAGGCAAAAAAAAAGAGGTTCACTGTTTGGGTTTTGACACACTTGAAAATTAATGATAAAGTCGGACACAATATAGGTAACACGTAAAATTATCATTTGGCATTGCATGCCAATTTTCCTTACACTTTAATAAATCAAAGATTAATTAACATGCAGTGCTGATTCATAATTACAGAGGTAGTAACATTTAAATAATTTGATGCTTTAAGTCCAGAGTGTAAAGGAGAGATACCTGTTTACACTCTAAGCAGTTGGACTAGAGCGAGGGTCGGGAACTCGCAGATCGCGATTTACCAGTGGATGGTGGCTAGGTGATGGGTAGATAGCTTCCTCGGTTTGCCAGCCCACCAACACCAGCCGCAGAGTGAACAAGCATTTGCTGACACTACTTCTCTATTTCTGGCTGCAGACCCTGTTGGAGTGATATCACTCTCCATCTGTATCCCTGCCTTAATAGGACCAGAGCGGCACTAGCAGCAGCTGCAAGTGACAGAGACAAAGCAGAAGATCCCTGGTTTGCTGTAGTATATTGACAGTGGACTCCTTTCCTCTATTATCCTTCAGCTATTTTGTTCAGGTTAGCGCATTTTGATCTTGCAAGTGAAGCCCACACATAATACTAAACTGAAGTGCACTGGTGTCATCAAGCGCCACAACACCATCTATAACAGAGCAAGAACTATTATAGGGGTTCAGGACAGTAAGGGCTTGTTTACACTTCGGGGGGGTCAGTAAAGCCCCACAGTTGAGCCATGTTTTTATTGCCACCCATCCACCCCCCCCTTTAGCTGCGGTGGCCAGGTGTAGCACCCAAGCATGACCCATTCAAGTTAATGGGGCCGTTTTGCAAGTGTCCTGCAACCTTGTGCAGTACAGCGACCAAGGAGTTAATGAAGGTAGTAAGAAAGCATTTTATTATCTTCCCACCACCTGCTTTAACCCCTTGGACCCCGTACTAGCACTTTGCATCTACATGTTGCATCTCACTTGAATAAGTCGCAATCGGTATGCAGTAGTGCAGTGATTTTTGACTTATTCCATTTTGTTCAGATAGATCACTACCTCTCTAATGTTGTCTACCCCTGGACTAGAGTCATTGATCCAATCATAGCTGCTTAGTTGTGTCTGTCTGAAGCTTGTAGGGCCAGATTTACCAATAGGTACACATTAGCAAAATATTTTTGCCAATAGGATGAGTGAAATATCAAAATTATCTCTGTAAAAGAGGTGCTCCTAGCAGGGGGGTGTTGTCTTCGCCTCTAGTGATGAAATTCACGAAGTCATATGAAATGTTTACATCCATTCCCCAAGTTTGCTATACACTATTCCTCCAATAAGATATGATGGACCTCTGGTAATATAGTGAGATGTGTACATCAAAGCATAATTATTTAAAAATGTCCCATTTGTGGCCAGTTAGCCATGCTTAATCCTCCACAGTTTCCTTTAGTTTGCCTTGTTCTGTAGATTGCTTTCTACTTCTTTGTTGAAAGACTTGAGAAACTTTCCGTATACTGTTAGCCTCTGAGCCAGATGCTTCAAAGAGCCTTGCCATGAACCCAAATCCAGCTGTCCTGATGAAGTTGCCACCAGCAAACACATACAAAATGGGGTTAATGCTGCTACTGAGAAATGCAAGGGCTGTAGCGTTCGGACGAGCAAATCGAGATGCTTTTCTTAGGCTTTCCGATAAAGACAATTCTCCTGACACTTGCAACATATTCACCACATGGTATGGAAGCCAAAAAAGGGCAAATGTTAATATGATCATGATGACCAACCGGCTTGTCTTATGCTTCGTTTGAAATCTAGCATTTTGTAACCTTTTTCCAATGTATATATAGCATGAAAGTATGATTGTGAAAGGGATAATAAACCCTATCAGCGTCTCAAATGTAAACTGAAAGACCATATGGTGTTTTACCCCATCACCCTTACCCCGGACAGTGATACACAATTGACGGTTGTTTAGGGTTTCTACTGAGCGGTATATTGGCATTGGAATGGCAAACAGTGTTGCTAATATCCATATAGAGAATACTATGCTCCGAACAACTGGCTTTGTTCTGACCTTTTGAGAAGTAAACGGTTTGGCCACAGCAAAGAAACGGTCTAAACTCATGAACGTGATTAAAAAGATACTGGCGTACATGCTCAGATTGCCAACATAATGACATATCTTACAAATTACATTCCCAAATGCCCAGCTGCCTGTGGACAGAAAATGGATGAATATAGGTGCTGTAAGGATCACTACCAGGTCTGCAATAGCCAAATGTAATATGAGGATGCAGGTTACAGTGCGTTTCTTCACTTGAGTCAATACAGTCCAGATGACAAATGCATTGCCAGGGAAACCGAGGACAAGAGCCAATGAAAGAATGGCAATACCAAGGCCAGCAGAAGATCCAGAAGTCATGGAACTTGTAGTGGAATTGGACATGGAAGAGTTCACAGTGGCCATCTGGCTAAGGGTTGTACTCTGCCAAAAGAAAATGAACAAAGTTAGCTCAAACGTACATATATGTTTTCATTTTCTCTCCAAAATGTACTGCTTGTCTCCAGTCTAATGCAAGGTGGTACTCTTCACAGCATTTCCTCAGACAGCCAGTGCTGTATATGACTTGTGATCTCATAGCAGGATTACAAGATGCATCTACATAGGGGTGTGTCACAATTTGTCAGACAGGCAGAGAGCAATGAGGATCTGCATAAGTAAGTTCTGATATTGATGTTAAGGAGAAATAGATCACAAAAAATAGGAAAAGAAAAAAAATAATCCACAACAGACCCTGATCTGGGCATCCCTGTGACACCACTGACCAAATATGGTCATATCGGGTTGGCGGGCATCATCCATCATGATTGATGTGGCACTGCATCACCGAATAACATGATTGGTAATGGATTTATATTGTGGGACTTTTTTTTAATATAAAAAAAGCATTTGTCAAAAAACTCATTGTGAGTGTGTTGTGAGTGTGTTTATTTGTTTTTTCTTTTCTTTTTTTTTTTTTAATGAGTAAGCCCTACTTGTTCACATGGAGAGGTAGTATCTTGGGGCATTAACATTGGGACAAGGTACTTTGCCAGACAATGTACCCTCCCCATGAGACCATATGACCTGGTATGGTTCGGAGGGGGGACGGGATGCACAATGCCAGGCTGCATGCTTGGATAAGAATCTGGGATGGATTTTGGGGGAGACCCCATGCTTTTTTTTTCTTGTTTTTTTGCATGGGGTGCCATCCTAAACATGAATATTGAAGGGACTCCATGCTGTTGTTTTTTTTTTTTTTGTTTGTTTCATGGGCTCCCCTGTAGAATAATTATATTAATTTGGCTTTATAATCAAGATCTGTATGTATGCAGTCTGAGTTCCCTTTTTGCTTTGACATTGAAAAAGCTCACTCAGCTCAGCATAAGACGAATCTTGAAATAGCTAGGTTGTGTGCGTGTTATTTTTTGTACCAGTTGTTCTCAATGTACAGGGTTAATGACTAAAGGTCAGTAGGTCAGTGGTTTCACAGATAAGAATATACTCAGAGTATTTGTCATAGACTTTATTGTAAAGATCTTTTTAAAAGTAAAAACATATATTATCTATAATATAGTTAGTTATTTGATATAGTTATTTAATTAGTTAGCTAGATTGAGTTTGTGTGAAGTAATATATATATATTTATATGTATCCAATTATAGTTTAATATGCATTTGTAAGGTTTGGTACAGAATTGCATTTCTGTAGTTTAAAGTATATCCATTACAAGAATTTGGCCATTTGGAAAGGTCATTCACCTTGAGTTTTTTATAAGAATCTGTTGTGTGTTACTGACAATCAAAGAAGCTTAAGAGACGTGTCAGCTGTTGGCAAAGAGAATATTTAGAATAATCACGAAAATGATCATTTCATTTTTAGTTCTAGCCATATATAGCTATGGCTATAGTCTGCTGACTAGTAGATTTGAAATAGTATAAAAACAGAGTGACACTTCACTTCAGGACACACGACACACACACGACACACCACACACACACAACACATGTCCTTTACTCACACACACAGAAGGACTTCACTACTTTTCACACATACAAAGAAGAAGGACACACGCATCCTTACACTGAAGAAGACATTTTGTTTACATTAGGCCTATACACAGCCTATCTCACAAACAGCTGCTAGAGTGGACATCTCTCTGACATAGAAAAGCACAAACGGAGCTGAAACATCTCTTGAACTCTCTTGATACAAGTTTTTGTTCCTATTATCTTTTGTTTTACTACATCAAGCTGTAAGAAGAATTTAACTTTGTATATATTTTCAAGTTGTTGCCAAGTGTGACCAAATAAACTCACACTTTGTTTTAAGACAGTCCGGCTACTGAACTTTTGAACAAAACGCCTAAGACACTGTTGACATAACACGTGTCTGAGAAGAGAAGGTTTTTACACCCTCTCTACATTTTTACATTGGCGATTGCCAGCCAGTCCAGTTTTTTTTCCCTGTTCCTCGACAAAGGGGGGAGACTCACACATTTTTCATGGTTGATCAAGTCTCGGGAAAAAACGATCAAAGAACCTAGAAAGAGGCGTTTGTGTTCCATCAGATGAGGACGAAAGGTCCAAGGAACTGAGCCAGCCAAAGATGAGAAATTCTTCTAAATAAGATATGGCATCTGATAATCAAATATGGAGGAACAAGCAGCTCCAAGAAGAAACTAAGTAAAGAACCTAGAAGGAGGCATTTGCGTCAAATGTGGACAACAGTTCAATAAAAGTCGAGGGTGAGTTTTTCTATGTCTGTTTTCTCACCTCTAGCCAAAGTTTGTAACTTTGAAAAAAAAAAAAGGAAGACCCAGCCTACGAAGTTGATTGTCAAGGCCATTTGGACGGTATGCTTCAAGCTATTGTTGGAAATCCAAGACTTTGTTTGTGAAAACGTAACGTTACGTACGTGAAGATTTCTGCCAAGGTTAGTTCCTAAGAAGGTGAGAAATTCTCACATAAGAAAATATTGGGTAGTTGCCCAATAAGAAAAAATGTTGAATCAGGAACTGAGACTTCACGTTATTTGAAAAAGCTACCATTGAGGTACAACAGGCAGATGTATGTACTATTTGGTAAGCTAAGATGAAAGTCGGATTTTGATGTTTGAAGATGGAAAGTCCAAGAATCAGGCAAAGAAAAATCAACAGGCAAGTACACTAAAGCACACTAAAGCACACTACAGCACACAATACAAGGAACAAGGCAAAAAGCTACAAGAAAATGATTCTTCCAAGAAAAAGCAACAAACGAAAGAAAACGCAACAAACGAAAGAAAAAGCAACTAACGAAAGAAAAAGCAACTAACGAAAGAAAAAGCAACAAACGAAAGAAAAAGCAACAAACGAAAGAAAAGGCAACGAACAACAAATTTAAAGGACGTTATTCATCTCTTGTTTTTTTAAGTGCGCACAGGACTATCATACTAACAAGGGGTGAGTGTGTTTGTTTATATAGAAGGGTAACATGGGATGGTTAACATCTCAAGGTTCAGAAGTATTTTCCTGTACCATCGGGAAATTGATATATTCCATATATATGGAATACAGGAATACATGCAGTAGTAAGGTAATTAATTAATGCCAGAGTGTAAAGAAGTTATTTAATAAGGAAACTAAGTTTAATGCTGCATGTAAATGTTTATAAATATTTAGGCCCTGAACAACAGAAAATGTGTGTTATTACACGTGGTCATTTTAAAACATATATATAGGGGGCAGAGAAAAAGTTTTCGGAGAAAAAGTATTGATTAAGATTGTGGAAAGAACTGCATGAAATTGAGATAATGGAAAAAACATGGTGCATAGTGTTTTACAAAAATCCTAACAGATTTGGTTGTAGGAAATAATAAGTTAAGGATTGAACAATTTTTACAAAAATTCCAAACTTAGATTTGGTTATTAAATTAAAAGTAGTAGATTGTTCTAATTTATTTAAGATTACCCAGAGAAAATATTAAAATATAAAAGTTTTGTTCAATCTAAAAAAATTGTAAAAATAACAATTGTTAAAAGTCTTTGTAAATTAGTATTTCTGGTAAAAGTAAGGACTTTGATTGAGGGAGGAGTTTTCTCGGGGATATGGCCAATCGCAGTTTTTGGGCAGGATCCAATCTGTGAGTTTCACGAGATTGTCCTCTAAACAATTTTTTTGTCATTACTATAATCAGGAAAGTCATATAAGGTAGTGTACATGATTTTTGGCAGATGTACAAACAAAATATGTTTAAAAAGTGGTAAAAAGGTTAAACATTTTAAAAACGAAAAACTAGATTGTTACCGAATTGTACAGTGTAGTGTATACAAAGCATGATAGCTAAGACTGATTGTAACAGATCATTCTCTGAAGAGTTTGTGACATGCGAGGAGTGTATTACCAACAGAGAAATGCAGATCAAGTTACACAGACTAGTCATCATGCCATGACATTTTTCACTTTTGTGGATCAAAGCACAACACATTTTTGTATTTTTGTAATATTTGGAAGAGGATTAATAGATGAGAAAAATGTATTTTTAAAAGGTATTATTACTTACTAAAGTAATTGTTTTTAAAAAATAAGATTTTTTGGGCCTTAATAACTTTTCTCGAGAGTTCATTGAGATTTTTGCAGACAAAGTATCCGTCTGAGTAAATTTTAATGAATTATATAGGCTTACTGTAGGGCAAATATTTTTAATTACAAGAGAGAACTAATATACAATAATTTGAAGATCTAAAGAAAGCCCTTATTAATTTAGTATTTTTTGATTAATATAGAGATCTCTCTCAGCCATTTTACATTTAAGTGTATGTGGGTGATGAGACAATTTCTTTGGTATTTATAAAAAATGTGTTAGGAGTGCATTGTCCAATGCTACAGATCTGAGACATTGTGGGTTTTGCACCATTTGTTTTGAAAAACATCTCATGTTACACTAAGGGCTCTTTCACACGGGGATCCGTATGTCCGTTTTTCATCCTTCCGTTTTCGGATGAAAAACGGACATACATGTATCCCTATGGAGCGTCGGATGTCAGCGGTGACATGTCCGCTGACATCCGACGCCGCTCCGATCCGAAAAGTGTAACGGAGGAAAAACCTACTTTTCCATCCGTTTTCGGATCGGATCGGGTGACGACGGACACTACGGTCCGTCATCATCCGATCCCCCATAGGGGAGAGCGGCGCTCTGACAGGTCCGTAGCTGCACAGCGTGCAGCGATGGACCTGTCATCTTTCTGCTCAGCGGGGATCGGCGGAGCGATCCCCGCTGAGCCAGCGGGTGTTCACGGGGCGGATCATCACTGATCCGCCCCGTGTGAAAGAGCCCTTAAGGTGTTATTACAAGGAAAACAGAAGGTGTCAACACACACAGCTTTGTCTAGTGGCAACTGGATGTTAAAAAGATCAGTTGTAGTGGCATATAAATACATGGTGACTAAAAAGACTAAAAATTTATGCAATATGAGGGATAGAGCCACAGTTGTGTAAATTAATCATGAAAAAGTCACTTTTTCAACTTTTAGTGGACGCATTGAAAGCTGAACTTAAGACTGCCATGTGTTTAGCAGTCAGAGTGACAGGCATGTGTGGCTCATTCAATCATATTGTATGAGAGGAATGTTTTTAGTTCTGAAAAGAAATTTCAACATGATCACATTTCTTTCAGAAATAGAATATTTAGGAAAGCCCAACCTAAATTAGTGTTCTTTTGCAAAATAAAAGCAATTGTCAGTGTAAAGGGAAAAATACAATAATCTGGTAAGATTATTCTTTTACACAATTTAATATTAGTCACGGGATAAAGAGGGGGACTATGACATTTTGTGTTAGAATCAGTACAGACTGATGAAGATAATATTTATTGTAAAAAAATAATTGATTCCAACAATAATGGATAGAGTTATTTTTAAATGAAAATATTTCTTTTTGCATATCCAGGTACCTGACTGACTGATTGATTTTTTGTTTAAGCTAATGAAAGAAATTCTGAACATTTTTCTGAAATTCTGAACATTTTAGAACACTTTGTCATCAAACTTCTGACTATTGTTTTATTTATTTATAGAACAATATTATATTAGATTTTTTTCACCTGCTTAAGGAGGATACAAGGATGTTGTTTTTTTAGTTAATGTTTCTTTTTGATAAATTAATTGAGGTTATTCTAGAAAAAATAATATTTTTAACAAAAGCTAAGTTGTTGTGAACTTATGTCATATTCCATTGGGGTTGGACTTCAAACCATGGAATCAGATTATGATTTAAAATTTTATAGGAAATGTATGCAATTTTAGGTATTTAGTAAAGTTTTTGTTTCTTATCATCTTAAGTACTCAGGTATTGTAGAATGTATGAATAGTATTATAAAGTCTAAATAGGGTAAGATGATTCAAGAATAAGGTAAAGATTGGGTGACTTATTTACCTGCTACAGTTTTAGTTTAAAAACGTTATTATTTTTTAAACATAGGGTTTGTTAACTGTTTGAGTTAATGACAGAATGTCTTTTGAGATTAGCATACTTCGTTATTTTTATATAATCTGTTGTATAGAAAGAAGTGTGGTTGCAAACTTTGCAAACAACAGGTACAGGTATTTCAGAAGTTTGTTCACAAAACATGGCTAGGCCTTTGCTAAATTTAAATAGAAATGATGTCTTGAATGAGATTTCTACTTCTAATGAGTATGTTTAGTAATTTATTCCAGTAGCTAAAGTTATGGTTAAGAATTATAGATCTGAAGGTACCAGGGATGCAAACAGATGTCAATTGGGATGCGTATTGGAAAGATTATTTTGTTATTTTTAAGGTACATTGGAATTATACTTTTTGTTTCTAAAGAATTGGTAATAAAATAAATAAAAATAATTGGTAAAAATAAGAACTAAATGGGTAGGATGTAATCAGCAGGAATGTTTCAGTTTGAGGAAATACCTCAGTGACAACTGCTGCCGGAAATATATTATTGCATCCTATAGTTATTATATTTATTATCATGATATTATGTATTTTATTTCAAATCTGTATTATGGTTAGAATGAAACGATTTTATAAATTGATTAATAAGAAATGAAAAAAGGTGAAAAAATTATGACAGGTATTTTTAGTCGAAAAATTACTTCTGGTTTATCTGATCCTATGATGAGCTGTGGTACATCTGGAGCAACTGATTCAAAATGTGTATGAAAGGGCCACAAATGGAGTGCACGTGATTTGGTTAATATAATAAATTATATTCAGGGGGAATTGTAGAATAATTATATTAATTTGGCTTTATAATCAAGATCTGTATGTATGCAGTCTGAGTTCCCTTTTATGCTTTGACATTGAAAAAGCTCACTCAGCTCAGCATAAGACGAATCTTGAAATAGCTAGGTTGTGTGCGTGTTATTTTTTGTACCAGTTGTTCTCAATGTACAGGGTTAATGACTAAAGGTCAGTAGGTCAGTGGTTTCACAGATAAGAATATGCTCAGAGTATTTGTCATAGACTTTATTGTAAAGATCTTTTTAAAAGTAAAAACATATATTGTCTATAATATAGTTAGTTATTTGATATAGTTATTTAATTAGTTAGCTAGATTGAGTTTGTGTGAAGTAATATATATATATTTATATGTATCCAATTATAGTTTAATATGCATTTGTAAGGTTTGGTACAGAATTGCATTTCTGTAGTTTAAAGTATATCCATTACAAGAATTTGGCCATTTGGAAAGGTCATTCACCTTGAGTTTTTTATAAGAATCTGTTGTGTGTTACTGACAATCAAAGAAGCTTAAGAGACGTGTCAGCTGTTGGCAAAGAGAATATTTAGAATAATCACGAATATGATCATTTCATTTTTAGTTCTAGCCATATATAGCTATGGCTATAGTCTGCTGACTAGTAGATTTGAAATAGTATAAAAACAGAGTGACACTTCACTTCAGGACGCACGACACACACACGACACACCACACACACACAACACATGTCCTTTACTCACACACACAGAAGGACTTCACTACTTTTTCACACACACAAAGAAGAAGGACACACGCATCCTTACACTGAAGAAGACATTTTGTTTACATTAGGCCTATACACAGCCTATCTCACAAACAGCTGCTAGAGCAGACATCTCTCTGACATAGAAAAGCACAAACGGAGCTGAAACATCTCTTGAACTCTCTTGATACAAGTTTTTGTTCCTATTATCTTTTGTTTTACTACATCAAGCTGTAAGAAGAATTTAACTTTGTATATATTTTCAAGTTGTTGCCAAGTGTGACCAAATAAACTCACACTTTGTTTTAAGACAGTCTGGCTACTGAACTTTTGAACAAAACGCCTAAGACACTGTTGACATAACACGTGTCTGAGAAGAGAAGGTTTTTACACCCTCTCTACATTTTTACATCCCCCTTGATATCCATACCAGACCTCCATCAAGGATAAGGGACTGGTATGTATTTTTAGGGGGATCAAGTGCCATTTTTTTCTTTTGTACGGGTCCACCAAACAACATCTATACCAGACCATCATCATGGATAAAGGTCTGGTATAGATGAAGAGAATCAACAGCAATTGTTTACAAACAAACATAAGTGCCCAAAGCTGTCATTTTCCAGCAATTTAAACAGTTTTGTTTTCTTTGTAAAAATCTATTTTTCTATAGTAGGTTGTATACATCGTACAGAAGTGCCACTTCACATGCAAGTTAAGGGCTTCCCCCAGGCATGTTATTTAAAGGAACCTTTCATTTTTTTTAATGTTGCCTTTTAGGCATTACTAAAATAGCTGCTTACTACCACTCAAAATTTTCATTTTTTTGGTACAGTTTCCACGGGGCATTGTCCCTCGTGCTACTTATTGGACAAGCAACAAACAATACTGTTTTTTTAACATTTGGCTCCCATTGAATTCAATAGAGTTCAGATTCAACACATGAACTTATGAGAAATCAGCTTACAAGGTGGGGGGTGTAGTTCCCCTTTAAGCCTTGTTAAAGGTAAATTGTAAGAGTGTACCTCCCTGGTACTGTGGGACTTTCAAGGCAGATTAAAATATGAATTGATATATATTTTAAAAAAGTATACAGTAAAAACATTTGTTGCAGACTATAGTGTAGACTGAGGGCCATAGTGCTGGTATGTATGCTCTGCTGCCGGTGTGATATATGACATATGTTCTCCTTGCCTGTTTCTATTTTTTCAACTTATGTCTTATTTTATCATAGAATGTTTTCCATTTCAGACCTTCTCTCCTAAATGCCCATGAAGAAGAGATATTCCTTTGCTCTCGAAACACGTCGGACATAGCGAGAAGATACAACCACATCTCTAGCCAGCTCGTCATGAGCCCATGATCTTATGTGTCGTTTTATGTAATCTATGGTGATGTATGCACCAATGTTTTTACTGTGTATTAATAAACTTTAAACTTTTTTAAACTATATATCAATTCATATTTGAGTCTGCCTTGAAAGTCCCACAGTACCGGGGGGTACACTCTTACTTTCCGCTCAAGTTCTCAGGGGATCACTGGCTCTGTGACATCAGCTGAAAATGGATCACAGGAGTGCAGAACGAACTGCGCTTCTATGATTCATAGGAGAAGTATAGCCAAAAAAGCTTTGGGCATACTTCTCATTTAAGTGTGATTGCTGCTGCAGGTCCTACTTTGCCAAAGTAATAATAAAACTAAGAATGAACTTTAAGCAAGAGTCCATGGTACTGTACAAGTTAGCTAGGCCACCTATGACACTAATAAGCACTTCTTCCTAGTGTCTAGGCCTTTCTGCTCATTTACTGTGTTTTCTTCCAAATGATTGTCACCCATTTCAAGTACTGTAAAGCCAGGTCAGACTGTTATTATGTTTGCGTAAAACATAGCAAAGTCCTCAACCTTTGCCACATGTACCTTTTCAACCTAACCATTCCTACTGACAACATCTATTTAGAGAACCCAGTTATAGACTTGCACTAAAATTTGTATTGCTGTCATTTTAGTTGTAGCCACCTCAGAGACCTTTGTTGTGCTACCTGCTCTGTCGATGTACAACAGAACTGTTTTACTTTACAAAGCTGATAGCTTCACCTGTTGCGTGGCAGAGCTGTTAATCATTTCACACATTGTCTCTCTGCCACTAGAAGTCTGCCAGCAATGAAGTTCAACTGACTTCAGTCTATCCCAAAATGGTGAAAATAAAAAAGTCCACCACATCTAAGAATTGGTGAACTGCAATTTTAGAAATGTTTGTTTTTGGGTGTAATACCACTTTAGTAGTGAATGAGATGTTCTGAGGGGCAGTTTAGGAAGACGATGGTCTGGGAAAAGGATATCTTTATTAAGTGCAGCAAACAGTGGATTTCTTGTCTTCTTGTGCTGCATTGCAGATGCTAGAACTGTTTTCACCTAAGGCTTAATTCACACTGCCGCACGGAGTGGATCACAGCATGGGTCAGGTGCGTCCCTGTTCACCGTTTCAGGCAACGCTGTATCCTGCCCTAGGCTGACAAGGCCCAGGCCTAGGGCAGCACTGTGCAGGGGGGCAGCACGGAAAGAGTCCCTGCCGGCTTGCAGCCCCATAAAGCATCCGCACTGCTTCCGGTATGCAGGCGGCCGGCATTCTGCAACTGTGGGGGGGGCGCCGCTTTTAATTCTGACTGTCCTATCATCCTGAATCACAAACCTTCCTCACTGTGCTATATGTTTTCTGCTGCACCATTGGCATGGTTATATCTTCTTAGTACTCTCCATAAAATTATTAGAAATTTGTGCTTAAAGTAGTATTAACTATAGGCAACCCTTTTTTTTAAATTTTGGATAGAATAAGGGAGGGTTATAGCCCCTGTCAGTTTATTTTTTACCATCCCTGTTCCATTGCAGAGATTTCCCTTCACTTCCTGCCCCATAGCCAAACAGGAAGTGAGAGGAAATCTATGCAAATTAAGGGAATCCATTCCCCCCCCCCCAGGCCCTCAGAACTAGTGTCCCCGCTCGAAAATTTCAGGGTGGGTCTTATTTAAATTAGGGGGTGCACGAGTTCAGTCAGGCCTAGGGCAGCACAAAACCTAAATACACTACTGGTTTCAGGTCCGATTTTTGGCTGAATTCAGGCCTGAAATGGACCAGAAGATGCACAGGACTCCTGTGCAATTCGCTCCGCAGCCGTCCCGGAGCTGTGTGAACCGGCTCCATTGAGAGCCAGTCACAATCTCCTGACATGCAAATTGGATCTGGAGAAATCCACATCCAATTTGCAATAGTATGAACCCAGCCTTAAGGCCCGTACACACGATATGGAAATCGAGTGGAAACATTTGTACGACGAGCTGTCTGCCGATTTTCGGATCGTTAGTATTGTGCTTTCGACAGCCAATTTTGCTGTTTCGTCAGACAAAAGCTGGATGTGCAGACTATAAAATTTTTGTTGGATGTGAACTCAACATCCGATTCTCGTTTCATTAATACGGCTTTTATACGAAAAGAATCGTAAGAGCAAGAGCAAAACTACGCAAACTCAGAAACATACAAAACTATTCAACACATTACGTCACTTCTGACGTATTCTTTTTGTATTGTGAGTAAACTCTTCACTTTCGACATGAGACTAGCATGCCACAAAAAACGGTCGTTCGGTCGTCTGAAAATCTTAGCGTGTGTACGAGACTTAAGACATCTATCTGCCTAAGAGGACTGAGGAGAGCTCACTACTGTGTTGTAAGGGCCACATGATTTCCATAAAGAGGACAATTGTACTACAATGACTGCTTCTCAGATTTCTGAAGCTGCTGCAACAAAGTACCGCCATATCCTTATTTATCTGTTGACCTCATCAGGAGTTAATGTGAGAGATTGTACTGCAGATACAAGGAGAAACTGCCAGCATGATGCAGAGAATAAAGCCTCGTACACACAATCAGATTTTCAGATGACTGAACGTCGTTTTTTTGTGGCATGCTGGTCTCATGTTGAAAGTAAAGAGGTTACTCACAATACGAAAATTTTCGTACGACAGAATACAACGTCAGAAGTGACGTAATGTGTTGAATAGTTTTGTATGTATTCTTTCGTTTCTGAGCATGCGTAGTCTTGCTCTTACATTTTTTTCCGTACGAAAACCATACTGATGAAACGAAAAATTTACAGTCTGCACATCCAGCTTTTGACCGACGAAAATGCAAAATCGGCTGTCGCAAAGCACCATACTAACAATCTGAAAATCGGCAGACAGCTCGTTATACAAATTTTTCCATCCGATTTTTGTATCGTGTGTAGGGGCCTTAAATGCAGACAATTATGTCTGCTGGATAAAGTAAGTTGACTGAGAAGAAACTTTCTTTAGAATTAATCATCTTAAGGGGACAGTACTTCAATTGGAATGGATCGTTTACTGCACAGTTGTTCAGAACCCAAGCGTAGACCCGAGAGCTCACAAATGAACAAGCTTGACATTTATTTATTAGTTAGCTTGGTTATGCAGGGAAAGATGAACAGAAATATCACATTTTGTTGAGGTTCAAATGTCAATGTTATTTTTTCACAATTGATCATTGAACTTGTTTCTCTGTTTGTTCTAACCATTTTTCATATTTCAACTGTGCAGCCATCACTGAATCAACTGAACATATTATATAAAATGGTCTGTCTCATTGGGGTTAACTTACTAAAATTGGAGAGTGCAAAATCTGGTGCGGCTCTGCATAGAAACCTATTAGCTTCCAGGTTTTAGCCCCCCGTTCACATCAGCGCAATTTGACATGCGATTTAACAGGTCAAATCGGAGCCTATTGCCAGCAATAGGAGTGACCCAATTGGTGTGACGCCGACTTTGCGGCGCCGCACCGATTTCCAAAAGTAGTTCCTGCACTACTTTTGGCGACTCCGTGGACGATTTCAATAGACATCTGTGAATGAACCCGCACAGATGTCTTTCAAGTCGCCCCCAAAGTCAGACTGAATTGTGGCTTTAAAAGATGAGTTCAGATGAACTTGCACAATTTCAATGCTGTGTTCAGTGTGAAAGAGGGCTTATTGTCAAAGATTAATTAAACAAGCTGAATTTAGAAGCTGATTGGCTACCATGCACAACTGCACCACATTTTTTCACCAGTCTTAGTAATCCAACCCCAATGTGTCATGGGATTTCAAGGCTGTCACCAGATTCAGGTAGGAGCTGTACCCACATACTTATTAAAGCCAACACCCAGGATTGCACGACATAGAAAAAACTAATAAGACACATTTAGTCCAATGGAGGTTATTTACTAATACTAATTGTTCTGTTCATAGTTTATTGGTACTGCAATGCACAGCACTTAGAGGCACTTTGACATGAATTGCTACAACCCATTGGGGGAGATTTACTAAAACTGGTGCACTCAGAATCTGATGCAGTTCTGCATGGAAACCAATCGGCTTCCAGGTTTTATTGCAAAAGCTTAATTGAACAATCTGAAGTTAGAAGCTGATTGGCTACCATGCACAGCTGCACCAGATTCTGAGTGCACCAGTTTTAGTAAATCTCCCCCAATGGGTTGTAGCAATTCGTGTCAAAGTGCCTCTAAGTGCTGTGCATTGCAGTACCAATAAACTATGAACAGAACAATATGCACACCCGTTGTGGTGTGGTGTGCTGTCTTGGCAGCCTGTTCCAAATGAAAGGACTGCCTTAACGCAATGCACATTATGTTGCGTTGCAATTGGCATTAACATTTGTATGTGTAACACATTGCAAAAAAATTTTATTAATGTATTAAACCGTGTGTTATAAATGTTTTTTATTGTTGCACTGCTCATAATACCTACCAAACTATAGTGACTCCACCCTAAGATAAAGCTACCGGTATATATAGGCTGAGTGGGAGTATTTTTCTGTTTTTAATGTATTAAACCAGTCTTAGGATGGCCATACACTATACAATTATCTTGTACGATTCTCCTTTAGAGTTACCAAAGCCATATAATATAAGGTCAAACCTGAACACTTTTAGTATGTATGCAGTCAGGCAGGCCCTTGCACTACATAGTTGAAGGTAAATCTAAAGAAAATAGAAAAAGAAAAATTGTATTATGATGGCCAGTTTTAATCAGTGATCAGTAGAGGGCATGCAATGTAGTTGCTTATTTGTTCTCTATGAGTGAAACAAAAAAATCCAAGTTACTGAGTCACTGAAGTCTGAGTTAAAATTGTAGTGCTGCTGTGTATCCAGAAGTAGGAACTGTGAATTCGGGAAGCTGCCTACACAAGAGGAAATCTGTATACTGTATCACATCTGTGAGTCGCCCCCTAGAATAGTCATGCACAGCAATACTGGAAAATATTCTGCAATCAGTCTTCAATATTGTCTTAAACAGATACTAAACACACACTGTATAATTGACATTATCCCTTCTATTTCTGTATATGGATGATGACACTGTAATTATTTTAATTAAAAAAAATCTAAGTACAGTGGAAGCTGGGATTACAAGCATAATCCATTCCAGGAGTATGCTCGTAATCAAAAGTACTTGCATATCAAAGCGAGTTTTCCCTTTGAAGTCAATGGAAACGAAAATAATTTGTTCCGCATTGACTTCAATGGGATTCAATACCACATGCGGCCAGAGGTGGGGGGCGCCGGAGAGCCTCGGAAACGGCTGAAAAGGCCCGAGCACACTTTGGCTGACCTTGGCAAACCTCAGAAAGACTCTGTTCACGAGCCTTTCCGAGTTTTGCCGAGGTCAGCCGAACTGTCCTCGGGCCTTTCCGTGAATTTCCGAACGCCAACAATCGGCGCTGTTCGGCTCCGGCGCCCCCCACCTCAGGCCAAAAGCGGTACTGCAGACAGCTTTTGGCCTGAATCCTGCTCGTTTTGCGAGACAACACTCGCAAACCGAGTTAAGATTTTTAGATATACTGTGCTCGTTTTGTAAAACGCTCGTTAACCGCGTTACTCGCAAACCGAGGTTCCACTGTACCTTTTTTCTTAATCGGTATACAGCTGTCAAATGACCGAGTTCTTTCCCAGCCTGTCTGCCGGTAAACTTATGCAGGAGGAGCTTCTAGTCCTCTGCTACTGGTCACATGTTCATAAAACAAAACAAAAAAAACAGCCTTTGGAATACAGAATAAAAATAAATAATTAGTATCAAAAAAACGTTTTAAATTGTTGCATAAATATATATTGAATATATTGAATATCAAATCTTTATTGATGTGTCACGCCACTCTGGTTTGTGTCTTAGAATAAGAGGGAGGTGAAACATCCATCAATTTACATGGAAATTTTTTTTGAAAGACTAACGATTTTCTAATCAATGATGGGAGAATTGTGTAAGAAATATAATCAAAAAACAAATGCGCATGAGCGCAAAAAAAAGGAAACTCCTGGAAAGAAAAGAAGATTCCTAGCATCAATCACACTCCCATTGTGTTTGGCTGGTTAGTGGGTATGGAGGGGGAGAGAGTGGGCTGTCATTTACCACTGAGTATACACCCACATGTGTGACTCTATAGTCACATCGGTGCTTCTCAGATGTGATAGGGAGGAAATGCTCAGCATAGAAATTCGCTGAAAACTGAGCATGTGCAGAGCTACCAACACTGCTTTCCAAAACCCCTAGCTGAATTGGGGACATGGACAGAAGGTGGAGATAGAGAGCAGCAGGACCAACCATATTTTTTGCTGAACACAGAAAACGAATCCCATAGTACTTAGTGAGTAAGAATGAGCTCGGGCGTGTTCGGATCGAACCGCACTGCACACCGCCAATCGTAGGCAGCGTGTGTATGTGCAGCTGCCGGTTGGGAAATGCCTCACTGCCTATGATTGGCGGTGTGCAGTGACGGCTTCCTGGCAGGTCAGATCTCTCTCTCTCTCTCTCTCTCTCTCTCTCTCTCTTTCTCTCTCTCCACTCTCCATCGTTTTTTAATGTTTTTGATCCCATTGAAATTAAAAAAAACCTTAAAAACGTTAACGCTAAAAAACGCTGAAAAGTGCAAAAAAAACTATCGCAAAAACGCTGAAAATAGTTGATAAATTCACTGCAAAGCTACTGATGTTTTTATAATGTTATTGTAACGTCCAGTGTGCATGAGGCTTTACAAGTAGTGGCATAGTTGCTAGTTCTCTCCTTAACCCAAGTAAGTGTGTATGTCATTAGATGTGAAGACTGCAATAATTTCCTTCTTTAGGCTTTGCTTTCTTGTATCTTCACCTGATGATCCAGCCAGTAAGGCCGGTCGAATTCCAAAAGAATTTTCTTTGGAAAATCTTATCTAAAAATTTTTGTTCGAATTTTGCACCACTAGCGGGTAACGGCAACAGCCAATTTTCATGCGGACATCTAATTGAGTGATTGGGAATGTTGGAAATTTTTTTTGAAAGACTAACGATTTTCTAATCAATGATGGGAGAATTGTGTAAGAAATACAATCAAAAAACAAATGCGCATGAGCGCAAAAAAAAGGAAACACCTGCAAAGAAAAGAAGATTCCTAGCCATGAAAATTCTTTTCTGTAGCAATATGAGGTGAAATTGAAGACTTGGTTGGTCGAATTTTTTAAATCAATGGTGGCATCAGATCACAAAATGCACAAATTTTCAGATTTTTTTTAAGGAAAATTCACATGGAATTGGACCCATGTATGGCCTGCATAAGTCTGTTGTTTTTCAAAAGAACATGCTCTCTTTCAGATGTATCAGTTTACAGGGATGAGACAAACAATTTAACACTAGCAGGGGTGCTTACGATGATCAATCTTTATTTATTATTGTAAAACCTTTATCCCAAAAGGAAAAAACGGTTTGCTGTAACTGATTATAAAGTATTAGCTGGAGTTTGGCTTCAATTTGTTAGTGTAATTAAATCTGCTAGTATATCTAACACTTCCCTCCCCCCAGAATGACAATGCTGCTGTCCAAAGGCCCCCAGAGTAGGGGTATTCTAATACAAGAGATATGTTACTGGCCAGATCACCAGGTGAAAACAGAGGGGGAAAAAAGCCTAATGCCGCATACACACGAGCGGAATTTACGGCAAAAAGAGTCCGATGGGAGCTTTTCATCGTATATTCCGACCATGTGTATGCCCCATCGGACTTTTTCCGTTGAAAATTCAGAGGGACTTAGATAGAGAACATGTTCTATATTTTTCCGACGGAGCAAATTACTATCGGAAAAAACGATCGTCTGTATGCTGTTCTGAGGCACCAAAAATTACGTATGCTCTGAAGCAAGTACCAGATGGAAGCTATTGGCTACTGGCTATTGAACTTCCTTTTTCTAGTCCCGTTGTATGTGTTGTACGTCACTTCATTCTGGACGGTCTGACTTTGGTGTGACCGTGTGTATGCAAGACCGCTTGAGCGGAATTCCGTCGGAACTCCGTCGTAAAAACCTTCAGAGTTTATTCCGACGGCAAAACCGGTCGTGTGTACAGGGAATAAGAAAAGAAAATGGATGCAGCCACCACACCTAATAATTGGTAAGCTGCAGTATATTAAATTGTTTGTCTAATACCACTATAAAACATAGGATATATTTCTATACATTGTGTGTGTGTGTGTGTATATATATATATATATATATATATATATATATATATATATATATATATTTTATGCATTTGTCTGTGTTACAAACAATTATTACAATTACAGTTGGAAATTTTTGAAAAAAAAAATTGGCAACAGGATTTTTGACAAACATATATTTGTAGGAATATTGTGTAATGCCCCGTACACACGGTTGGATTTTCCAAAGTAAAATGTGTGATAGGACCTTGTTGTCGGAAATTCCGACCGTGTGTAGGCTTCATCACACATTTTCCATCGGATTTTCTGACACACAAAGTTTGAGAGCTTGCTATAAAATTTTCCGACAACAAAATCCGTTGTCGGAATTTCCGATCGTGTGTACACAAATCCGATGCAAAAAGTGCCACGCATGCTCAGAATAAATAAAGAGATGAAAGCTATTGGCCACTGCCCCGTTTATAGTCCCGACGTACGTGTTTTATGTCACCGCGTTCAGAATGATCGGATTTTCCGACAACTTTGTGTGACCGTGTGTATGCAAGACAAGTTTGAGCCAACATACTTCGGAAAAAATCCTAGGATTTTGTTGTCGGAATGTCCGATCAATGTCCGACCGTGTGTATGGGGCATAACATTGAAAATCATGCATAACTTTTAATGCTATATGATCAATATACATTTTTTTGAGTGTCTAATATGGTTTTAAGCCTCTACTGTGGGCTTAAGTAGTACTTTGGAAAAATGTAAAAACTTCTTACACCAAGGCTAGACCTTATGAGCATGACCATGGCAGTGCAATGGTTTAAATCAGTATTACAGAAATATGTTAAAAATTAAAAAAAAGGAATTAATGCACAAGTATCTACCAATACTGATCTTTTATTATTACATTAAAAAAATCTTGTTTTATACTTCTGACAAGTGGCATGTTATATATAATATTATACAATATTATTGTCATCATACTAAAGTCAATCATTGTGGCCACTGCTACTTACCATGCCGATCATAATGCTGCAGTCAATCTTCAGTTGAGTAGAATGAAATTCTTCAATTCTTTTGACACTACTGATAACCTGCACTAGTTGCTAAACAGCTATCTAGGATATTACAAGGAGTATTACAAATATTTCCTGTCGTGAAAGCAAAACCATCCTCTGTTGCAAGAGAAAAGAGTGATTTCACGAGTACAGACGATGGCAACAGTTGCAATGTTTACTGTTCAGCCTGCCCAACAATTTATAGTCTGTGCTCTGTACATGGAATTGTACACGCCCCACTCACCCCACCCCAAAATACAAAAAATAAACAGCAAATAAAAATTATAATACACTGGACATATGAATGTAGAAAGGTTTTGGCTGTGGTTCTTTGGATGGGGTTTAAAGCTGAACTCTGTCAGTGCAAAAACTTTGATTTCAAAATATTACTAAATAGCCACAAAAGGATATAAATTTACTTTGTGTGCTCCAAATGTCTTTACAAATCCAGATATTACCTTGTAAAATTAGCAGTAACATCATCACTGTGCTGTACATAGCCTGCACAGACTGTGAGAGGGGCCCAGCAGACTCCACCCACTATAGGCTACCTGCAGAAGACTACAGGAGGGGGCGGAGAGAAGACCAGAGTACCCTGCACAAGCAGAGAGAGCAGCAGTGACCGGTCTTTATTACAGGAAGCTCCTGGACAGAGGTAATGTTTCACACTAGATTACTGCAGAGCTCTGAAGGAAATACACAAAGCCCACCAAGATTCAAATAAGAATACACACACCTCTTGCTTTCAGGCAATGTTTGATGATACCAGAGTTCAGCTTTAACCACATGAGCTCCAGAAGGTTTTACCCCCTTCATGATCAGGCATTTTTTACTATTCAGCACTGTGCTATTTTAACTGGCAATTGCGCGGCCATGCAACACTCTACACAAATGAAATTTATATAATTTTTTTTCCGCACAAATACAGCTTTCTTTTGGTGGTATTTGATCATCAATACCAAAATAATATTTTCTACTTTCTGTTATAAAACATATCCAATAAAATGAAATTTCTTCATACATTTAGGCCAAAAATGTATTCTGCTACATGTCTTTGGTTAAAAAAAGAAATCACAATAGGTGTATATTAATTGGTCTGTGTGAAAGTTATAGCGTCTACAAACTATGGTATATATATTTGAAAATTGATCAGTCCTGATGTATTGACAGCCTGTCTCATTTCTTGAGGCCCTAAAACACCAGAAAATACCCCCCCCCCCAAATAACCCCTTTTTTGGAAAGTAGACAAGTACAGTACAGCATCATCATATGACTGGTACAGCATCATCATATGACTGGTGTTGCGGTGATCAGGAAAACTGACTGGTGACAGGGGTTTTTATTTTTTTCACTGTTATTGTTTATACAGTCATGATCACTGTTCTGTCCACCAGATGTCTTGCTGATTATTTGTACCTTATTTGTACCTGTGTTGTTAAATTTACATGCAAAATGTGTAATTTACTTAAGACAATCATATGTGGTGTGCAGGCTCCATCTAGCATTCCTTTTTGGTTCCTTTTTGGTATTGCTGCAGTTTTGTTTATTTGTTTAAATGTATGTGTAATTAAGGAAGTTGTCAGCAAGCAGAAAATTCTGGGTAGAATCTTCACAGGAAGTGAAGCAGTCACCATTGTTTAAGAAGATATTTAGGAAACATCACATGTATTTCTCAATCTATCGCCATCACCCCTTAGAGAACTTAAAAAAGTAAGTTTTTACTATCACATCTTGTATTGTATATCGTTGTTTATGCAATGTATGCTGTATTGTATGCAATATTGTACTTATTGTAGTCTATTTCTGTTATTTGTAGTTTCACCTGGCTTGTTCTAATAAAACTGAGATCAAAGAAATATGGTATCTACAGTTATTGGGATAAGAAGGTTTAGCTAGCTGTCCCAGAGACAGAACAATCACTGTATAAGCAATAGTTTTAGCTGTCATGAATGGGTTAAGCACAATATAAATAACAAATTAAAATAGTAAAACATAACACATATGAATGTGGTAAAAGTCTTGCCGTGGCAGTTTATTGGACTTTAAATCAAACTTAAATTATTAACTCATAAACCATAACTAAAAACATTATATAATCACCAACTTTAGACCTAAAAGATGTTTAAGGCTATATTTCCACTATTGCGTCCCCAAAGTCGCGTGATTTTGCCCCGATTTTTTACAGCGATTTTTTTTTTACCGTGACTTGAAGAAATGTCTGTGTAGTCTTGAGGTCTATAGACCTCAAGTCGCATCAAAGTGGGACCAAAGTAGTGAGTGACTACTTTGAAGTCACAGTGACTTGAAGTCGCACAGATATGATCGGTACTCATTGGAAATCATGGGGTATGACTTGTCATGCGACTTTTCAGTCCCAAATTGCATGAAAAGTCGCACTAGTGAAACCTAGCCTAAAAAAAAATTGTAGACATCATAAAACAAATAAAGTTGAACATCATAAATCATCCATAAATCATAATGTCCATAATGTGGGCAACGTTACCCAACCACCGGGCTTCTCTAAAATCTGTCCCACTGCAACACTGTGGTCTTCTATACCATAAACTGCAACCCAACGTGGAGAGTATCAATTCCAATTTATGATAGATAGATTTCAGAGTACATTTACAGTACCGCTCTGTGCCGTGATGAAGTGACTCCTGTGCGCATGTATGAGTGACATAATCACGGCTGAGCCATTCAAGCAACTGTAAAGGAAATTTGTAAATTCTGTATATTATTGTAGTCTATTTTGTGTGTATTGCACACATTGTGCACACTGCACTAATGTTTTTATTACACGTTGCATTCTTTCGAGTCCTAATTAGAATTTAGCCTGCCTATGTTACGCCTCTTGTTACCATAAAAGTACAATTGTAAAATTAATGTGATACCTACGTAATCATGTGTATAAAAAACTTCAATTGAGTCGAATAAACAGAACAGTTATTTGGAAAGATGCGGAATGTATCTTTTGTGTCTGTTCCCAACTGCAGTAGTTATTATTTGGAACCACTAATCAATATGAGGATAAGAGTTGCCCATCTAGAACATTTCCAGAACAGTTGGCAAGCTTTGCCTAGGAGGGGATTTAAAGGTGACTCTGTGAATCCTAAATGTGGAGAATGAGACGATCCAGGAATTTCTCATAATCAGTTGGCTGAGGTAAACCCTTTGCTTACATTTGAATTATCAGACTTCCTTGATCGGTAAGACATTTTCGGGACAAAGGGTACCTATTTTACTCCCTTTGATTGAACAAGTGTTAATTTAAGTCTTAGGACTAAAATGGCATTTTAGTTTTCGTCCCATTTAGTCTTCTGCAATTGTTTTAGTTTTAGTCGTATTTAGTCGACTAAATCTCCAGTACATTTTAGTCGACTAAAATGTCTTTCGTTTTAGTCGACTAAAATCTCCAGTACATTTCAGTAATTGCAATTTAGATTTAGTCATAGTCTTTTGACTAAAATAGCATTTTAGTTTTAGTCTCATTTTAGTCTTAGGACTAAAATGGCATTTTAGTTTTAGTCTCATTTAGTCTTTTGACTAAAATGGCTTTTAGTTTTAGTCGTATTTTAGTCATCTCAATTGTTTTAGTTTTAGTCTTATTTTAGTCTACTAAAATAGTATTCATTTAGTCGACTAAAATGTTTTAGTCATTTTAGTCGACTAAAATGTTTTAGTAGTTTTAGTCGACTAAATTAACACTGAATTGAACTGTATTGATTGGTGTTTATATGTTATGTCGTCACTGTCTACTGTCCATCAGAGTGTTATAGATAAGAAAGGGAAGAATAGTTCTGTTAACAGGTTATATGAAGCACACACCTACTATAATAGGAGTTTAGAGGCAAGAGAGTATAGGCACATGTAGAGAAGAGCAAAAGACAGGCCAGTCATTATGGGCATTAAATTAAGCAGTGGCAGTCCATTCCCCCCCACCCCAGGCAGTCACAAAAAAAAAATTAAACATGGCCCTTAAAAAAAAAGTCCTTAAGTGCACTGTGTTCGGGCGCCGGACACAGTGCACTATGGGAAGCACCAGGTCTATGCAATTGCGTGATTGCAGACAAGGTGCTTCATTTGTGGGGTTTGGAGCTGCTTTGTGGCACAGTCCATTGCACCGAACAGCTTCCGCCCACCGCCTGTAGTGTATCACTAGGGCTGGGTGCTTTGTTCTCAGTGTGAGATCAACGTAACTTCCGGCGGGCTACAAAAAGATGGCCGCCGCTGTGAGGACTAATCCCCTTGTGTTCACACGGAGAAAGCCGGGAACTAGCTGCCGCTGAAGGGGACAGAGACAGAAGTGGCATGAAGGAGGGCTGTGCTGCCAGGCACACATGTGAGGAGGACTCTGCTCTGCTGCCGGGGACACATGTGAGGAGGACTCTGCTCTGCTGATGGGGACACATGTGAGGAGGACTCTGCTCTGCTGATGGGGACACATGTGAGGAGGACTCTGCTCTGCTGATGGGGAAACATGTGAGGAGGACTCTGCTGCTGAAGGGGACACAGATGTAATGAGGACTCTGCTGCTGATGAGGACACAGATGTAATGAGGACTCTGCTGCTGATGGGGACACAGATGTAATGAGGACTCTGCTGATGGGGACACAGATGTAAGGAGCTGCTCCGCTGAAGGGGGTACAGATGTAAGGAGGGGCTGTGCTGATGGGGACACGGATGTAAGGAGGGGCTCTGTTGATGGGGACACAGATGTAATGAGAGGCTCCATTGATGGGGACACAGATGTAAGGAGGGACTCCGCTGATGAGGACACAGTTGTAAGGAGGGAATCCACTGATGGGGATACAGATGTGAGGAGGGCTCCGCTGCTGGGGGCACCTTATGTAAGGAGGGACTCCACTGGGGACACTGATTGAAGGAGGGACTCTGCTGGGGGCACCTGATGTAAGGAAGGACTCTGCTGGGGGCACCTGATGTAAGGAGGGACACTGCTGGGGGCACCTGATGTAAGAAGGGACTCTGCTGGGGGCACCTGATGTATGGACGGATTCTGCTGGGGGCACCTGATGTAAGGACAGACTCCGCTGGGGGCACCTGATGTAAGGACGGACTCCACTGGGGGCACCTGATGGCATCTGGTAGCAGGTGACCTGGCAGGTGACATGCTCAAGGCTTGAAGAGTTGAAAAATGAATAAAGTGAATGATTTCATTTTATATTACAATGTAATAATAGAGATTATTATTAATAATCACCCTGACACCATAACAACCATGGTGCCGGGATGATTGAAGCACTAACACCAGGTGTTTGGAGTATCTTTATCTGCTGATTGTTAAACTTTCTGGAATACACATATTTCTATTGTTGTGTAGGATCTGGGCCTGCTGTCCCTCAATCCCTCTCTCCCTCCCTCTCCCTCCATCCCTCGTTCATCTCAGACGCTAACCACACTCCTTAGAGACACACCCATTTAAGCCACGCCCACTATTCGCTGAAACCATACCCATTTTCGCCAAGTGGGAGGGGTCAGAAAGGAAGGACGGGGTCTGGCGCCCCCCCAATCCTAAATCTTCACCAGCCGCCACTGAAATTAAGTAAAGGGAATGAAAGATAAGGGACCCTCAAAAATGCCCTGCGCAAGAGAAGCACTAGAAAATATATAAACCGAAGGTGCAGTTCCTCCTATACTGAGCCCCTAGATCAGTAATGGCGAACCTTGGCACCCCAGATGTTTTGGAACTGCATTTCCCATGATGCTCAACTACACTTCAGAGTGCATTAACATCATGGGAAATGTAGTTCCAAAACATCTGGGGTGCCAAGGTTCGCCATCACTGCCCTAAATGGTTAAAGTGGACAGGGATCCACAATGAGTTACAGGTTTACCAAGTCTACAAGGAGTAAGAATCATGCATATTAAAAGCTAGCGGAACAGCTATCTATGTGAGCAGGATGGATCAAGGGTGACAGACAAATTAACACTAGACATAAAGGGACATTTTGATGATGAATTTAGGGCCAGGCACTACAACTAGTAAATTCTAAAACATGAGAAAGAGCCAAAACATAGAAATGACAGTCAAACTGTATAGGAATAACATAATTTTTGGCCCTGGCCAAAAGCAAAATACTTTATATGTGAGTGTCAGAGAAGGAAGATGGGGTGAGCACTATTGCTGCCTATCTAGAGTATCTTAAGTATGGGATACAAGGGATATCAGAACAAAATAAGGAAAGCAGAATTTAGGGAGGTAAAACTAACTTAAAAGAGAAGTATCGCCAAAGCTCGTTTGGGTGTACTTCTCCTATGGATCACAGGAGTGCAGTTCGTTTTGCACTCCTGTGACCCGTTTTCAGCAGAGAGCGGGCTAAAGTCAGCTCTCTGCTGACGTCACAGAAGCTGGTCCAGGCACCGCGTCATCACGACAGTGGAAGTCGGGATTCGGCCAGGTGCCTGGACCGACATACGAGTCAGCCTCTCAGCGAGCCGCTGAGAGCCTGAGCCATTCGCACCGCCCTCCTCCACAGCCCAGCGCTCCAGTGAGCGTGGGGGGGCAGAGCAGAGAGCCACTGACTGACAGTCACCAGCTCTCTGCTCGGGGAGCTGTCAGAAACAAGCGTTTCAGTGGCGTTTGATCGCTCGGTTCTCAGTGTTAGAGGTGCCGGGTGCATGTGATTGTCCCTTTACCCTGTTCTGTGATTAGCCGAGTCCACTCACTGTGTTAAAACATAGGTGAAGCATAGTAAACACCCCCCTGACAAAGTCCTATTGGACGTAACGTGTACGGGGCAGGAGCTATGTTTAGTTGACGTCATCCTGCTGCCTTTCTGTGAGATGGATCTCACATTGTTCTAAGAGCTTTATATGATCGTTTTAAATGTAGGAATGATGTCATTTTTAATAAAGCCTGAATTAGTCTAAACAGAGAGCACCTAGATCTTCCTTTATTTACATGTGCCTGTGGGATCCCTGAGAGATCGGTGTCTGCTGTATTGGCTACAATTTACCCCTAAGGGCACGCGCTACTGACTCCTTGTTAGTTCAGGAGTATGTTAATTAAGATGAGCGAGCAAGCATCTCAGTAGTGGAGGGAGTGTCACACATATCGTGTATCTTTGCATTTCTGTCTTCCCACATGTAGATCTCTCTGGCTGCTGTCTGAGCGTTTGTGGTGCATCTTTCAAAATTATCCAGACTGCTTGTATTATTCCTGTGGAATTCTGATTGGACATTTTTGCGCTGCACTTTTTACATTTTTTTATATTTTATTAAATCCCTAAGGAGATATTGGACTCTCTCCCTATGAGATTTGGTTTGGAAGTGTGTTGCTTACTTGCTTATATTGTTTTCTCAGCAGCTGAAGTCCTCCACTCGGATCTCACAAAGAATGTTGCTGATCTCTTAAAGAGGAACTGCAGTCTGCTCACATAATTTGTAATAAAAACATCTTTGCCATTTTGAGGCCTTCCTCCAACCACTTTGCATAGTATTTCATATATACTGTGGTTCTGTACTTGCAGCAGAAATCTCGCTCCACTGAGACTGGCTGCAACCATTTTAACTGTGGATAGCTGAAGCTGCTGCCTGTTCACTTCCTAGATTTACACAGACACACAGAGGCACAGCTCCAGCTCTTCGGCTGTCATTGGCCCTCTTATGACTCATCCCCCCTCCCTTCCTGGCAAACTCTCACGAGAGTGAGAGAGAGAGCTGTGCATGATGTCATAAGCCTAGGGTAATGACCAGACAAGAAACAGGGAGTGGGCTGTATAAGGTATTTACTGGGAGAAAAAAAATGGTTTACTATCCAAAGTTAAAACAACAAGGGCAGAAGATTTAATAGATGGAAAGGCTAAAAAATGACTTAACGTCCGCTTTAAGGTTTTCGACAAACTCATTTATATGTTTTCTCCCCAATTCCAGATCCTAATGCCCCGTACACATGATTGGACATTGATCGGACATTCCGACAACAAAATCAATGGATTTTTTCCAACGGATGTTGGCTCAAACTTGTTTTGCATACACACGGTCGCACAAAGTTGGCGGAATTTCCGATCGCCAAAAACGCGGTCACGTAAAACACGTGCGATGAGACTATAAAAGGGCAGTTCAGAACCAAGCGCAGCACCCTTTGCGCTCCTTTTGCTAATCTTGTGTTAGTAAAAGTTTGGTGTGAGACGATATGCGCTTTTTAAGACTCGTGGTTTTCAGATCATTTTCTGCTGTTCAATTTGTGCTTGTGGGTTTGTATCTGGTCTTCAGTGCGTGCAGCCAGTTACCCTTGACTCTGTCATTGTGTTCTTGTTCGTTCGTTACTGTTTTTCAGGTTGCTCTTCACAGGCCTTGCTGTTCTTCAGTGCGTTCTGTTACTTCTTTCTGAGCAGCCGACCATTTTCTAGCCATGTTACGTATACGTACTCCTCGTAGAGTTTATGCTGTGTGGGGGCTTGGTGTTGGGGTCCTTACCTTGACACAAACCCAGTCCATGAACAGGGTGGGGAGGAGTTCATGGACCAAGAATTGGTTGCTCCAGCGTGACCAGTTCTGTCACATGCCTTTGCTCCGTGAGACCTGTAAGAATAATCCTGATGATTTCAGGAACTTTCTCCGGATGACGGACCCCGTATTTTATCGTTTGTTGGCTTTGCTGACCCCTTATATTAGCAGGCAGGATACCTGCATGAAGCAAGCCCTCACTCCGGAGCAGAGGCTCGTCGCTACCCTGCGGTACTTGGCGACGGGGAGAAGCCTGCAGGACCTTAAGTTCTCGACAGGCATCTCCCCCCAGGCTCTGGGGATCATTATCCAGGAGACCTGTTCTGCCATCATCCAGGTCCTGCAGAAGGAGTATATTAAGGTAAGATTTTTATCCTTTAATATCAAATTTTATTGTATTTAATGTTTGATAATATATTGTATTTCTTTCCTCATTCCCTAATTACCATGATTGTAATATGCTGTGAATGTCCCCTTTGTCCTCATGCATGCTGGTTTTTTAGGTAATTTTTTTTGTCCTTCATACATATTTGCCTTCACTTACAGTACCTCCCCAGCATGCTCTCCTGGCCCTATATTCACCTCATGTAGTCACTTAACAATGTATTTTGTCAGCTCCATAGTAGTGCTTTACCCTAAATACCCCCTAAAATGTGGTAAATTGTGATTTGTGCTTTAAATTCAAGCAGAGTGCCAGAGGCTTTTTTTTGTGTCCCAAAATCATTTGGAACCCTCACTCCCCCCAACTGCTAACTCAGCTGATACCAATCCTCTATCTACTGACTTTGCCAAACCCATACACAGTTTACCCACCTGTTTTGTGGTCAGATTTTTGTATGAATTCCCCAAAGCATGTAGTGCAAGGTCCTGCCTGAATACTTTCAAACGGTACTGTTTAAAGTTTTGGTATCCTATTATTATCTTGATAGGTAATAGCAGAATGTCAAAATGTGCTTAAATGTGTACAGTGTGTATTTATCTCTTTGTATTATGACACTTCTTACCTGTCCAGTGGGCTGCCAATAGTGTATGTAAGGAGGGGCTGGCCAAATTAATACACATTATTTAGGCATTCATCTCTCAATGAAGTGGAGAGGGTTACCTGTCCAAAACATACCCCCCCCCCCTAAAATTTTAGAAATGGCCCATGAGAGGGGGGGGGTGGACCTTATACCTTTGTCTTTAAATACTCCCTAAAATAAATGTGATACTGATGTTGGCCAAGAATGTTTGTGTCTAATCTGCTTTCCATGTTTATGTGCAAAATTATTAATTTATTTTTCTTGTTTGACTCCACAGTTTCCTTCCATGCCACAGGAATGGCAGACTGTGGCCTCCCACTTTGCCCAGCGGTGGGACTTTCCTAACTGCGGAGGGGCAATTGATGGGAAACACGTCCACATCGTCCCACCACCCAACTCGGGGTCATACTATTACAACTATAAGTGGTTCTATAGTATTGTGATGTTGGCAGTGGTGTCGGCTACTTATGAGTTCCTGTATGTGGACGTGGGCAAGAATAGCCGGATGTCAGATGGTGGAGTCATCGCCCAGACGGAGTTCTACAGGCATCTCTAGAATGGCAGCTTGGACTTGCCACCTCCAGAAGACAATGTGGAAGGACTCCCATTTGTCTTCGTTGCGGATGAAGCCTTTGTGCTGGGGGACCATCTTATGCAGCTATTCCCGATGAGGACCCTCACTCTGGACTAGAGGGTTTTTAATTACTGGCTGGCCAGAGCCAGAAGAGTGGTGGAGAACATGTTTGGAATCATGGCCAGCCGCTTCCGCCTATTTCTTACACCCATACACATGGCGGAGTATAAACTGAATCATATCATCCTGGCGTGCTGTGTTCTCCACAACTTTTTAAGGCAAAATTCTGCCAACTATGCTGCCTCAGTGGGGCCTGAGGCCGGAATTCATGGAAATTAACCAAACCCGACGGCGCTTGAGGCTGGCCGTCCTGGCTTGCCCCCCCTGAGTGCCCGCGAGGTCCGCCTAAGATACCTTGAATACTTTGTGGGTAGGGGGGCCATCAATATGCCAGACAATGTCTGAGCCTTTTTTTAAATAAAAAAATGAGTTACCTACTAAAATATTTGCTGACATTTATTACTGCTTGTGTTTCTTTTAGCTGACCCTGACTAAAATGTGTGTAGTCCTGAAAATGGCTTGATTGTGTAACATTAGAAAGCACTGTTGTGTGTTATTTACTAAAGGCAAATACACTTTGCACTACAAGTGCACTTGAGACTGCACTGAAACTGCACTTGTAGTGCAAAGTGGATTTGCCCTTAGGAAATAACCCCCATTATCACAGAAAACACCAATTTTACCACAACCAAATGGATGGCTTCAATGACCACAATTTCCTCCCCCTGTTCATAGACAAATACAGGGAACTGCCCTGTCTGTGGCAGGTGAAACACCCCCAATACAACAATAAACAAAAGAGGCAGGCAGCGCTGGAGAAACTGCTGGAGTTGGTGAATCCGGTGGTCCCCACGGCAACCATCCCCTATTTAAAAGCCAAAATTGGTGGCCTGAGGAGCACTTATCTTAGGGAGCGCAACAAGGTCACGGATTCCCAGAGATCAGGAGCTGAAGCAGATGACATTTATATCCCCAGGCTGTGGTACTATGAGAGACTGCGATTTCTGTCAGACCAGACTGAAGTCAGGGAATCCCTCTCAACTCTTCCTTCCACTCTTCCTTCCACCCTATCTTCCACCCCAGCTGAGGCTTCCGATGTCCAACCTGGGACTTCCAGCCAGGAAGAAGTGGAGGAGCCCAGCTGGAGTCATGTATAGCATTCTTCTACAGATTTCGGGTCAATAAATAAATTATGTTTACTAGATATTATTATTGATCACTAATTGCTGATTTCATAAAGTGTTTTACATATCAATAGACAGTAGTGGGCACAAAAAATTTGGACAAGAATGAAAAATGCTGGGCTCAGAATGATAGTCTGTTATATTTGTTAACATTCAATTTTCAACAGTCGTGAGATGAAAATTATGTGTGATTGATGAAAAAAAAACTAAAACTATGTCCCTTTTTCATACACAGGAAGACCTCAGCCAGAAGGAGGCTGTGGAATGTGGCACACAGGAGAAGGCTGTGGAATGTGGCAGCCAGGAGGAGGCGGGGGTTAGTGGTAGCCAGGAGGAGGCGGGGGCTAGCTGCAGCCAGGAGGAGGCGGGGGTAAGTGGCAGCCAGGAGAAGGCCGGGCCCAGTAGGAGCCTGACAGAATCGCAGGTCCCTCCCCTCCGCCTTCCAAACAAAAGACCCAGGAAGGGGAGTAACGTGCAGGATTCAGCACTCAGGCTGATTCAGGAGGCTTCTGCGTCCCTCAGAGCCTTCCCCACTCCTGAAGAGGCCTTTGCCTGCATGGCTGCCACAAAACTGCAGGGCATGCAGGAGGGTCAGCGCCTCATGTGTGAGGACCTTCTTTACAAAACACTAAGGGGGTGAGGGGCGAAATCACACCCAGTACCCACCTGTGTGAGTTGGACCATCCTTCTCCTCCTCCTCCTCCTGCCACAACTCCACCACCACAGACACAGCGTGGAAGGAAGCGTGGAAGGAAGACCAGAGAGTGATGACCTGGGTTCAGTCTGGTCTGACAAAAGATGCAGGCTCTTGTATGACCACAGCCTGGGGACATACATGTCATCTGCAGCTGTTCATGGTCTCCTGGACTTCTGGACCAGACTGCACTCCCTTATATATGGACTCCTCAGGCCACCAATTTTGCCTAGAAATAATTGATGTCTGCCCTGGAGGCCAAAGGCTTCACCAATTTCTGCTGTTTCTCCAGCGTTGCCTCCCTTTTTTTTGGTTATGAGCCCTTAATAAAGGTTTTTTTGGTTTCAATTATACTCGCCTATGTGCTTTTTTTTCCTTCAAAAAGGACAGTTTGTTTGTGAGGAGACAGGTACATTTCAAAAATACAATGTGAAATTAACAAGAGACACCAACACCAAACAATCTCCTTGAGATTAAATAATACAAGATAATAATGGTGTTGTGGTAACTTAACGCACAAAACACACCCAAAACTATTCTGGAGTTTAAAAAAAAAAAAAAAAAAAGGCTTGAAAAAAATAATAACCAAAAAAATAAAAAAATAAATTACATTTTGAATCAGATGTGACAAATACAAATATTATTTTTAATGATTGATGAAATCACGATAAATAATAAAGAAAGAAGTTTGTGAGAAGTCTGTGTGAATATGAGCAGCAAAACAACTTCATTCTTCTAGCATTATAAAGAAGAAGAGAGTGCGCTGCATTAAACTATTTAAACTATTTAAAACATTGCAGCCTGACGAAAGTGCTATATCCATTCCCAAAGGCTAATTTTACCAGATCGAGCTGTTCCATTTCGAATTTATTCTGAGCATGCGTGGCACTTTGAGCGTCGGAATTGTCCATACACGGTCGGAATTGACGCGATTGGATTTTGTTGTCAGAAAATTTTATAGCCTGCTCTCAAACTTCGTGTGTCGTAAAATCCGATGGAAAAGTCCGATGGAGCCCACACACGGTCGGAATTTCCGACAACAAGCTCCGATCGCACATTTTCCGTCGGAAAGTCCGACCGTGTGTACAGGGCATAACAGTTTGGAAGGATCTCATAAATTAAAGCCAAGTGACTTGTTGTTTGTTAAGAGACAGTTATATATAAGGAAATGTTTAGAGACACAATACAGCATCTATTTCATGTACAGTTTACAAAACTTGAAGGAAAAAGTCACTTGGATCCACACCAGACACTGCAAAAAATGACTAAATGAAAGTATCTCTGTGTTTGATTTGTTTTCCTCTTGGAATCACAACCTGGGGTACTATTTGTTCACATGCCTAAATTGTAAGAGAAATAGATATAGATAGATAGATAGATAGATAGATAGATAGATAGATAGATAGATAGATAGATAGATAGATAGATAGATAGATAGATTTTTTTTATGTGATTTGAAAAGTAGCTCAGCCATGTTGAAATAATATTTGTCTTTTATATGTCTTCCATTTAATATAGAATTGTCTGTGTTTAACTATGCTGATAAGTCAGCTTGTCCACAATCAACCACTACAGCTCCGAAAGGTTTTACCCCCTTCATGACCAGGCCATTTGTTGAGATACAGCACTGCATTACTTTAACTAACAATTGACACAGGTACGTGATTTTGTGCAATAGAGCTGCCCTGCCACAGTAAATATGCGGTAGGCGGTCAGCAACTGGTTAAACAAGGCCATTCTGACCACAGGAGTGTACAGCCAATTACTCTGTAAATATTTTTTTTATCAATCATATCAATCATTTGTTTTTCACAATGAAAAATCATTTTGTAATGAAAAAGCTGCTCTCAGCTATTATATTCTCCACAATGGAGTTTGCCTTTTTAACCAGGACTACCTCCTCCTAAGCGTGTGGAGGTTCCAGGTTAAAGGTGATAGCAGGTATGGTTAATGATCAAAATATTGATCAAAATAGGGGATATTGTAAAGGAAATTTGTAAATTCTGTATATTGTATTCTATTTTGTAATATGTTTGTTTATGTTTTCAGTACGTTTGCATTCTTTCGAGTTCTGATTAGAATTTAGCCTGCCTATGTTACGCCCCTTTTTACCTTAAAAGTACAATTGTAATATTAATGTGATACCTACGTAATCATGTATATAAAAAACTTCAATTGCATTGAATAAACAGAACAGTTATTTGGAAAGATGCTGAGTGTATCTTTGTGTCTGTTCCCTACTGCAATAGTTATTATTAATTTGGAACCATTGATCAATATGAGGATAGGAGTTGCCTATCTATAAAATTTCCAGAACACAACCATACAGAGCGAACCTGGAAGGAAGACTAGAAGAAGATGAAAGTGTGTCATCATTTCTCAGGAGTATAGGCGAGGGAGGAAGTCAGGAGGAGCTCCGCAGAGCAGGGAGTGGCAGATTACGAGGACTACATAGCAACAGGGCCTTTCTGGTAAGTATAAAAAAAATGTCCTCCAAATGTTTTTTTCTAGGTTAAAAGGAATCTTTTCATGCAATTTTTTTTTTTTTTTTTAGGGTGGAACTCGGCTTTAATGTTTTTTTTAAATACATAACTCTATTTATTAGCGTTTTTTTGTTCAGCATCAAAAGAGATGTATGTTTTTTTTTTTTTTAAAGAATTATACTTACCTAGGTGGATGCAGCATCAGTCCAATGCTGCATCTGTATCAAGGCGCCTCTAACACTGAGAAACGAGTGATCGAACATCGCCGATCACTCGGTTCTCACAGCTCCCTGAACAGAGAGCTGCCAGTGCTGACTGTGAGTCAGCAGCTCTCTGTTCCCTCCTGCCCGCTCACTGGAGCGCTGGGCTATGGAAAGGGGCAGGAGCGGCTGGCTCAGGCTCTCAGCGGCTTGCTGAGAGGCTAGGCCAGGTGCCAGTCCAGGCATGTGGGCGGATCCAGACTTCATTGTTGCGATCTTGCCTGAGCCTGGACTTGTCACCAGTTCTGTGACTTTAGCCAACAGCAGACTTCAGCCAGCTGTCTGCTGAAAACAGGTCACAGGAGTTCAGAACGAACTGTGCTCCTGTGATCCACAAGCGAAGTACAGCAAAACGAGTTTTGGCTGTACGTCTCATTTAAATTATACAAAAATAATAACCTGCTATCAAAAACCTATTTAATTAAAAAAAAACTGTAAAAATGTTTATATAATAAATGGAAGATGTTTAATAAATATAGTTACAAATGTAAAGTTAAAATTTCAAGCACCGGTCCTTGACATGCCTCCCAATTTATTGCACAGATGTTGGAAATATTTGCAGAGCAGACATTGTTTTATTGGAGGTAGGCCCAGATTTGTAGAAAAGCATCATTACTTTTGAACCAAGGCTGTAAGATTTAACTGGAGGCAGCAAAATATCCATGATTTATTGGCTTGATTACATCTGTTCCCTATTTCCATTTTTAGAAGAACAAATATCTGTCTATTGATATTTTATCACACGCAGACTCACTCATTTACTAATTGTTAAATCAACCACCGAAAATGTCTTGTTATACATAGTTGGGGTACATCTGTGGAGTTTAGAACAAATGTGATGCTGCCGGGTATAATTTACCTTTTTAAGACCTCATGCACACTTTTGCCTCTGAACACAGCCCTGTTTTATCAAATAGGCCCATGCACATTGTGGTGCTTTGATTCGTATTTTAGAGCACTATTTAGGGGCATAAAAATGCTCCAAATCTGCTTTTGGAGAAGAACTTACTAATTTACACACATATGTGCGTAAACGCTTGTACACATACATAAGCACATGTAAACGTATGCACGTAAGTGCATTCTAGTGGCTTGAATAAATGAATATTCTTTTTATTCTAATCTTTTTTTTTTTTTTTGGCTAACAAAGTTTTTATAATATGCTTATTCCTAAGATAGCCATTGATGTTGACACCATAACATGGTAATCATAGGATTGAACCAAGCTCGTGCCTGCAGCAAATGCCAAATTTAAAAACATACCTCGGTTTGTTGGTTGGCCTCCACAATGCACCAGGCTAGATCACTGCTCCTTGCTGGCTTAAAACAATAAGGCTTCATGTACACGGACGTTTTAAAACCTCCCCTGAATGATTTAACTTGACAGATAGTAAATTACGTTTTAAAACGTCCGTTTTGCCACATGTACATGCTGCGTTTAGGCGCATTTGCATTTAGGAGTGTTTTGACAATAGTCTTTCAAATAGTCAAAAATGTATCTCCAAAACTGCCTGTAAACGAAACATGGCTAAATGCGAGTTACCGCATTTACACGCGTTTACAAGCTGTTACAGGCATTTGGCATTTCAAATGCCTCTAAACATCCATCCTGAACGCATTTTTTTGGGTTCCAAAAAATGCTTCTAAACGCAACTGTCTAGAAATGACTATAAATGACCCTGTGTACATGTACTGATAATATAACATAGAGGAGAGTTCAGGAGCAGCTGAAAAAAACTCCCAACTGATCCTAAACGTCCGTTTACCAGCAGCAGTGTACATGAGGCCTTAGAGGGTTTTTTTTTTAATATTTTAAAAGTCCATAGGTTCACTGAGTGCAGTCTAGAACAGAGGAAACATGATCTCCTTTTTTCAATAAATTAACCCAGAAGTTGTCAGTCCGCATTTAGGGATAGGTGATGTGTAAGGCCCCTTTCACACGATCAACCGTTCAGGTCCACCTGTCAGTTTTGACGGCGGACCTGAACGGGCGCTCCATGTTAGCCTATGGAGCGTCGGATGTCAGCAGAGACATGTCCGCTGACATCCGACCCAGTCCGATCCGCTAAAAGCAGACGGATGGCTCTACGTCCAGGTCCGTCGCTAGCGGATCGGATCGGGTGAGATCTGATGAAAACAGACATGCTGTCCGTTTTCATCCGATCCCTCCATAGGCGGCAGCGGCACCTGACAAGCCCCTCCCCACTCAGTGAGCAGAGAGGGACCTGTCATCCGCCGGTTCAGCGGAGATCAACGGACAGATCTCCCGCTGAGCCGGCAGACCGAGGCGGGCTCCGTAGAAACGGAGTCCGCCTCGTGTGAAAGGGGCCTACACCCAGAAAAATGTGGCTCACTGGACTTTAGCTGAACTCTTTAAAAATGTTGCAAAGCCAGAAAATAGTGTCACCAAGTTTGTGAGAGCTAAATCTTTAAATGTTTTTCTGGCTTTTTCAAGTTCAGTTTTTAAACTTTTGGTAAAAAAATAGCATGGGAAGTTGCATAGTGATATAAGGGGAATGTACCAATGCAAAAAAAGTTTTGTTTTTTTAATACCA
Organism: Aquarana catesbeiana; assembly: GCF_042186555.1. Classification (NCBI taxonomy): domain Eukaryota; kingdom Metazoa; phylum Chordata; class Amphibia; order Anura; family Ranidae; genus Aquarana; species Aquarana catesbeiana. The sequence goes on along the minus strand of NC_133324.1, from coordinate 336,881,563 downwards.
TTCTATGGGGACTGGGTCTTTTAACAAGGCTTAATGGTAGCAAAGAATACACAATCCCTTTAAAATACATGCTTGGGGGATCCCTTAAAGTGTATGTAAACCCTCATCTTCTAAAACAACCCATTCAAAAATAGAAATGAAAGCATTTGTGTATAGATATGAAAAAAACATTATATATACTTTTTTCACTTTTTATAAGCAATCATGTTCCCTTTTTTCTCATCTGCATATGAGCTGGGAGGAGGAGAAACAGCAGTACACTGAAGTTATAAGTGAAAGGGGGGGTGGTCCAATAGTCCGATGAGCAGGCCGTATGCCAACTGAAGAGGAGTTTGACTCTGTTTTGTATAACACAGATCTAGCTTGCTGTCATGGTTATGTAGTAATGTTTGTCTGTCAGCTTACCTCTCCATGTGTTCTGCTTAGAGGCCAGCCACTCTCACCTGGCTGCTTAAGTAATCTCTCCTCAAAGCATGGCTCCACCCTAGCCCCTATCAGGGAACACTATATTAACCTGTGCAGTGCAAGCCAGCTCTGCTGATCAATATTGTGTGTTTAGCTTTCGTGTGCAACTTGCTTTGTCTTCTACGTCTGATTCCAGTTACCGATCTTGGCTTGTTCTTGACTATCCTTACCTGCTTGTTACCCCGATCTTTGGCTTTCTCCTGACTAACCTTACCTGCTTGTTGCCCTGACCTTTTGGCTATCTCCTGACTATCCTTTGTTGTTGCTGTCTGCTGCTTCCACTCTACCTCCCTGTAGTCTACTGTGAGCATGAGCTGGGAGGCCCTAGGGGTCGCGACCTGGAGCCAGACTACAGCTATATCCATCCCCACCACTAGGGGCTTCTGGAGAACACCCACTGGCTCTTAGACTCCGCGCAATGGGAAATCTCATGCTCTAGCTCCCAGTGTCATCTGTGTAGGTACTACAGGGTACCTGCTCTCCTGTATATCCTAGAGCGCCATCCGCAGTAGTCAGACGTAGGGTCCACTACCTTGCGGTGCACTCCAGACCCCAACAGGGTGCATCTGTCACCTGGGCTCAGGTGACCTGACACTCGCTCTTTCAAACTACATGCCAATGCTAGCCAAGACAGACTAGGTGGGATGTTGTATCAAGAGTACAACAGGCATCTGAGACTTGTAGACTATGTAAGTCAGAGCCTTACCTCCACTGAAAAGAGATAACGCACACTTTTCCTTGCCTTAAAGTGGGCAGTGGTGGACAAGTTGAAGGATTGTCTGTTTGGTGCAGACTTTTAATCGAGATAGATAATAATCTGCTCACATAAATATTAATCATGGCCAAGCTAGACACCGCAGGACATAGGTGGTCCTATCTGGCTTCCATTACTGAAGTACCATCCAAGAGTTGGAAAAAGGGATGCTGATGCTCTATCAAGAAGACCCTATCGTCCTGAGACATCAGAAGAAGAATAGACCTGACTGATGTCAAAATGAGTCCAAGTCTTCTGTCAAGGGCATAATTTCTAATGAGTGCCAGGGGCTGAAGCCATTGGACTCACTGCTTGGCCATTGAACTCACTGATGCAAGTGTTCCTAAGCTCTACTGTGACTTCACAGACATTAAATGAAACTATGTGACAGGGACGAGGCCCTCACACAATCCTGAAGACAAGTGGCAATTGTTTCTCCTGGTAAAATATACAGAAACATTGTTAGCCACTTTGCATGATGACCATGGTTACTTTGGACATGGGAGGACTTTCAGGTTAGTGACATAATGCTCCTACTGGCCCCGTATGCAAGCAGAATTTGGGAGTTACTGCCATTGTTGCCTACACTGCTTCCAGAGGAAAACAGTGCCCTCTATAGCTGCCTCAATGGGCCACCTCCAAAGTCAAGTATCCATAGAGTTGGTATGCATTGAATAATTGTGTCTGGAACCCAATCTAAGTGGACAGGGAAATGCCCTCGTAGTGACAGGACATTTTATCCATTATACCCAGGCCTTTCCAATAAAAGACCAACAAGTATCAACAGTGGCCAAGGTGCTTCTGGTGAAGTTCATCATTCCTTAAGGGTTGGCCCAACAAATCCACTGTGATCAAGCAAAGATTTGGAGAGCTAACTCACCAGGCTACTGCTAGTGCTATTGGGTGTTCAAAAGTCCAGAACAACTTCCTACCATCCACAAGTAGACCCACATTGGAAAGATCCAACAGCACCTTTCTGGACATGTGTCAGGAAAGGGTCCATTAGCTGGTAAGATATATTGTTTGGCATGCAGTACTGTGGTCCACCAGCAGGTGTCTCCTGGCAGTGTTGAACTGTCAGGAGAATATTTCCCTGCTGGTGTCTTTTCATCTTTTGGCCGCAGTACTAACGTCCACCAGCGGATGGATCCTGGCAGTATGGAGCAGACAACACTCCCTGCGCTCAGGTGTTACTTGAAGTCAATTATAGTCAGTTCCATAAATACCCGGCAAGCCCTCACATGCTTGCCTTGGTATCTTTCTTCCTTGCGCCCTGACCTGTTACCCGGAACCTGTATCCTGTATGCTGTATCCTGTATCTTGTATCTGAACCTGAACCTGCTCCTGAGCCTGTATCCTATCCCATCCATTATCTCCCTCTCCTAACCTGCCCTTGTTCAGTTGCTTGTCTCCTGTGTATGACCTTGGCTTGGCTAAACGTTTATGTTTCTGGTATATCCCTTGTCCTGCTGACCTGCTGTGTATGACCCTGGCCTGGCTGACATCTGTGATTCTGGTACTGCCCCTTGCTGTATATATTGTTGTTTGTGGTGGGTTTGTTGTGTTGGTTTTGCACTGTTTGTATTTTCTGAATTATCACCTATTTTAATAAATATTATTATTATTCACTTACATGCGTTTTGGGTTATCTCTGTGCAGTCCACACAGTCTGGTCTACTAGTCTCCTGACAGTATACCAAGGCCATCCCTGACCAGACGTGGCTGCACTGGAAACCATCCTGGTACGGTGGGCGCTCAAAAGATGGACTTTGATGAAATTGTCTATTATTCTCTGCTGGCGGAGGAGGAAAATGAATATTGCCGCCAGACTCTTAAAAATTGGACCAGTGACCAACTGCTGGAAACGATCCAATCAGCCCATTTTCTAGTAGATCAGGGTCATGCGTTATTTGAGGATGTTCAGCCTTTGATCCAATTATGTACAAAGTCAGCCTTGTCATGCGTTCCTCCTTTCAGTTGTGACCAGGTTGAATCCCTGGTATGGTTGTTAGAGGATGATCTGGCTTTCTTTGATGAACATTATTCCGCTTGTTCCCAGCAGGTGTTATCCGATTGCATTTATTTAATACAATCTCTGATTAGACAGGCTGTATGTGAACCAACTTTTGTTCAACCTGTGTTGCAAGCATGGTCAGATCTCCTGCATTTAGCTAAGCCACAGCAACCCAGCATTAGTCACCTACCTTCCCAAGAATCTTTCGCCCAGTCGCCCATGGCAACCTCAGCTACAGTCCAGTATACACAGCTTCCCACTAAGTACTATTAACCAGTCTTTACTCACTGCACCTATCCTGCTTTCAATCCACCTGCCTCTTCTCTTCCACCTGTAACAATCCCACAAACCCCTCCTCCAGCCACTGTTCCCTGGTCTTCCTTTTGCCCAGTTACATCCCTTCCTTACAGCCCTGCAATTACCTACAAGGCTGCGCTGGCTAAACCAAAGAAGAAATGAAAGTTCTTTCCTACCCACACGATCCTGCCAGTAACCCAACCTGCTTCCACACCAACCAACCCACTCCAGTCTGCTTGAGGGCCAGCTAAACCTGATAACTCACCTGATTCTGCCAAACCTCTGCCTGCTATCCAGCCAGTGTCTCCGCCTAAAGTCCCTGTGCCCCAATCTGATGTTCTCGTTTTCCAGTCTGATGTGCCTACCTTCCACCCGGATGTCTCGGTGCCTGCCTTCCAGCTTGATGACCCAGTGCCTGCTACCCAGTCTGACGTCCCAGTGCCTGCTGCCCAGTCTGACGTCCCAGTGCCTGCTGCCCAGTCTGACATTCCAGTGCCTGCTGCCCAGTCTGACGTTCCAGTGCCTGCTGCCCAGTCTGACGTTCCAGTGCCTGCTGCCCAGTCTGACGTTCCAGTGCCTGCTGCCCAGTCTGACGATCCAGTGCCTGCTACCCAGTCTGACGATCCAGTGCCTGCTACCCAGTCTGACGATCCAGTGCCTGCTACCCAGTCTGACGATCCAGTGCCTGCTACAAAGTCTGATGTTCCAGTGCCTGCTACCCAGTCTGACGTCCCAGTGCCTGCTGACCGGTCTGATGACCTTGTGTGCATGTTCTAGCCTAAAGTTTTGCTACCAGTGTTCCAGTCTGATGTGCCCGCTTCCCAGTTTGACGATCTTCTGTCTGCTGCCCAGTCTGATGCGCCAGTGTCTTCTACTCAGCCTGTTGTGCCAATGCCTGTGCCCGCTGTCTAGTTTGAGGTCCCAGTGCCTGCTGCTCAGCCCGAAATCCCAGTGTCCATGTTCCAGTCTGACCCTCCAGTGACTACTGACCAGTCCGATGTACCTGTTGTTCTGCCTGATGTGCCAGCACCTGTCTCTGCTGTCCAGCCTGAAGTTCCAGCACCTGCTGCCCGGTCTGATGTCTCGGTACCCACTTTCCAGCCTGATGTGCCCACTTTCCAGCCCGATGTACCCACTTTCCAGCCTGATGTGCCCGCTGTTCAGCCTGATGAGCCTGCTTTCCGGTCTGATGTGCCCATCCTCCAGCCTGATATCCTGGTACCTGCCTTCCAGCCTGATGTCGTGATGTTGGTAACTCAGCCTGAGGTTTCGGTGCCCGTGTCTCAGCCTGAAGTTTCGGTGCCCGTGTCTCAGCCTGCTGAACCGGTGCCCGTTACCCAGTCTGTTGAATCGGTGCCCGTTACCCGGTCTGCGGAACCATTGCCCGTTACCCAGTCTGCTAAATCAAAGTCCGTCACTTTGCCTGTTAAGCCAGTACCCGTTATCCGGCTTGCCGAACCAGTGCCGGTGTCCAGCTCACTGAGTCGGGGCCTGTTACCCAGCCCACTGGGCTGGGGTCCGTTACCTAGCTTGCTGAGCCGTGCCTGTAATCCGGCCTGCCCTTACGGTGCTCGCTGTTCGGCCTAATGCTCCAGAGCCTGCTGTCCATCTCAATGACCCAGAGACTGCTGCCCAGCTCGATGACCCGGAGCCTGCTGCCCAGCTCGATGACCCGGAGCCTGCTGCCCAGCTCGGTTTGTTCCTGTTTGCTGCCCAGCTCGGTTTGTTCCTGTCTGCTGCCCAGCTCGGTTTGTTCCTGTCTGCTGCCCAGCTCGGTTTGTTCCTGTCTGCTGCCCAGCTCGGTTTGTTCCTGTCTGCTGCCCAGCTTGGTTTGTTCCTGTCTGCTGCCCAACTTGGTTTGTTCCTGTCTGCTGCCCAGCTCGGTTTGTTCCTGTCTGCTGCCTAGCTTGGTTTGTTCCTGTCTGCTGCCCAACTTGGTTTGTTCCTGTCTGCTGCCCAGCTTCTGCTGCTCCAGAGCCTGCTGTCCATCTCAATGACCCGGAGCCTGCTGACCAGCTCGATGACCCGGAGCCTGCTGCCCAGCTCGATGACCTGGAGCCTGCTGCCCAGCTCGGTTTGTTCCTGTCTGCTGCCCAGCTTGGTTTGTTCCTATCTGCTGCCCAGCTTGGTTTGTTCCTGTCTGCTGCCCAGCTTGGTTTGTTCCTGTCTGCTGCCCAGCTCAATGACCCTGATGTGCCAGCTGTCTGCCCGGATGTGCCTGACGACCAGCCTGAAATGCCTTCTTCCACCATTCTGCCTGATGCCATAGACTATGGACAATTAAGACTAGTTGGAGCGTCCGGAGGCCGCTCCTTTAGGGGGGTACTGTCAGGAAAGGGTCCATCCGCTGGTAAGATATATCGTTTGGCATGCAGTACTGGGGTCCACCAGCAGCTGTCTCCTGGCAGTGTTGAACTGTCAGGAGAATATTTCCCTGCTGGTGTCTTTTCATCTTTTGGCCACAGTACTGACGTCCACCAGCGGATGGATCCTGGCAGTATGGAGCAGACAACACTCCCTGCGCTCAGGTGTTACTTGAAGTCAATTATAGTCAGTTCCATAAATACCCGGCAAGCCCTCACATGCTTGCCTTGGTATCTTTCTTCCTTGCGCCCTGACCTGTTACCCGGAACCTGTATCCTATAACCTGTGTCTGAACCTGAACCTGAACCTGCTCCTGAGCCTGTATCCTATCCCATCCATTATCTCCCTCTCCTAACCTGCCCTTGTTCAGTTGCTTGTCTCCTGTGTATGACCTTGGCTTGGCTAAACGTTTATGTTTAACATTATGGGGCGTTCGCGGGAAATTAGAGCGCTGCGGAACTCCCCATAATGCACTGTGAGATTGCAGTGCATTGCTGTATGATGATTGGCCAAAGCATGCACCTGACCTGCATGCTTTGGCACAGCAGTCGCTGCTTGACCAGACATATGACGACCTGCCATGCAGTCCGTTGGCAACAGCACTTGAAAGACAAACATCATAGAAAAAGGCGGACTTCTCCTTGCTCCTCATCTGGGATCTCCAACCCTACTATACCTCCAGTCCTCTCAAAAACCTGCAATGAGAAGAATGAAGGTATAGCAATAGGTGTCCCAAGTACTTGCAGCCAATCTGCTAGCAGTACACCACCAATTGATTTTAGCAGGCACATTTCCCTACCACAGTTGTTGAACCGTAAAAAGAAGCCGAGCATCCACTGGGCTACTGGGTCTTGAGGATGGACCACTGGCCAGAACTTGCTCAATTTGCAATTGAGCTACTGGCCTGTCCTGCATCCAGCATGCTTTCTTAACGCACATTGAGTGCTGCTGGAGGGTTTGTAACAGATCAAGGAGTGCACCTGTCCACAGACTCCGTTGATAGGCTCACATTCATAAAAATGAATTAGTTTTGGATCAGCAGCTATCAAGAACCTGATGCTGATGTAACTGATTGAATTTGCTATGGATCTGGGATCCCTTGAAGACTGCCTATGCTGACTATCCTATTCCTCCTCAATCTTGATGATGCTAGCTTCCAACAATATTTTTGGTTTAGGGCACCACCACCACCACCTAAGGCCCAATTTTTCTGTCCCTGTTTAACAGGGGCATGTAATTACAATTTTTGATATAATATTTCACAACAGGGCCCATTCCTTGCCCCAAAAAGAGTATCTGTGAGGTGTTACAGTGTTGTGGCACCACCACCACCACCCAAGGCCCATTTTTTCTGCCCCTGTTTAACAGGGGCATGTAATTATGATTTGTGATATATTTCACAGAAGGGCCCGTTCCTGCACCCAACAAGAGTAACTGTGAGGGCTTACAGTGTTCTGGCACCACCAAAACCAAAGGCCCAATTTTTCTGCCCCTGTTTAACAGGGGCATGTAATTACTATTTTTGAAATAATATTTCACAGCAGGGCCTGTTCCTGCCCCCCCCCCCAACAAGAGTAACTGTGAGCGGTTACAGTGTTCTGGTACCACCAACACCTAAGGCCCAGTTATTCTGCAGAGTATATAGGGCAGCCTGTATAGTATACATACTGCTGTTCAGAGTATATAGTGCCTGGGGGCCTGGGGGACCCCCACACCATTTTTTAAAAAAGTTTTGGTGCGGGGTTCCCCTTAATATCCATACCAGACCTGAAGGGCCTGGTATGGATTTTGGGGGGGACATACACACAATTTTTTTGGTATTTTTATCTATATTTATCCGACAATGCATTACAGCCGCCAGCAGTTTTAAATGACATGTTTTCCTTTAGAAATGTCATTTTGCTGTGGTATTATTATAAACATAGGAAAATTGCGCCACTTTACAGGCATACTATAGACACCCCCCAGGCATGATATTTAAACGAATATTCATTTTTATTGTTTCAGTTTAAGCATTATTAATATCACTGCTCCCAAAAAAATGTCAGTTTTTAAAACTTTTTTTTTGCATTGATACATGTCCCCTGGGGCAAGACCCGGGTCCCCACACACTTTTTATGGCAATAACTTGCATATAAGCCTTTAAAATAGCACTTTGATTTTTCACGCCCGTGTCCCATAGACTTTAACGGTGTTTGCGTGATCGAACAAATTTTTTTGCCTGTTCGCATGTTCTGCTGCAAAAAGAACAGGGGGGGGGCTGGGGGGTTGACTCATCCCTACTCCCCATACATGCTCATGTTTGAGGGAGAGGCCTGACTGCCTGTGACTTAGCTTTTGGCACCTCTTTAGGTCAGACAGAAGGTATGTGGATTGTGTCAAAATTAACATAACATCAGCTTAAGAAAAGGCCAAGGCTGCATATAACAACCAAGAGCAAAGAAGAACTTTGACCTGAGAGTCTAAGATTTACAGCCGGGTGATTGGGTGCTTTTTGTAGCTATCCTTCACTAGCTGACCAGTGGAGATTTTAACCCCTTAAAATCTGCCTAGAAGGGAAGACAGGACCACTGAAAATCTGGTACCAGCATCACCTCCTACCCCTGAGCAAGACTGGATCTTCCAGCAGACTGAAACCATCCTCAATTATATTATCGTCTTTGAGCAAGGACTGGTAACCTGATCACAGACTTCTCCACCTGCCGTAGAAGAGGAGAAAGCTTTGCAACTGACTTCAGAGTGGTGAGAGGCCATCTTCACTTTACTCCTTCTTAAATAAACAGCACTATCCCTGTTTTGGGATCCCCAGGGATTTGTTCTAAGAATTATTCATCTTTTCCCCCTGGAAATACCAAAACTTTGCTTAACCAGTTCAGGTCTTTGAACAAACAGAGTACATCCAAAGAGTGAAGGGTTAAGCACAAGCTGATGGCTGCATAAGCTTGTTTTCCTCAGTTAGTTTTTGGCTGTAAAATAAAATTGATCCGGGCAGCTTTTACAGTGCGGGTGGCCCACGTTTCTTACCAAGGAACCTGCAACCACATCAATCGGCTTCAGGATGCTGAGTGGGAGGAGACCAAGAAACATCCATTCCTCGATCTCCCCTGCAATGAATTAAGATGGAAGCGTTGATGATTTTGTCACTTCTGTTTTCAAAGCTCTCATTCTCTGTGTGATACAGCATTTGAAGGGCAGGGTAGACATTGGGGGGTCTAATGATAGTGCTCCAGTATCTCCATAGAGAGTACCTATCACCTGCCCAATGCTATCACATGGGGGTTTGTTAACCTCTTGTGATAGCGATACTGTAAATATAAAATGTAAAATAATAAAACATAATCCTCTGCACATACAGTGGGGACGGAAAGTATTCAGACCCCCTTAAATTTTTCACTCTTTGTTATATTGCAGCCATTTTCTGAAATAATTTAAGTTCATTGTTTTTCCTCATTAATGTACACACAGCCCCCCTCATTTTGACAGAAAAACACAGAATTGTTGACATTTTTGCAGATTTATTAAAAAAGAAAAACTGAAATATCACATGGTCCTAAGTAATCAGACCCTTTGCTCAGTATTTAGTAGAAGCACCCTTTTGATCTAATACAGCCATGAGTCTTTTTGGGAAAGATGCAACAGGTTTTTCACACCTGGATTTGGGGATCCTCTGCCATTCCTCCTTGCAGATCCTCTCCAGTTCTGTCAGGTTGGATGGTAAACGTTGGTGGACAGCCATTTTTAGGTCTCTCCAGAGATGCTCAATTGGGTTTAAGTCAGGGCTCTGGCTGGGCCATTCAAGAACAGTCACAGAGTTGTTGTGAAGCCACTCCTTCGTTATTTTAGACGTGCCTAAACGCGTTTACACTCACTTACACATATCAAGCATCTTTACTGCCAAAACACTGCTGCCAGGGCAAAGACGACTATGAGAGATGACCAAATGCCTTGTGTGCATAAGGCCTAAAGCATTACCTTTGGAGATTTTTGGGTACCATTGTTGGATATCACAGGCATGCACAATTTTAATACTTGACATATATGATCTAGTAAAATTGAGAGCAAGATTAGTGCAGGTCGGTAATATTCTAAAGAATAGAATGTAGTCCTCAATATAATATTTAAATCTGTTGAATATGTTTGTAATCATACATTATTATGTGCAAATATTCAGATTAATATGTGTAATTATATACACTGTGCAAACATGCAGTGGAATTGATTTTATATGTGAATAAATCAATATTTGATGGATAAATACACACCATTTATATGATATTTATCTAACAAATATTGATTTTATTTACATATAAAATCAGTTCCACTGCATGTTTGCACAGTCTATATAATTACACATATTAATTTGCATATTTGCTCATAATAATTTATGATTACAAACATATTCAACAGATTTAAATTTAATTTATTATATTGAGGACTACATTCTATGCTTTAGAATATTGCGGACCTGCGCTAATCTTGCTCTCAAGAAAACTGCAGTCCATCGTTTGTTTATTTCTTGATTAATGTGACTTACCTGTGGCGCTGTTAAAACTGTATTATATTTGATATAGTTACTCAATACAAGCTCATCTTTTATATTTTACCAAAGAGATGGCAAAATATAAAATGTACACAGTATTATATAAAGTATATATTATATTGTATGTGTTTGTAATAAAATAAATGTTATTATATTTTTTCCTAAAAATATGCATTCAATGAACAGTTATGCAAATATTTAGCAACATAAAAAATTGCAACTACTATATTTTTATTCTACAGGGCCTCTGCTTTTAGAAAATATATAATGCTCTAGGGCAGGGATCCTCAAACTACGGCCCTCCAGCTGTTGCAGAACTACACATCCCATGAGGCATTGTAAAACTCTGACATTCACAGACATGACTAGGCATGATGGGAATTGTAGTTCCTGAACACCTGGAGGGCCGCAGTTTGAAGACCCCTATTCTAGGGTATGGGGGGTTAAGTAAGTTTATAGCCAAAAATGCTGATTTTAACATGTTTACAAAAAAATGTCTCTATTGCCGAAGTGTTTACTTACTGGCAAGTACACTTGCCAGTGGGAGGGTGCTAAGGAGGGACTGTGACTTATAGCCCCTGAGTATACTGTATATCTCCCATACTGAGGGCTCGCCTATAAGTCAAGGCCTAGAAGGTACAGATTTTGCCCCTTGAACCAGGTTTTGAGTACCTTGTGTAATCCGTTTTCATAATATATACAGTGGGGACCGAAAGTATTCAGACCCCCTTAAATTTTTCACTCTTTGTTATATTGCAGCCATTTGCTAAAATCATTTAAGTTCATTTTATTCCTCATTAATGTACACACAGCACCCCATATTGACAGAAAAACACAGAATTCTTGACATTTTTGCAGATTTATTAAAAAAGAAAAACTGAAATATCACATGGTCCTAAGTATTCAGACCCTTTGCTGTGACACTCATATATTTACCTCAGGTGCTGTCCATTTCTTCTGATCATCCTTGAGATGGTTCTACACCTTCATTTGAGTCTAGCTGTGTTTGATTATACTGATTGGACTTGATTAGGAAAGCCACACACCTGTCTATATAAGACCTCACAGCTCACAGTGCATGTCAGAGCAAATGAGAATCATGAGGTCAAAGGAACTGCCTGAAGAGCTCAGAGACAGAATTGTGGCAAGGCACAGATCTGGCCAAGGTTACAAAAAAAATTCTGCTGCACTTAAGGTTCCTAAGAGCACAGTGGCCTCCATAATCCTTGAATGGAAGACGTTTGGGATGACCAGAACCCTTCCTAGAGCTGGCCGTCCGGCCAAACTGAGCTATCGGGGGAGAAGAGCCTTGGTGAGAGAGGTAAAGAAGAACCCAAAAGATCACTGTGGCTGAGCTCCAGAGATGCAGTCGGGAGATGGGAGAAAGTTGTCGAAAGTCAACCATCACTGCAGCCCTCCACCAGTCGGCGGCTTTATGGCAGAGTGGCCTGACGGAAGCCTCTCCTCAGTGCAAGACACATGAAAGCCCGCATTGAGTTTGCTAAAAAACACCTGAAGGACTTCAAGATGGTGAGAAATAAGATTCTCTGGTCTGATGAGCCCAAGATAGAACTTTTTGGCCTTAATTCTAAGCGGTATGCGTGGAGAAAAACAGGCACTGCTCATCACCTGTCCAATACAGTCCCAACAGTGAAGCATTGTGGTGGCAGCATCATGCTGTGGGGGTGTTTTTCAGCTTCAGGGACAGGATGATCGGTTGCAATTGAGGGAAAGATGAATGCGGCCAAGTATGGGGATATCCTGGATGAAAATCTTCTCCAGAGTGCTCAGGACCTCAGACTGGGCCAAAGGTTTACCTTCCAACAAGACAATGACCCTAAGCACACAGCTAAAATAACGAAGGAGTGGCTTCACAACAACTCCGTGACTGTTCTTGAATGGCCCAGCCAGAGCCCTGACTTAAACCCAATTGAGAATCTCTGGAGAGACCTAAAAATGGCTGTCCACCAACGTTTACCATCCAACCTGACAGAACTGGAGAGGATCTGCAAGGAGGAATGGCAGAGAATCCCCAAATCCAGGTGTGAAAAACTTGTTGCATCTTTCCAAAAAAGACTCATGGCTGTATTAGATCAAAAGGGTGCTTCTACTAAATACCGAGCAACGGGTCTGAATACTTAGGACCATGTGATATTTCAGTTTTTCTTTTTTAATAAATCTGCAAAAATGTCAACAATTCTGTGTTTTTCTGTCAATATGGGGTGCTGTGTGTACATTAATGAGGAAAAAAATTAACTTAAATGATTTTAGCATATGGCTGCACTATAACAAAGAGTGAAAAATTTAAGGGGGTCTGAATACTTTCCGTCCCCACTGTAAACCGTGTCATTAGTGCACCTGTTTTTTTTCCCCAAAAATTCTTTCCTTAAGCCTTGGTGTGTCAGAGGGTGTGCGACTGCCTGAAGGGTCTTTATCACTAGGCCCCAGAGAACCCAAAAACAGCAGCTCCTCCAGGGGGGTAACATTACAGTAACATCACATATCCCAGGAGGCTTTACCTCTTTCATCAATAGAATTATATGTAAACAAAGGCAACACCAGATCTTGCACCTTGTCCTTATTGTTTTATGAATGGAGCAAAGTGGTGCCTCTTGGAATATGTAGTGTTGATATCCCAGAAGGCATGCTTTTTCTATTCATAGTACAATATGTCAAAAGACACTGTGCAAGATTTCTGTCTGTGCATGCACAAGATCTGGCCCTCTGCCATTGGGGGCCGGTTGCAGGAGCCAGGAAGAGACATCTAGCTCCCCATGACGTAAGAAGGAAGATGATGCAGGACATGTCCTGGAGTAGGAGAGCAGTGCCAGAGAAGAGGACAATACTGGATCTTCTAGCCTTGCATGTATATAATTGAACTTAACAAAAAAAATGTAATAATGGGAGAGGAGGAAGGGGAAAAGGGCAGGACAGTTTAAAGCATCCATTGTTCCACCATCATGAGGCGTGAGTCTGCATACCTAAATGCTACTTGTATGTCCAGATAAGAGGTATACATTTTATTGGACTTGTAAGTTAAATCGCATAACAATAATTATCAAAAACACTCCACCAAATACTGTTATAACAACATTGTTATATTAAAATAATTCTATACACAAGGGCCCAGACAGAGACAGACAACACAGTATGCAGTATGAGGCATAAACTAGTTTCTCAGTGAGCTCCTGGAATTTGTCCTCAAGAACAATTGCTTTCAGTTTCTTGTAACCTACTTTCAACAGATTAGGGGGACATCTATGGGTGTACCCTGGGAACTGGCATATGCCTGTTTACATCTGGGGCTCTGGGAGGAACAAATAGTGTATTCCTCATCAATGTACTGTGCCCCCGCGGCTGCTAGTGCCTGGGCAGGCTACATTAACGATGTGCTAATGGTCTGGATGGGGACAGTTGAGGGACTTTATGAGTTCATGATGGAGCTCAATGATAATGATAGGAATATCTGCCTGACATACAATTACCATCATTCGCAGATCTCATTTCTTGACCTGTCCATCTTAATTGATCAGTGACGACTAAGCACGTGTACCTTTAGAAAGGAAATGACAGCTAATAATCTTTACATGCCACAAGCCACCATCCCGAGCCCCTTGTTTGAGGGATAGCTACTGGTCAATTTCTCAAAATAAGGAGGAACTGTTCAGATGTTGACCAGTTTAGGAAGGAGTATGGCTCTGTCTACAAGCATTTTAGAGAGAGGATACCCCCATAAGGTGCTGAGGAAGGCCAAAAAAGAGCTTTAACAACAGAAAGGGAGGAGCTACTCACAACGGTTAACTCTGGAGGCATTAGGGAGGAGGGGAGTGGCCCCATTAGGTAAAATATTTGGAATTAATTGGGAGAGAGTTAGGACAGTCCTAATCGATTGGCATATTCTCACCTCTAATCCCCAGCTGGCGCAGATAGAAGAACCATATCCCCAGATGGTGGCCAGACAAGTTGATAATTTAAAGGACTATTGGTCCATTCAGAGTTTACCAGAGCCCTCCTTGCAGAATCAGCTACTATAAACAGTGTGGGCACTGCAACATATGCCCTTTCATGGAAAAAACAAAAGTGTTTACCAATGCGAAGAGAACTAAGATATATAAAATAAAAAACTTATTTAACTGTTCCACAGGGTCATATGCTGGAGTGCCCATGTCAAAGGTTTTACATCGGTAAAACTAAGAGACCCCTTTGAGTAAGGACTGGGGAACATTCATGGATGTTTAAAAAGAAAAAGCTCACATCAGAGAATGAGGAGGAGAAATTGAACCCTATGGTACAGCACTTTAGGAAAGCACACAGTGGTAGAGTGGAGGGGCTACTTGTAAAGGGTATATTAGCCCTCAAGTTACCACAAAGAAGGGGTGACTTTGACAAGGTGCTGCAACAGGTAGAGAGGAGGTGGATTTTTGACCTGAGTACACTTTTTCCAGCCAGCATAAATCATTAAATGAATTTGGGAGTCTTTCTGCAGAAATGATAAACAGTGCCCAGGCTGAACAACAATTTACCTCTTCTTACCTCTCCTCTCATCCCTCTTTGTTTTTTTGTTTTGTTTTTTGGGGTACCTCAATTCTTTCTTGTTGAACTTAACAAAGCACCAAAGGTAAGTGGTGGAAAGGACTGAAATTTGGAAGGATGAAGTTCCTCTTAAACCTTACTTTCTGTTCCAATGACAATAGACAATAAAGGAAATCACCCCTACAGGGACACAGAAAACAAAATAAAATCTGATAGTGTTTATAAATTGGAATCAGATTTTGGGCCAGTTCACACCAGTTATCAGACAGGAATGTGCAGTGCGATTCACAAGTGGTGCAGTGCGGTGCAATTTTGAGTCCATTCATTTTGAATGGGCTGAATCGCACTGGACAGCAGCAAAAAGTAGTGCATGCACTACTTTAAAAAGCGCACTGCAACCGGATCACATGGCACTTCTGTACCATGTGATCTGGTGCAGGCAAATGCATTGTGTTTGCGACCTGAGTTTGGGTTGTCATTAACTTAACATTGACACCTGTTACATATCGCAACTGCAGTGTGTTAGGTAAAAACCCAGAAAGCAGGTTTCCTGTACTGCGTTCTGGTGTGAACGGGCCCTTAATCTGTTACTCTCATCATAACATAAAAAAAACACGGTTGTGCTTTCATGGCTGCTTCAATAATGTGAGAACCATAGAGATTAATGAGATGTGGTTAATTTAGTAACACTCTTGCTGCATTCATGTTTACTCATTGCATTAATGGTGAGACACAGCTGAAGCCATCTGTGTAAACATCGAATACAAATTGTAAATTCAATTTAAAGTAGTATTAACCCCTTCCCGCCGAGCATACGCAGATGTGCGTACTCGGCTTTCGGGGGTTATACCGGGATGCAGGCATCATCCCGGTACTGTTTTTTAGAGCTGGTGATCGACTTTCCACATGTTGATTGAAGAACACATGGCAGAACTGTCTCTTGCGTTGCTGCCCATACCAACCACATATCATTTATCTTAAATGCAATAATTGAAATGAAAATAGAATTAAGAATACGATTGGTTGCTTAAAAACATAACTTTATTAAGTAAACACACAGTTACTTTCATGTTTTCTAACAAAATAATAACTAACTCACAGCATATTATACTTATTTACACTTTGTACCCCTGCCAGCTACTGGTGGCTTAATCTTGATCCACC
This sequence comes from Aquarana catesbeiana, assembly GCF_042186555.1. NCBI lineage: Eukaryota > Metazoa > Chordata > Amphibia > Anura > Ranidae > Aquarana > Aquarana catesbeiana. The sequence continues at coordinate 336,865,432 of NC_133324.1, read as the reverse complement.
AGCGTTCCTCCACTGGGACATCTGAAGATTACTTAGTGGCAATTTACCAACCACCTGGGCATAGGGAAACATTGGCGCTGTTTGGCTTCCCTTATATCGGAGTGAAGACAGTAGCTGTAACTTTCTATGATTAGGAAACCAGTAGTGGAACACAAATATTCCCAGAGTGATAAAAGAAACTTTATGAGTTTGTAATGAAAAAACTTTATCTTCATCAGAGCTAAAAATATATTTCCTTCCTTTCCGTTATAAAGATAAGATTCTGAAATCCTCAGTAATTTGCCTTGTTGAACAATGCATTGTACCCTGGAGGCAATTTAGGGCAGCAAGTTTTAGGATATGGCAGAATGAATACAATTTATTACAAAATACCTCTATTCTAGTATCTAAATATAAAAAAAAAAAAAAAAAAAAAAAAAAAAATGTACACAAATTTCAGTATTTCACCATTTGGGGACATGGACTTCAGGGGAATTAGTATTTACTTTCTTCTTTACAGGGACAGCTTTGATTGAGACTTTCACTTTGGATTTTTTCCCCTATATACAGTGCCTTGAAAAAGTATTCATACCCCTTGAAATTTTCCACATTTTGTCATGTTACAAACAAAAATGTAAATGTATTTTATTGGGATTTTATGTGATAGACCAACACATAGTGGCACATAATTGTGAAGTGGAAGGAAAATGATGAATGTTTTTCAAAATTTTTTACAAATAAATATCTGAAAAGTGTGGCGTGCATTTGTATTCAGCCCCCCTGAATCAATACTTTGTAGAACCATCGTTTGCTTCAATTATAGCTGCAAGTTTTTTTGGGGATGTCTCTACCAGCTTTGCACATCTAGAGAGTGAAATGTTTGCCCATTCTTTATTGCAAAATAGCTCAAGCTCTGTCAGATTGGATGGAGAGTGTCTGTGAACAGCAAGTCTTGCCATAGATCCTAATTTGATTTAGGTCTGGACTTTGACTGGGCCATTCTAACACATGAATATGCTTTGATAAAAAAACATTCCATTGTAGCTCTGGCTGTATGTATACGGTCGCTGTCCTATTGGAAGGTAAACCTCCGCCCCAGTCTCAAGTCTTTTGCAGACTCTAACAGGTTTTTGTCTAAGATTGCCCTGTATTTGACTCCATCCATCTTCCCACCAACTCTGACCAGCTTCCCTGTCCCTGATGAAGAAAAGCATGCCCACAACATGATGCTGCCACCACCATGTTTCACGGTAGGGATGGTGTGTTCAGGGTGATGTGCAGTGTTAGTTTTCTACCACACATAGCATTTTGCTTTTAGGCCAAAAAGTTAAATTTTGGTCTCATCTGACCAGAGCACCTTCCACATGTTTGCTGTGTCTCCCACATGGCTTCCCACAAACTGCAAATGGTACTTCTTATGGCTTTCTTTCAACAATGGCTGTCTTCTTGACACTCTTCCAAAAAAGCCATATTTGTGCAGTGCACAACTTATAGTTGTCCTGTGGACAGATTCTCCCATGTGAGCTGTGGATCTCTGCAGCTCCTCCAGAGTTACCATGGGCTTCTAGACTGATTCTCTGATTAATACTCTCCTTGCCTGTCCTGCCAGTTTAGGTGGACAGACATGTCTTGGTAGGTTTGCAGTTGTGCCATACTCTTTCCATTTTCGGATGATGGATTGAACAGTGCTCCGTGAGATGTTCAAAGCTTGGGATTTTTTTTTATAACCTAACCCTACTTTAAACTTCTCCACAACTTGATCCCTGACCTGTCTGGTGTGTTAATTGGCCTTCATGATGCTGTTTGTTCACTAAGGTTCTCTAACAAACCTCTGAGGGCTTCAAAGAACAGCTGTATTTATACTGAGATTAAATTACACACAGGTGGACTCTATTTACTAATCAGGTGACTTTTGAAGGCAATTGGTTCCATTAGATTTTAGTTAGGGGTATCAGAGTACAGGGGGCTGAATACAAATGCACACCACACTTTTCAAAAATGCTTTTATAAAACAATTTGGAAAACCATTTATCATTTTCCTTCCACTTCACAATTATGTGCTACATTGTGTTGGCCTATCACATAAAATCCCAATAAAACACATTTATGTTTTTGGTTGTAATATGACAATATGTGGAAAATTTCAAGGGGTATGAATACTTTTTCAAGGCACTGTAAATAAAAGTATAAATCTAAACCGAAGAACAAAAATTTTATATATTTCTCTTCATTATTCTTTAAAGGTATTTGTACATTTTCAAATGTTTTGCCTGTTTTAACCACTTCAGCCCCGGAAGGATTTACCCCCTTAATGACCCTTTAACTGACAATTGCGTGGGTGTGCGACACTGTACCCAAATAAAATTGATGTCCTTTTTTTCCCCACAAATAAAGCTTTCTTTTGGTGGTATTTGATGCAGTTTTTATTCTTTGGGCTATAAACAAAAAAAGAGTGACAATTTTGAAAAAAAAAAATATATTTTTTACTTTCTGCTATAATACATATTCAAAAAAAATATATATATAAAAAAAACAAATGTATTCATCAGTTTAGGCCAATATGTATTCTGCTACATATTTTTGGTAAACAAAATCGCAATAAGCTTATATTGATTGGTTTGTGCAAAAGTTATAGCGTTTACAATATGGGGGGGAAAGATTTAGGGACTTTTTTTTTTAATGATTGTTTTTACTAGTAATGGCAGCGATCTGCGATTTTTAGTGGGACTGCCACATTGTGGGGGACACATCTGACCCTAAGTGACACTTTTTGGTGACCAATGACACCAATACAGTGATCTATGCTATAAAAATGCACTGATCACTGCATAAATGACACTGACAGGGAAGGGGTTAGCACCAGGGGGCGATCAAGGGGCTAAGTGGTCCCTAGGGAGGTGTTTCTAACTGTATGGTGGACGGACTGACTGGGAGTACAGAGAGATTGCTGTTCCAGAGCACTAGGAACAGCTGATCTCTCTCTCCTCCCCTGTCAGAACGGGGATCCGCCTTGTTTACAAAGGCAGATCCCCGTTCTGCCTCTCTTTCCCGCGATCGCGGGTGGCCGGACCCGTGGGTGAGCTTCCACAGCACGTGGTGGGCTTGCACGCGCCCGCAAAAGCTAGTGCACAGACTGACATACCGGTACATTAATTCGTGCAGGGGAGCCAACCTGCAGCAGTATATCTGCGGTGGCTGGTCAGGAACTGGTTGATTAGGCGTTAGGGTAGTTCTATTCCCTGTATCTTTTGTTTGCCTTAATTTGTAATGATGGGCTCACATGTTGCGGTTTGTAGTGTAATGACTGATTGATTCCCTATGTCCATGTATTCATTCACCTAGCTTGTCCCTATTCACCAATAGGACAAGCAACTACTTGCTCCAGGTCACATGCATGCCTAGTAATTTCTCTGTATTACATCACAAATGTTTTATGAAATATCTTTTCCAGCATAGTAAGTTCTGTTATTGCTTTCTCCCGAACAAGTACTGGGCTGAAAGACCCAGGGATTGTGGAACATGTAATTTCTTCACAGAAAGTGTTGGCTTTTAGATTACAGACAAAGGCCATGCATTAACCATGCCTCATGTTTCAAACAAACGGAAATTTCTGACACAGGAATTTAAAGATTTACTCAACTATAGGCTCTGCATACTGGCCAAGAAAGGACACTATGAAATGACATGAGCAATACATATTTTATGCAGGTTAAAAAACACAAGGTGCAGGTAGAAAGATTTATAATGCCTTTAACTTTTGGTGTCTGCAAATTGTATGGCAAGGCAAAATCAAAATATGCTTCCCTGCATTATATGCACATTTCTATGTTTCATCAGTTAACCCCTTCACGCCGACAGTACGCATATATGTGGCCCCACTGGACTGGGCTTTTTTTCCCCTTGGGGCCGTATATATGCGTATCTGTCTTTGTGCTGGGAGCGTGGCGCACAGAGTCTCAGCGGGAGACCCGGGTCCTGTAGTAACAACTGGTACCCCTGGTTCCCGGTCAACTGATCGCTGTGATAGCTTCTGATTGGCTATTACAGTGATCAGTCACTGTGAAGCATGCCACTGTGTTTCTTTCTCTGTGAATGGAGGGGGGAGATACATTGTATCTCTCTCTCTCTCCTTGCAGAGAGAAAAAAAACAACTGTGCGTAAAAAAATATATAATAATATTAATAATAAATAATAGCTAGATCAAGGTCAGTGCCAGGGTTAGTGTTTGGGTCAAGGTCAGGGTCAAATGTCAAGGTCAGGGTCAAATGTCAAGGACAAAGGTCATGGTCAGTATATTTGGGGAAGGTTTTTATTTTAAAAAGCATTTTTAAATTAGTATCAGTGTCAGTGTGTTTTAGGCAGGATTAAAAAAAAGAAAAATGTGCACTATTGTTGTTGGGCTGTAAACTGGGTCCATACAAATATGTGGTATTGCTGCCATCATCCAGGACAGAAGAATTTATTTTGGATTGTTCTTTGGTGGTAACTTATGGTAGTAACAATAAATATACAGCTAAATTTAAAATATATATATATGTTTTACTATTTTGGGACAGCTTTCCTATGATAATGAAAAAAATATCAGGAGATATCCATTACCATTTACCACCAAATAAAAGCCCAATTTTTCCTGAAAAAAAACAAGGTATAATCCACCTGGATGCACAAAGTAGTTGTGACGATATGCATGGTTTTTACTAACACATGTCAAAGTTGCAAAATTGTGCTTAGGCATTAATGTTTGTTTTACACTTAGACGTGATAGGGTTAAAAGACCCTACAAGTATAGAAAACTATCTGTTGATAAACCAGAAATGCACTCAGAACCTGTCCGAGATGTGGCATGAGGAGCAGATGGACCAATGTGTCCTATGGAGAGTGGAAGGTGGGCGCGGGCTCGCAGCTGCAATCCCGCCAAAAGCAACAGATGTTTCAGTCCACAGTTGGAACAGTGAGAAGAAGGTCCCCAACACGCCCCTTTTTTTCTTCACTTGTTTTGTTTGCTTTGTTGTTCACTTGTGTATGTGCATTTGTATATGCTTTCTACTTGACTGTATGTTGTTTTGATGCTGTAGCAGTACCCCCGTAGGGGTTTCTGATTAATGTGGCCCACCCATCACCCTGCCCAGCCTGGTATTCACTTCCCAGTCACTTCTGAATCAATGAACAATCTGTGTGATTGTTTTGTATTTTTATTGAGGGTTTTGAACTTGGATAGGGATAGGAACATATGGGATGCCCAGTAGAACAAGCAATTGGTTGATTGTATATCAATCAGTTGGGACAACTATACACACTTGGCTACTCCAGTTTCCTCCAGCACTTATCTTGCTTGCAGACTGTTACTCTCTCTTTCTCTCTCTCCTGCACAACACTTGACTCTAGGCACAGCTAGCACATGGTTAGGCCCAAATCTGACTCAGTCAGGCCTCAGCAACTGCGTTTTTCAGGCAGGGACGGCGGATCCCTTTTAGTGTAGAAAAAATAGAATAGGAAATCTTTACTGCTAGGTGTCCTATGGTGGACTACTGCTCCTAGTAAGCCCTCTTCAGGCCCCGCCAGCCCTCCTGGCTTCAGCTTCCCAACTTCACTGCCTGTGACATTGTAATCCTCACTGGCTCCACACCCAGCTCTGATTGTTTCCTCTCAGTCCTCTCTGGCATGCCTCTTCAGTCCTCCCGACTGCCCATGTCACTCACCAGCCCTCCTGGCTGCAAACCGGTGGTTCCCTCCGGAAGGCTTGCCCGGCAGTACTAGCTCCTGCTGTCCTCTCTGAATCCTCTCTGTGCCTCTTGTTTGGGTTCTTCATGAGTTCTTGAAGGGATCCGTCCTGCACCCGAGTCCCAGGCCCAAGGTCACCCCCCCAAACTGGGGAGCTCCCTCAAAGGCCCGACAGCCTAGTACTCCATCCTCAGTTCTTCCACCTGACAACTCCTAGGTATTTCAAGGAGGCCTGCCCCCCCCCAGTTGGGGATTGGTCAGGGCTCCTTGAGATGCCCCAAACAGCTCCACCTCTCTTCTAGCATCCTCTAGAAGGAAAAGGGAGGTAACAGTGGAGTGATGCTGCCTGTGAGTCATCAGCTGCTGCTCCAGGCCACTTCCAGCCCACACACTTTAAAACAAACAGGCCTAGCTTTCAGCTTGTCCTGCCTAAATTTACCTGTACTCACCAAAAATCTTACCTCTAGCATCTACCTAAGTAGAGGGAGCTACAATGCAAAAAACAATCAAGCATTTTTTTTGGTTTGTAAAATCTCGGATCATCCAAAAAAGGGATTCTGTTTTGGTATATGTTGTAGACATCAATGTCTATAGTGTGCTATATTTTGTAGCTGTGGCCAATATATACATTTACATAAAATATATATCATTCCAACGTAAAACTGTGTAAGTGTCGTTTGTTATTGGGGTGTAAGGTCAATGGGGGAGTAAACATGAGCACTACACCAGTCTTGCTATGGACTGACAGTGCAATGCATTTTTGAGGACTGAGTGTTGTCAGCCCTGTCCAGGTTTCTTTTACTAAACTACTCAACCCAGCCAATATCCCATCTCCACATAAAGGCTAAACATTCAGTAGTTCCAAGACAAGAACTGCAAGCGCTAAATACTTTTCTTGGGATAACACATGAAATAAGCACAAAACACAGGACAGCCCTGAATTTCTGTCATAAGAAACAGATATTTTTTTTGCACAAACTTATCACTTGCACTTATCAAGCTTATCACTTGCACTTATCAAGCTTATCACTTGCACTTATCAAACGGATATAACAAAACACTTTCAATGGTATATATAATAAACCAAAAGGATCAAAATAAGAGAAATGCATTGTTAAAGATCTCAAGGCTTGAGTGACACATTGCAATATAATGTCCTCAGTCTGTCCCTATCTGTGCATTGCCCCCAATTCTAAGCAATAGAAACTGCCTATAGATTCATATGTATACACCTGTTCCAAAGAACTAGAAAGGTAAGACTTTTTTTAAAAAACATAAACTTAAAATTTTTTAAAGGTGCAAATACACTAGTACAGTCAGAAAATGCGTTAAAGCTGTATTAAACCCAAAAGCAAACATTTATTATTGTGCAGTCCACCAATTCATATGCCGCGTACACACAAGCGGACTTTTCGACCGGACTGGTCCGACGGACCGAGTCCGGCGGACAATTCGGCGGACTTTGATGTGATCGTGTGTAGGCAAGTCCGTTCATTGGGAAAGTCCTTTGGAAGTCCACTGAAAGTCCGTCTGTTTTGTTTTTCATCTGGTGATCCAGTCATCAAGTCTGTTGTTTTTCAAAACATCTTGACACAGAAAAAAATTTAAACTGGAGTTTGACTTCAATTTGTCAGTGTATGTAACTCTGCTAATACATTTAACACTGGTGCTGTCTTCTGTGCCTCCTGTGCTCATTCATCTAGAGTGTTGTCTCATTAATACAGGAGGTGTGTTACTGGCCAGATCACCAGATGAAAACAGAGAAAAAAAGCCAAAGAAAGAAAACTGATGTAGCCCTGTAACCACGTCAGCCCCGCAAGGATTTACTCCCCTAACGACCAGGCCTTTTTTTTGCGGTACGGCACTGCGTCGCTTTAACTAACAATTGTGCAGTTGCGACGCTGTACCCAAACAAAATTGATGTCCTTTTTCCCCCAAATAGAGCTTTCTTTTGGTGGTATTTGATCACCGCTGCAGTTTTTATTTTTTGTGCTATAAACAAAAAAAGAGCGTAAATTTTGAAGAAAAAAAAACATTTTTTTACTTTCTGCTATAAAAGATTTCCATAAAAAAAATGTAAAAATGTATTCATCAGTTTAGGTCGATTTGTATTCTGCTACATATTTTTGGTAAAAAAAAAAAAAAAAAAATTGCAATAAGCGTGTATTGATTGGTTTGCGCAAAAGTTATTGCGCCTACAAAATAGGGGATAGATTTATGGTATTTTATTTATTTATTTTTTTTACTAGCAATGGTGGCGATCAGTTATTTTTAGCGGGACTGCGACATTGCGGCGGACAGATTGGACACCTAACTGACATATTTGACACTTGTTTGGGAACCAGTGACATTATTACAGTAATCCATGCTAAAAAATATGCACTGTCATTGTACTAATGACACTGCCAGGGAAGGGATTAACATTAGGGGCGATCAAGGGGTTAAATGTGTTCCCTGCAGGTGTTTTCTAACTATATGGGGGACTGTGTGACTGGGGAAACACACAGATCCATCTTCCTGCATAGCAGAAAGACAGGATCTGTATGATCTCCCCTGTCAGAACGAAGATCTGCCTTGTTTACGCAGGCAGATCCCCGTTCTGTCACTGCGGGGAACAATCGTGGGTGGTCAGCGGACATCGAAACTGCCGGACCCGCTGATTTGCTCCCCCGCTGGCTATTGGGAGCGCGCACGCCCACAAAATTTAGTTCACGAGCCGATGTACACCTATGGCGATTCGCGGGAATGAGCCAACCTGCCACAGTATAATGATGACGGCTGGTTGGCAAGCATTTAAAGAAGTAGTTCACGCAAAACCTGTAAGCTATATATAAACCTTTTCTCTGGCAGCGAATGCTGTGTGCAGGAGAGGACCGACAATGCCTGGGAAATGCCTGGGGAGTGACGTCACCCATAGACTTACTATGGGGTTTCTGTTGTCGGCTGCTTCTCCTACACCCGCCTACATACTGTAGCCGCTGCTGACAGCTGAGCGCGGGACCGGAGCAGCTGCAGAACAGGTAAGTAGACCAAATTCTTCTTTACAGTGCTAGATAGAATAGGTGTAGAATGTGGCTGAGTAGGTTAAAATTAGTAAGGATTTGGGTGGACTTCTACTTTAAAGCCTTGTACACACGATCAGAAAATCCGACAACAGACATTTGTCCGTGGAAAATTTATAAGCCTGCCATCCCACATTTGTCTGCAGAAAATCCACCAACAATTGTCCGATGGAGCGTACAAACGGTCAGATTTTTCACCAACAGCCTGTCATCACACAATTCCCGTTGGAAAATTTAATCGTGTGTATGAGGCTAAGTCTAGTTTCCCAGTTCTAGTGGGAGGACATTTATTAAGGCTTGGTTCACACCTATGCACTTCTTTGGTGCTTTTTGCAGAAACGCACTACAGTTGGTTTCCTATGGGACATATTCACATCTATGCTTTTTTCAGCCTTTTTTAATCTGCCCAACAACAAATTAGCCTTAAAAAAAAAAAAAGCATAAAAAATGCATAACGCAAATCGTGGCAAAATCGCAGTAAAAGCGCATCTGCAAAAACGCAAAATGCACAGCAAAAAGCACTGTAAAACGATCAAAAGCAAAATGCATAAGGGTAAACTGAGCCTAAAGACTGCTGCCACCAGAACAGGTATTCCCATTTAATGATTTCCCTCAACTTCAGTTCCGTATTAGCGATATAAAATATTGGATTCGCCAACACTTAGGTTCCTTGCACACTGGCAAAAAAAACCCCCCTGATTCTACAGACGTTTGACATTTTTTTTTTCACCTGCCTGTAGAAGCACTTCTATTGTATTCTTTGCGCATTATGATGACTACAGGCATTTTCTGACAAGGACGTCCAGAGGCATGAAAAAAAAAAAACCCTTCTTGGTCGTGTTTTCTGGAGAAGTTTAGGAGCTGTAAAAATGCCAATCTCTCCTAAACTCCTGTTATCTCTTGTGAATGTCAAGTTTCATTTTTTTTATTTGCTTTTGGAGAGGGGAGTGTTGTTAAGTGGAAAAAACTCCTGTAAAATCAAATGCTCATAAACTCGCCCAAACTTTGTACAATATGCTCTCAATTCGCGTTTTTTATGCCACGTTTTTCCAGCTAAAACGCTGACATTTTTTTTTCTGCTCCTAGAGCACATGGAGCCTTAGAGGGGTGAAAATACCTGGCGGAGACACACAGACAGTAATAAAGACCTGACAGGGGTTCTAAACTTTCCCAAGGCTGTCCAAGGCTAAAATAAAAATATATTTGTGTTTTTTTTTTATATATAACATACAATAAATAAATAAATACAAAAGAACTCATGCAGTCCAGTGAAGTGATAGTGTGTCTTGGAATGTTTTGGAGCAGCTTACACTTTAGTTGAACTATAGACAAAGGTAAAAAAACACCAATTTTAAAGTAGTGGGTGTTTGTTAAAAAAAAAAAATAGTTTCATGCAACTTGTGTAAGTGGCAGTTCACACAGGGGCGACCTGTCAGGCGAGGCTCCATTCAGTACAATGGAACCGTTCTAATAGGAGTGACTCAAGTGGCTCCGACTTAGAAAAATGTTCCTGTACTACTTTGGGGCAACTTCGGAGCAGCTTGCATTGATTTTTATACAGAAGTTGTTTTGCAAGCCACCCTGAAGTCACGCTGTACGGGGCGGCTTCAGAGTCGGATGACTTTGAAGCCCCCCTGTGTGAACCGGCACTAAGGCTCAGTTGTTTTGAAGTGCGTGCAAATTGGTAAGGGTGCATTCTGACAGCACAAGAGAGCAGAGTGAAGGAGTGAAAGAGATACATCCCTGTCTTACTGCTGCTCCTTTACTGTCCAGTCACTTGCTGGAGGCAGGGAGGAGATCAAGCTATAGAGAAAGGACACCAGCCTGGCAGTTATGTAAATCTGGGTAGCCCGATATACCAATCGTATTGTAGGTATAACTGTTCCAATAAACATATTTAGATGGTTTTAGGTGTAAAAATAGGTTAAAGTGGTATTAAACCCAAAAACCAAAAATGTAATATATTACAGCTTACCAGTCATTAGATGTGGTGGCTAAATTCGTTTTCTTTTTTTTTTTTTTTTTTTTAAGGTCTTTTTTTCCCCTCTGTTTTCACCTGGTGATCTGTCCAGTAACACATTTCCTGTATTATGCCACGTACACACGACCGGACTTTACGGCAGACTTTGTCCTGCGGACTCTTCGACGGACTTTACGACGGACTTTCCGAATGAACGGACTTGCCTACACACGATCAACCAAAGTCCGACGGATTTGTACGTGATGACGTACGACTGGACTAAAACAAGGAAGTTCATAGCCAGTATCCAATAGCTGCCCTAGTGTTGGTTTTTGTCCGTCGGACTAGCATACAGAGGGAGCGGATTTTTCGACCGGACTGGAGTCCGTCGAAAAGATTTGAAACATGTTTCATTTCTAGGTCCGTCAAACTTTTGGGGAAAAAAAGTCCGCTGGAGCCCATACACAATCGAACGGTTCGCCAGACCAAGTATGCTGTAAAGTTCGGTCGTGTGTACGCGGCATTAGAGTTGCCCATAGGATAAAGGAGCAACAGTGACACCTTTGGACAACGGCATTGCTAATCTTGGGGAGAGAGTAGTGTTAGATGTACTAGCAAATTTGGATAGACTAAAAAATTTTAGTTTGAAGCCAAACTCCAGCTAACACTTTTTAAACAGTTACAGCAACAGTCTTTTTTTTGGGGGATTAAAGTTTTGCATAAATAAAAAAAAGCTACCATTGTTAGCACCCCTGTCAGTGTTAAATGGTTTGTCTCAACCCTTTAACGGCTACATCAGCAGCCAGCCATAGGCGGTTCGAATCTCGACCAGTTAAGCAGGAAATGGCTGAGATTTGAACCATGTATGGGCAGGCTGAATGTACCCAAGTTGATCGATCAATCAACTTGGGTACAACCAGCGTGACGGATTTTACATGCAATTATCGTTAGCTGCTGGTACAGCCCCTAGCAATAATTTCTGTCTTCTTCTGGCTCCCCCCTTCACCAAGAGAATACAATGGACCCATGAGAGGGATTCCCCTGTCAGCAATGTCTATGTTGATGGGGGAATTGACCCTTGGCTGCAGAAAAGAAATTTGCTCCGTGTATGGCTGACCTTACTGACTGGATAACCACGTGAAAATAAAGGACAGAAAGCCTAAAAAAAAGCAAATGCACACACCACATCTAAGAACTGGTAAGCTGCAATACAGTAAATGTTTGCTTTTGGGGTTTGATATCATTTTAAGTGAGGCCTAGACTGGCCTTTACATCTCAGTGGCAGTTTGATGTGTTGAAATAAAGCAATTAGAAGATCTGCCAGAGGTTTATGTAAAATGACAAGTTAATTACCCCATGATGAGTTAAAAGACTGACCTTACTTGATTAGACCAGTAGGTCTACTACAAAGCCAAACACATTTAAAATATGAGCACATTTTTTCCAGCTTCATTTTGTAAAATGAAATTGCATGTACAGTACAAATATTGGGAGGATGTGGGGAATGAGAGAAAATTCCAAGGTGGCAAACCCGTGCAATTTAATGCCAATTTTGATGTCTATTGTCCAAGCGTATACTGTATTTTTGTCCCATTCTGCTGGTATATTGGTTACATTTTCTTCTATAATTATGTCAGGATCATTGTGCTCTGCATTATCTGTACTACTTACAGATTCTTTTTTTCTATGGATCTAACAATTCATGCTGGCAGAGGACTGCTGAATGGCAGGACTGGAAAATGCTTGCAAAGAACTGGTTGATCAGCGGAGTTGCAGCATGGAGGTAAGTTATATTTACACAGCATAGCTTCTCTTTGTCAGTTGTGGAGTTATTCATCATTCTTTTTATTGGTTCTCCCCAAATCCATAGTTTCCTCATGACTCTTTTGCCTAAAAATATGGGAGATCTTCCAAATACTATTCATTTCTGGGCCAGTTCCTTCAAAGAGCTTGGCCATGAATTCCACCCCAGCTGTTCTAATTAGGCTTCCTCCTGCGAACACATACAAAATAGGGTTTACACTGCTACTGAGAAATGCAAGAGCTGTGACATTAGGTCTGGCAAGGTAAGCAACTTTTCTTAGCTTGTCTGATGAGAACACTTCCCCTGATACCTCTATCATATTCACCACATGGTAAGGAAGCCAGAAGATGGCAAACATCACTATGATCATCACCACCAGCCAACTTGTTTTATGTTTGGTTTGAAACTTAGCGTTACGCAGCCTCAATCCAATGTAGAGGTAGCAGGACATGATGATTGTAAATGGAATGATAAAGCCAGTCACTGTCTCAAACACATATTGAAAAATGATGTGTGCTGGAGAGCTGTGAATGTGCTTACACTGTTCTTTGTTGTTAATAGTCTTTACCGCACGGTAAATTGGCATAGGAATGGCTAACAAGCATGATGAAATCCATATAGCCAATATGACTTTGCCAAAAAACATCTTTGTTCTTACATTTACAGAGCTCATGGGTCTTGACACAGCAAAATATCTGTCTATGCTCATAGAGGTAATAAGGATGATGCTGGCATACATACTGAGACAGCTAATGTAATGACAAAGCTTACAAATTATAGTGCCAAATATCCAGCTGCCAGTGGATAGGAGATGTAGGAATACAGGGGCTGTTAGGATTACGATGATATCTGCAATGGCCAAATGTAAGATGAGGTGGCAGGTGACGGACCACTTCTTAATGCAGTTCACAATTGACCAAATGATGAATGCGTTCCCTGGGAAACCAATGATGAAGGCAACTGAGAGGATCGCAATGCCGAGCTTTTGGGAGTAGCCATGAGGTGTCACTGGATACACGGTTGAGTTTGTGAAAGAAGAATTGCTGGTAGCCAGTTGACCAGGAACCATGTACTGGATACAGAAAAAAAACAGATGTGTAAGATGTTATAGCATATTCAAAAACTTTATCACTAGCTTATCAAAAGAAATCATGCAAATACAATTCAAATTTCAGTTTTCAATTTTTTAAATATAACATTAATGATTGCTTATTCATCAGGTATATTTGTTGCCGAAACTTTCTTCATAGTATGGTAGTACTTATTCTGTCTATTATCATTTACATTACATTGTAAATCCAGATGTTATACCAGAGGGAATGCTTAGTTTATGAAAAATTAAGCATATGTATGTGCAGCGTCGCCCTTATAAGCAATTTAAATTTCCGTGTTTCAAGATAGAAAATGTAAAATGTGTTTACCATGAGTGCTGTTTTGCATCATTGTACATAAATTAGCTTTCACAATTTCTATCTGCATATTATTTGGGAGATGGTTTTCTTCTTTTATATTTTATTTTTTCTTCCTTTAAAAGGAGAAGTGCAGCCAAAGCTCGTTTCCAAAGCTCCTTCTCCTATGTATCACAGGAGTGCTGTTCCTTCTGCACTCCTGTGACCCCTTTTCATCTGACAGCGGGCCTCACCCCGCTGTCGGCTGAAGCCCGCTTTTGGCTGACATCACAGAGCCGACCAAGGCTTAGGCAAGATCGCGACAATAAAATCCGGATCCGCCCACATGCCTGGATTGGCACCTGGCTCAGCCTCTCAGCAAGTCACTGAGAGGCTGAGCCGGCCGCTCCTGCCCCTCCACAGCCCAGCGCTCCAGTGAGCGAGGGGGTAGAGCAAAGAGTGGTGACTGACAGTAACCAGCTCTCTGCTCATTGAGCTCTGAAAATGGAATGATCGGTGTTTGATCACTTAGTTCTCAGTGTTAGAGCCAGTGGAGGACAGATGCAGCACCAAACCGATGCTGCATCCACATAGGTAATTATGAGTCTGCAAAAAAAAAAAAAAAGTCCATACTTCTCTTTAAAGCATATGATATCCAACCCTGCCAAAAAATGTAATATATTCCAGATTACTAGCCCTCAGATGTAGTTGCTATGTTCGTTTTAATTTTTCAGACTAAGAACAATATCAGCAAATATAAAAAAAAAAGGCTAACTGTAGCAGAAACTTAGTCTCCTTGTCATTTTCTGTGAGCTGAACTGAAAGCACAAACATTATTGTGTTTCCCAAGCGAGCTTCAATAAATAATTAGTTCCCCCCACCCAAGTAATAGAGAGGAATAGCAGAAGACCTGTTTGAAGACCAAGTGAGGAGAGGAGCCTAGGTGACAACCATGGCTCCCTTTGTAAATACATTGGAGGATTGTGCCACCCAAAGACAGGAAGCATGTTATTGGCAGGATTACCGGATGAAAATAAGAATAAATGCACACTGCTGAATGCTACACCTGTGCCTCCTGGGTGTATAAAAACTCCAGGGCGGGATACACATAGGCTAAACACCAAATATGCATGAGGCCTTTAAGAAAAAAGTCTTAAAGGAAAAGTAGGACCAAAGCTCTTTTAGCCCTACTTCCCCTGCAGATCACAGGAGCGCACTTTGTTCTGCACTCCTGTGACGCGTATTCTGCCAACAGCAGGCTAAAGCTGTTGTCATCTGACATCACTTAGCCAGTCCAGACTCTGGAGGGATCCTCCTGACTGTAAAGTTGGGATCCACCCAGATGCCTGACCAGCCACTCCTATCGCCTCCACAGCCTGAGCACTGGAGAGGCAGCACAGAGAGCGGTGACTGTCAGTCACTGGCTCTTTGCTCACTGAAAATTGAGAACTGAGTTATCGGTGGTCTTTGAGCGCTCAGTTCTTGGCTTAGAGGCAACACGGGACAGTTGTAGCATTGGATCGATTCTGCATCCACCTAGGTGAGTGCAATTTTTTGTTTTTTTCAAAACCCACACTTCTATTTGAAAAACAAATGCATTTTTTGTGTGGACTGGATGCCGTTATCATTAGTATGCCAGAAAGCCGATGATGGAACCTAAAATTTGGAACAAGTAGCTGACTGATGTCACTGGTATGCACAAGAGCTCAGACAGGAACGTGTCCAGTCCACACAGTGCTCTTCATCCCCATGCCAGTTGCCAAGGCAGGGGTTCCTGGTTGCTTCCCTGGGTGTTCCTGGTCCAGAGGCTCCATAGTCTCTCACTTAGCACAAGTCCACAATTTTGTGAGTGCATATGTTATCTTTTAATAAATCACTTTTTTAATATATGCTATACTATGGAGTTTGTGCTTTTCTACTATATATATATATATCTATCTATCTATCTATCTATCTATCTATCTATCTATCTATCTATCTATCTATCTATCTATCTATCTATCTATCTATATATGTATATATATATAGATATATATATATATATATATATCTATATCGAGAGAGAGAGAGAGAGAGAAATGCTACACAACCCTTTGAAGTGTTATTACATTACCTGTTCAATTTACAGGTAGCTATTATTTTTGGGAGAAAATTCAAACATGGCATCATTGGATGGGGCAATCTGTACACCGTTATAGTTCTTGTAATGTCCTCAACTGACCAACTAAGGCTTTTCTTTTTCATTTTAAAGAATCCGCTTAATGATTTTTAAATATTGTTTTAATGAAAGAAGAGAAAAATAGAACAAGAAAAGATATTACAAACTACACAAGATAAACAACATAAATAAGATTAAGTATGAAAAAGTGCTAACAAAGTTCACTTGGACATTGGAGTCAGTAGAGCCCAAACCGCTGTCCAATCTGATGTATTAGGGTCATCGGCTCTTATGAATGAGCCTTGGCAAACTGGTATGGCTTTGATGCAAAACTGAGAGTTGTCAAGCTGCAGATGGAGACATTTTTTCTGGTCTCTGAGGTGGGCTTTTAGAGAAATTATATAACCAATCAAGAGGTCTAAGGAATGTGCCGAGGAATGTTGAAATTGCTCATATGATACCGTCTATAAAATGGAAGCCAACAAATTACGAGAAAGACTGTTGTTACGAGGCTATTCCCATGCCTCGTTAAATCGATCTTTCAAAAAAGCTCTCAAAAATCAAAAAATGACACAAATGCTATTAGAATTATCACCAGATATAGCAATCAGCATAAACAAATTAAAACTATCATAAACAAATACTGGCATATGCTTCAATGTGACCCAGCACTGGGACAATTTGTCCCATCTAGGCCACTATTTACCTTTAAACGGGCTACATCTCTTAGGGACAGGATTGTCACCAGTGAATACAAAGGAGAGATGAATAAATCTCATTGCAAGTATAAAGGAACTTTTAAATGTGGGGCATGTAATTATTGTAAATTCATGCTTACACAAAAAAATCCCACTCTCCCGAATGGCCAAATCTTCTACCCAAGGCACTTTTCTAATGGTAAAACCTCAGGAGTGATTCATTTGCTTCTATGCGACTGTGCGTGTTTCTATGTTGGCAAAACGAAATTAGAATTCTGGAGAAGGGCATATAGACATGTAACGGGTATGCAAACTTGCGACCCTGACCTTCCTCTTGGTCAACATACTACATGGAAAATTTACTACATGGAAAATTTCCGAAAATAAAGTTCCTAATTTTGGACCGTATACACCCAAGTCCCAGAGGAGGGGACTGGAACAAAATCCTATTGCAAATGGAATCACGGTGGATTCATAGATTAAAAGCTACCCAGCCCCCCGGTTTAAATGAAACAATCTGGTTTAAACCCTTCCTCGAAGGTTTCTCCTCGGGAGGAAGGGAACAACAAAAAATTTGCCAACATAGATACACGCACAGTATATTTCAACAAGAAATGCTTTGTATTGATCCTGCCAAAATACCACTTGATGTGATATATACCACTTAATCCTGCTAAAATATAAAAAATATATATTACTTGATGTGACCAAACTCTAATCGTGTCTTTAATAACTTATATCAACCACTATACTAAGCAGATTTCTACTCCTTTGCTTTATACCATGTCTAAATGTGTTTTGCTCATGTAGATCCTGCCAAAAATGTATGTCAGTAAACATAATGTGCAATATACCTATGTTGTTCAATAAGCATTATCATCTAAATTGTTGATGTATTTCTACATTTGATCCTGCCAAAATACTAAAATACCATTTGATACCATATACACTACTTGATCCTGCTAGAATATATATCACTTGATGCGACTACATTTTCTATTTAAATTTAACTGTGTCTCCAATAACCAGTATCAACCACTATACTAAGGAGATGTCTGTTCTTTTTGCCCTACACCATGTCCAAATGTGTTCCATTCATGTTGATCCTGCCAAAAATGTATGTCATTATGTATGACTGATTACAATGTGCAACATGTCTATGTCGTCCAATAAGTACTTCCATCTAACTATTGATGTATATTCATACTATACTTTTTAATATGCCTGGATCCATGAAACTAAAAAAACCTCTATGTAACCCTGTCATTTTAAATAACATCTGTCACCAATCCTTCTTGTTTCCAATAGGTTTTGCATTATAATCAAGTGCATCACATCTATACATGGAATATAATTTCCGTTTATATTATAAGAATGTATTCATTCTTAAAATGCAAAGTGCTCTTTCCCTCTGAAGGATGTTGGTGCTGAGCAGCCAACTTCCTGTGTTCAGAGTGCAGCAGGGCAACCGCTTGGCACAGGACTTAGAGATCACTAAAAGCCCTCTCAAACTGCCAGCACGGGGGCATCAGTGGTAAAGGGCCGCTAGTTTTAGCGGCCCATTACCTTTGTTTTTGCGGCGCTTTTTGTGCGCTTTTAACCCCGCTAGCGGCTGAATAAAGGGTTAGAAGTGCCCGCAAAGCACCGCTGCCTATTGATTTCAATGGGCTGGGCGCCTCAAAGAAGCTGCTTGCAGGACTTTTTTTGATGTCCTGCCAGCGCAGCACCCTAGTGTGAAAGCTCTCTGGCTTTCACACTGGGATTACAGATGAGGCTTATTTTTAGCGCTAAAGCACCTGAAAAATGCCTCCAGTGTGAAAGGGGTCTAAAGTAGACACAGCTACTTACAGGGGATCGGCCAGGTATGGCATATGCATAGTGTAAAGGGGTTAGCTCGGCAGCAGGTGTGTGTGACCCCCCCGGATGGGATCTCTACACAAAAATTAGGCACAGCAAACAGTGAAGGTGAAAAAACAAAGGTGCAGTTTATTTACACTATTTACAATGGTCCAGCAAAACAAAAAGAAAAATGAAAATATTTCTTGCCAACTTGGCCACTTACTACATACACATAGGTTCCCTGGCTATCAGCTAGGTGCAGCCTTGTGCTTTCCCCAGCACCTATCTCCCTGTTAAAGAGGCTTGCCATACAGGCGTTGTCTTACCACACAGACAGATATCACGCTCCCCATTCTAAACAGGCATGCATGCTGGGAGTTTTTGTAGAGGCCTCAATGAGCCAACTTAATTCAGCTGGGCTCATTACCTCTACCCCTGCAGGACTCTCAGCATTTCCTCCTAGTGGTACAAATTGGCATGGAGCCTGAATCTTGGATACACATATTTGCCATCCTGGATGCAACCAGGCGATTTTA
Source organism: Aquarana catesbeiana (assembly GCF_042186555.1). Taxonomy (NCBI): domain Eukaryota; kingdom Metazoa; phylum Chordata; class Amphibia; order Anura; family Ranidae; genus Aquarana; species Aquarana catesbeiana. Next base: position 336,846,287 of record NC_133324.1, on the reverse strand, counting down.
CCTGCCTGCAGTCACAATAGTTGCATTGGTCCAAGCTGATCCAATGTAACTATGTATAAAAAATATCCATACCTGAATTAATTTAAAGCATAGTCATGTTTGATGTTGAACTGATTGGTATTCTTTAATCCATTTTTATAAAAGGCTTGTTATTAACGTAGCTCAATCATAGCCCTAATAATGGAAATGGTATTAAACTTAACTACTGCAGCTCATCTGTATGTTAGTATAAAGTCAAAAAGTGATGTGTATGGTGGGATCACTTTGACAGGCAGGTAAACTCTGACTAAGAAGTATTTATGATACTGCCAACATTGTTATGATCTTCTCTGCTCTGCCTGGCCCTATGGATAAAAAGTTTGAATCTAATATTTTGCCACAAACTTGTATTCAGTATAATTCTCTATTCTCTAAATGTAGTTTGGGGCTCACAGGTCCTCAATGTTATCACAGTGGATAAGGGCAGTTGCCGGGTTAGGAAGAAAGTCTTCTCATCTATGATTCATACCAGGTGAAAAGCACTACAGTGGGTCCTTGGCCTGGGGGGAGCATGGTACACTCATGGGGTTGTAAGGGGACTTCTGGGCAAATGTTGGCACCAAACTGTTCAAGTCCCCACCCTGCTTCTCCCTGGATATGACAGCTACCCACCTTCTGTTGATGGAACCCTCTGCCACCTTGTGTCATACTCTTGGTCACAGGATTGCTCATGACATCCCTGGCCATAAGCCTTAAAGTGATTGTAAAATAAACACATTATACTTACCTGCTCCATGCAATCGTTTCACACAGAGCAGCCCCGAACCTCTTGTTCTTGGGTCCCCTGTAGGTGCTCCTGGCTCCCCTCCTCCCCTGTCCAATGCCCCCATAGCAGGCAGCTTGCTATGGGGGCACTCATGTACGCTCACTCCTGAGCCCTGTTCTGTGTGTCCTTAGTACACACAGAGCGGGGCTCCGTCCTGCCCCCTGATCCCTCCTCACTGGCTGTGATTGACAGCAGTGGGAGCCAATGACTCCTGCATCTATGTCTGAGCCAATGAGTGAGCTGGGACACATCGCTGGATTGAGATCGGGCTCAGCTGAGTATAAGCTGGAGGGGGAAGCTGCATGCAGAACTTTATTTACCCTAATGCATATAATGTTCTGCCTTTAGAACCCCTTTATTATTCATGAATGTATTTTCCGCACTTTACTGTATCTCCAGAAATGTTTCAGTGACATTGGACATCACATTGGACATACTAATGGAATTCTTTTATCGTGGAACGCCAGACACAGAAGTAGACATTCTGTAGTTGTCATTTGGGCACAGAATACCAGCACTTAATTTGTAAGCCATCTTCTCTTTGCACCTTCTCTCCTTGTGAGCACCACAGAGTTGGGACCACTTCTCTCATGTATACTAAGTGCACAGCAATTAGCTTTCTTCACTAAAGTAGGATCAATTTTTCCTTATTAGTATACAAGTCTCTCTCATTGTCCCTTTCATGGCTCTGCCCAGCTGGGTACGCTCCCAGATTGCACACTCTTTTCCAGGCTTTTACCACTACTAAAAGTCATTATGCATCCCACTGCAGGACCTGCAGAAGAAGGTCAGAGGAGACAGGGCGACTACAGCTGTTCCTAGCTGTGCCACCTCACCTGGGACTTCAGCCCTGCGAAGGTTTCGCTCTGCAGGAGATTACATCTTAGCAGTGCTAGGGTATCTTGCTCCCACAGTTAGCTTTTATATGGGCACTCACTACACCCCTGTCCTCACTAGAAGAGGAACGTCTACAAAATGGGAGCTAACATCTGCTTATAACTTTCCTCATTACCACCCTATGATACGAACAGAGCAATCTAGTGTCAAACTGAACCTGCTAACATGGTTCCACCAGGATCAGTTAAGGTATTCTTGACTGCAGAATAGGAAAATTGTACAATGAGGTATTATAAAGCATGTGCATCTGAATGCAATATCTATGGCATTTATGGTCCGTAAATATGTTTGACAACTTTTTTTCAAAGAAACAATCATCCCCATCTGTGTGGGTCTTTTACTCCAACTGCACAATAAACAATTATAGGCCTAAAAACAAAGCATTTGGTAAGAAATTAAATAAAGAGGCAGTGAGGTGGTAGTGGTAGAGGTGGGAAGGTGGGAATGACTACAACAGATATGAGTAGTACCCCCTTCCCTGCTAAGATAAAACTTAGTTTGGCAGAATGTTGGAGTAGAACTGTAAAGTGAAGGCTTCTTCCTGTAAATGCCCAGCTGTGGGGTGATCCCATGTTAGTAAATTAGGGACAGCATTGGGCTGTGTATGGAAACAGCAAAATGATCAGCCAGATGAGTGTAATTGTTAATGTCATAATATCTATGCACTTAAATATGGTTTAATAATGTTTTGTTAGTGGAATTACTATTGTGTGGGATTTATCTGGTATAATGGAAATAAAAGATGCGTTGTTGAACTGTATACAGTATCTCACAAAAGTGAGTACACCCCTCACATTTTTGTAAATATTTTCTTCTATCTTTTCATGTGACAACACTGAAGACATTACACTTTGCTACAATGTAAAGAAGTGAGTGTACAGCTTGTATAAAAGTGTAAATTTGCTGTCCCCTCAAAATAACTCGACACACAGCCATTAATGTCTAAACCACTGGCAACAAAAGTGAGTACACCCCCTAAGTGAAAATGTCCAAATTGGGCCCAATTAGCCATTTTCCCTCCTCAGTGTCATGTGACTCGTTAGTGTTACAAGGTCTCAGGTGTGAATGGGGAGCAGGTGTGTTAAATTTGGTGTGATCACTCTCACTCTCTCATAGTGGTCACTAGAAGTTCAACATGGCACCTCATGGCAAAGAACTCTCTGAGGATCTGAAAAAAAGTTTTGTTGCTCTACATAAAGATGGCCTAGGATATAGGAAGATAGGCAAGACCCTGAAACTGAGCTGCAGCATGGTGGCCAAGACCATACAGCGGTTTAACAGGACAGGTTCCACTCAGAACAGGCCTCGCCATGGTCGCCCAAAGAAGTTGAGTGCACGTGCTCAGCATCATATCCAGAGGTTGTCTTTGGGAAACAGACGTATGAGTGCTGCCAGCATTGCTGCAGAGGTTGAAGGGGTGGGGGGGTCAGGCTGTCAGCACTCAGACCATACGCCACACACTGCATCAAATTGGTTTACATGGATGTCGTTCCAGAAGGAAGCCTCTTCTAAAGATGATGTACAAGAAAGCCCGCAAATAGTTTGCCGAAGACAAGCAGACTAAGGACATGGATTACTGGAACCATGTCCTGTGGTCTGATGAGACCAAGATAAACTTATTTGGTTCAGATGGTGTCAAGCATGGGTGGAGGCAACCGAGTGAGGAGTACAAAGACAAGTGTGTCTTGCCAACAGTCAAGCATGGTGGTGGGAGTGTCATGGTCTGGGGCTGCATGAGTGCTGCCGCCACTGGGGAGCTAAAGTTCATTGAGGGAACCATAAATGCCAACATGTACTGTGACATACTGAAGCAGAGCATGATCCCCTGCCTTCAAAGACTGGGCTGCAGGGCAGTATTCCAACACGATAACGACCCCAAACACACCTCCAAGATGACCACTGCCTTGCTAAAGAAGCTGAAGATAAAGGTGATGGACTGGCCAAGCATGTCTCCAGACCTAAACCCTATTGAGCATCTGCGGGGCATCCTCAAACGGAAGGTGTTGGAGCGCAAGGTCTCTAAAACTTCCACCAGCTCCGTGATGTTGTTATGGAGGAGTGGAAGAGGACTCCAGTGGCAACCTGTGAAGCTCTGGTGAACTCCATGCCCAAGAGGATTAAAGAGGAAGTAAACCCTCAGCAAAAAAACAAAAAAACCCTGCAAGACAAAGGCATAATTAGCTAGTATGCATAGCATACTAGCTAATTATGTATTACTTACCTCAGATCGAAGCCCCCGCATCAGTCCACGTCTCCCCCTCCAAACACCGACATGTTGTCCCGGAGTGACTTCCGGGTATCGCGGCTCCGGCGCTGTGATTAGCCAGAGCCGCGATGACGTCACTCCGCGCATGCGCGAGGTAATGGCACAGTACAACTGAAGCAACGGCATATAGCGACATTGCTTCAGTTGTCTTAAGTGCGCATGTGCCGCATGACGTCGGCACATGCAAATACAGGGATTTCTCCTAAACCGTGCGGGTTTAGGAGATATCCTTGTTAGCTTCAGGTAAGCCTTAATATAGGCTTACCTGTAACATAAAGTTGTAAACAAGGGTTTACAACCACTTTAAGGCAGTGCTGGAAAATAATGGCAGCCAGACAAAATATTGACACTTTGGGCCCAATTTGGACATTTTTACTTAGGGGTGTACTCGCTTTTGTTGCCAGTGGTTTAGACATTAATGGCTGTGTGCTGAGTTATTTTGAGGGGACAGCAAATTTACACTGTTATACAAGCTGTACACTCACTACTTCACATTGTAGCAAAGTGTCATTTCTTCAGTGTTGTCGCATGAAAATATATAATAAAATATTTACAAAAATGTGAGGGGTGTACTCACTTTTGTGATACTGTATATGATACTTTAATTTTTATGCACGCTATGGTTGCTTAGCCCTCTATCTTAAAGTTGCGTTATGCATGGTATGCTAAATATGTTGTTGTTTACAATAAGTTGTTTTTTTTAATTTTTTTTATGGGTTGTTAACTTTGCATGCCACCAGTAACATAGTATTAATATATTTTTTGTTTGTTCTTTTGAGGCTAGAATGCATCATGTTTAAGCACCTGTGTAAATCAAGGCCACCTTCTAAATATTGTTAGTGGCTGCAAGGCACTGGGCCACCACAAAGGTGGTGAGTCTGGCAGGGATCATTAGCATTTCAAAACAAAGTCTTAGGCCCCTTTCACACTGGGACGGTGGGGACGTCGGCGGTAAAACAGCGCTATTTTTAGCGCTGTTTTACCTTCGTTTTTGCGGTGGTATTCAGCCGCTAGCGGTGCGGTTTTAACCCCTGCTGGTGCCCGAAAAAGGGTTAAAACCGCTCGCATAGTGTGGCTATAGTTGTGGTATTGCCATGGTATAGCCGCGCTGCCCCATTGATTTCAATGGGCAGGAGCGGTTTAGAAGCGGTGAATACACCGCTCCTTCACCGCTCCAAAGATGCGGCTTGCAGGAGGTTTTTTCTTCTCCTGCCAGCGCACAGTCGAGGCTGTTTTGGGTCGGTTTGCAGGCGGTATTTTTAGCGCAATAACGCCTGCAAACCGCCCCAGTGTGAAAGGGCTCTAATTGAGCACTGAAACAGATAGTAGATCCTTCTGTGTTTCTATTACTTTAGTGGATTGGGAAGGAGACAAACTTCTAGAATGGCACAGAAACCCAATTGGCTTGTGCATCTGAAGACGCCTGGAGAAGTAACATTGTATCACTTGAAGAAGGAATGAGATGTTTTATCCATAGATACAGTATATGCAATGTGCTTAGTCTGGTGGTTAGTTACTATACCCATAACATGTGTGTTTTTTTTTTTTTTTTTTTATTTTGCTTCACTTTTTACTATGGCAACCCAAAAACCTACTTGTAGATAAGCTCACTACCATCCATCATAGTTGGCCTTATTGAAGTACAGTGTGTACCAAAATTGATTAAATCATTCGCCTAGCAAGTCAGCTCCCTCTGCTTTCCCTTCGCAGAACACTTTCTTTGTCTATATTAGAGAATTAAAATTCAAACCCCACTCCGTGGTCCTATTAATGTTAACAAGTGTGACTATTAATTGAATGAATTGTGCAGCTGCTATGAAAAAAAAAAAACCCTTGTAAAAATGTGTGTATAATAGTAGAACCAAATGAACCAATTTTACCCAGCAGTGCTAAATAAATAGTGTACAACAATATGCTTCCTGTTCACAAACAAATAATATATTCAAATTCATTAACTAATACTGAAATTATGCAAAACTCTTATGCTCCGTACACACGGTCGGACATTGATCGGACATTCCGACAACAAAATCCTAGGATTTTTTCCGACGGATGTTGGCTCAAACTTGTCTTGCATACACACGGTCACACAAATTGGTCGGAAAATCCGATCATTCTGAACGCGGTGACGTAAAACGCGTACATCGGGACTATAAACGGGGCAGTAGCCAATAGCTTTCATCTCTTTATTTATTCTGAGCATGCGTGGCACTTTGTGCGTCGGATTTGTGTACACACGATCGGAAATTCCGACAACGGATTTTGTTGTCGGAAAATTTTATAGCCTGCTCTCAAACTTTGTGTGTCGGAAAATCCGATGGAAAATGTGTGATGGAGCCCACACACGGTCAGAATTTCCGACAACAAGGTCCTATCACACATACGGGGCATAACAATTAATAAAGTTCTTAAGTGCAAATGTGCACTGTGTAAAGTTCATACAATAAAGTTAATATTCCATTGTCTAGTGATGTGTCTTCAATAAACACAATGCAGGTGCTCAACATATAGCATATTGTTGTATACTTTTTATTTAGTGCTTCTGGATAGAATTGGTTAATTTGGTTCTATTATATTAGAGCAGTAGTCTCCAAACTGTGGTCCGGGGGCCCATTGCTTGCCTTTATTCGACTCTTAGGAAATTTTTGATCCAGCTGACACCAATGAAGGTGCACCATTCCTCCCACTGACACCATTCATGAAACACTATTCCTCCCACTGACACTAATGATGGGACACTATTCCTTGTACTGACACCATTGGTGAGGCACTATTCCTTCCACTGACACTATTAATGGGGCATCAGTTTTCCCACCCATACCAACAATGAGGCACTATTCCTCCCACTGGCATCAACAATGTGGCACTATTCCTTACACTGACAACATTGATGGGGCATTATTTCCCCCACTCTCCCTCCACACATTTCCACTGGCCACAGTCCAGCCCCCCCCCCACCCCACCCCCAAAGCCTGAAGGGCAGTAAACTGGCCCTTTGTTTTGAAAGTTTGGAGACACCTGTTTTAGAGATTAAAGTGCTGGAAGACTGCAGTCTAATTGCTTGGGGGATGAACAGTTGGAGCAAAGTTACTGAGAGAATAAATTTAACAAAATTGGCGTTTCTGCTGCGAACCTTGAGGATTTTTTTTCTCCAAATTCTTTATTTATACAAAAAAGGAAGGAGTAAGAACATTATTACATCACATTCCAACAGGTACAAACATAAATCGTTTCTTATAACCTTATTATTTTAGGGCGGGATTAATATTTCTCAGATTATACAACATATATATATATATTTATATTTACCCCTGCCCGTATATATAACCATATTCACCCCTAATCTTTTCCACCCAGGCATACTCCTATCTTTGTGATCTAAACGAAAAGAGAATGCCATCGTGGCCTCCGATTTTGTTCCGTAAACTTCATTTAGGACTTCCTTTGCTTCCCTTTTTTATTTTATTTTTTACCTATTACCCCAAAAACGAAACTCAACACCAACCCCCCCCCCCCCCATCTCCCTTTCCTATGGGGGCCGGGCGACTTCCACATTCTTGTATGATTCCCAGACGGACGGACCTCCCTCCTTTTTTTTTTTTTCCCTTTTTTATTTTTGAGTCGAGAGCACCAAGCCCCCCAGGCCCCCAAAATTTCTGACTCTGTTAAGCCACAATGCAATCAATGGTGGCTTTGGGTCTTTCCAACACAGAGTAGAACAAGCTTTAGCAGCATTAACTAAATGGCATAGAACAGAGTTTTTATATGTCTGTAAAGGGATTTGTGAGCAATGAAGCAGAAAAAAGGCAGGTTCGTCTGGTATTGGAAAGACTGTAAATTTTTGGGAAATTCTTTGTACCTCCCTCCAGTATTGTCTGATCTTTGAACAGGACCAAAATATATGGACTAGGGTCCCTTGTTCCTTGTTACATCGCCAACAGTGATCTGATGCCTCTGGAAAGAACTTACAAAGTCTTGACGGGGTGTAATACCATCTCGCCAGTAATTTATAATTGGACTCCTGGGTCTGCGTACAAATCGATGAGTTCAACGACAAATATATTATCTTCTGTCGTTGAGCCGGTGTAAAGATCTTATTAAGGTCTCTTTCCCACTTTCCAATTTCGGGCATCTCAAAGTCCTCTGAAGGGGTAATTAACAACGCGTATATCCTAGAGATCTTCTGGGGGAGAGGTTCTTTCTCCTCACAATATAATTCAAACGTGGCCAGTTGACGTCGATAATGTATTGCTGGTCCCAGCGACTCAAAGAAATGGCACAATTGTAGTGCCTGCTATAAATTTATTTCATATCAGCCCCCCGGTTGCGTCAGTGAGGCAACTGTAGGCCATGTCTCAGAATATAAGAAATGTGATGCCTGAATACAGCCCTTCTCTAAGAGCCCTTTAAACGCCCCTGGTTCCATACCTGGGCTGAAACTGGGGTTTCCCATAATAGGGAACAATGGTGATTGTCCCGACGAATATTTGGGGTTCTGACAGATCTTTGAGCCTATCCGCAAAGTAGGGCCTATAAGAGGATGTGTTTTAAGTGAGTCTGGTAATGTGCTCTATGCAAAGGTACTGGACTGACCTGTTGTTCCATATCTGTCCACAACTTAAATTCTGTATGTCTACACCAGTCAATCACCGCCTATATGGGCCGCTTGATGATATTTAGATACATGCGGGACTGCTACACCGCCAAAGCACTTGGGTATTATCATGAGGCTTCTACTAATCCTTGGTCATTTATTCGCCGATATAAATTTAGTGAAAAGGGTACTTATTTGCCGAAAAAAGACTGCTGGGATAGCTATGGGTAAAGCCTGAAATAAATACAAAAATTTTGGAAGGATACTCATTTTGATAATATTGCATCGACCAAACCACAAATGCAGTCCTTGGTGCCATTTATCTAGTAACATGCAGGCTGAGTTGTATAACGGTGGAAAATTTACTGTGAAAGTATTGCCTAAATTTGATGGAATATGCGTACCCAAGTATTTTAGCGCTGCAGCTACCCATTTAAAACTAAAATTAGGTTGTATAGTTCGCTGTACTGGTAAGGGCAGTGCAACTCCCATGGCCTCTGATTTCGTATAATTTATTTTTAAATTTGATAGGGCTCCATAACTTTCAAACTCCTTCATAACATTAGGCAGTGAGACATGTGGCCTAGACATAGAGAACAACAGATCGTCCACATAAGCTGAAATGTTGTGGTTATGATCCCCTATTTGAAGCCCCTGAATATCAGAGTTTTGCAAAATTTTGTTCAGTAGGGGTTCTAACGAGAGAGCGAACAACAAAGGAGAAAGAGGACACCCCTGGCGCATGCCATTTGAGATCTTGATAGGTTCTGAGAATACTCCGTTTACTTTGATCAGAGCCTGTGGGGAAGCATATGCTCCGGCAATCCATCGAAGCATGTGATCTCCTATTCCCATATGCCTCAAGACGTCAAACATAAACTGCCAATTAACTCTATCAAACGCTTTTTCTGCATCAGTGTTTAAAAAAACGCATGGAGTTTTTGTTTTTTTAGCATGATAGACCAAATTGAGTACTTTAATGATGTTATCCCTCGCTTCACGAGGGAATGAACCCTACTTGGTCTAAATGCACCAGCTGATAAAGTTGCGGTTGAAGACGGGAGGCAAGAGCTTTAGCTCTACATTAAGTAATGAGATTGGCGATAACTTACACATTCCAACGGATCCTTCCCTTCCTTCGGGATTACCGAAATATGTGCCAAAAGTGCAGGGGGGGGTGGGGGGGTGGTGAATGCGGCAGTCTGGCCCATGGCATTAAATGCCTTTATCATGTATGCACCTAGCAATGGAAATACATTTTTATAGTACTGTATTGTAAATCCATGAGGGCCTGATGCCTTCCCATGTTTAACCATTTTTATCACCGTGTTTAGTTCCTCAATCGTGATAGGGGTTTCCAGGCTAACACGGACCGAGGAGGGTAACTGTGAAAGCCGTGTTGAGGAAAGGTATTCCTTCACAGAGGGCATGGGTAAGGATAGTGGTGCCAGATTATATAAACAGGAATAGTATTCTCTGAACCTCTGTGCCATGTCCTTTCGCAGCGAGATTAATTGTCCGTTCTTTCCTTTTATATAGGGTATATATGCTGTCCTACCCTTTTCCTTAAGCTTCCCAGCCAGCACTTTACTACATTTATCTCCAAGTGCATACGTTACTTTCCTCCCTGACTGAATTGCGCTTTAGCCTCATAGCAGAGGAGATCTGTTATCTGTCGCCTCAAATGTGCCAGGTCTTTCCCTATAAATGGCGTCTGTGTCTTCTTATGTTGCAGCTCGAGGGCCTGAATTTCTTCTGACAATTTTATTATTTGCGCTTCTCGTGCTTTCTTCAGTCGGGAACCATGTTTGATCATGATCCCCCAGATTACTGCCTTATGTGCCTACCAAACCATGCCAGGGTCGCTCCCCGAGGTGTCGTTTGTCTGAAAGTATGCCATAATTTCTTTAGCTACGTCATCCCGAATTTCAGGATTCTGCATCAAAATTTCATTCAAGCTCCCGTGCCACTCTGGGGAGTAAGCCGAGCCCGAAAGGGAAACACAAAGCATAACCGGAGCATGGTCTGACCATGTTATGCTTCCTATAGACACATCTAGAACCGAGGTGAGTAGATAATGTGGCAACAAAAATAAATCTATACGTGAGTACAGTTGATGGGGATTAGAGAAGAACGTGTAATCTCTCTCCCCTGCGTGTAAAATCTGCCATATAGCTACCAACTGCATCTCGTACAGCTTCCGAATGATACGTTTCCTGGTGCCCCCCGGGGAAGTATCTACTCTGGGGTCCAAAGGTATATTAAAATCCCCTCCAAGAATCAATTTACCTTCTGCTAATTTCTCTAATTTTGACAAAGTTTTACTTGATGTACATTTGTTGCATATACCGTGGCCAATGTCACCTTCACGCCTCCAATGTGTCCTTTAAGAAATAAAAAGCGACCATCTATATCTAGTCGTTTATCCATAAGGGACCAGGATACCCGACTGGAAATCAGGATGGACACCCCTTTGCATTTTGCTTCTTGGTTGCATGCGTGGTACACACAGGGGAAAAAAATCTATTCTGAAGAAAGGGGAGTCCCCCCTGCCTTTAAATGTGTTTTCTGCACAAATGATACATCTGTACAGGATCGCTTCAGATCGCTCAGAAGCATCCTCCGTTTTTCCAGGACATTCAGTCTCTTCACATTTATGGAAGTCACCTACACCCCCTCCATCCCCTCTAGATAAGAACAGCAGAAAAAAAAAAAACCCTTTTACCAACCCCTAAGGGAGGCACCCACTCTTGAACCTCTAAACCTACGGTTCACGTGGGTGCAGGCCTAATTGGGGAGTTGGTCTGAATCGGCCGAAGGACTCCACTCCAGACCCCCTCTTCCCGGCCAATCAATAATCACGTGGAGCATAGCAGCCCCACTAACTCAGCCCAGCCTTTTCTCTTCTGCATTTTTTTCCTCCTCCCCTCCTCCTCTCTACAAAGAGAGAAGAAGAGAGAGAGAGGAAACCAAAAAAGAGAGGAAAAAAAAGGAAGAAAAGGAAAAGAGAAAGAAATATTACTCATCATGAATTGCAGGGACAGTATTTAACATTTATTTACTGACCGATATAAACATCGTCTTCTCTCTCCCTCCTCCCTCCCCCTCCCCCCCTCCATATCACCACACCCATCCTAACCACCCCCTCCCTGTCTAGTTTCTCCCCTTCCCTATAATGTATTAATTCCCTTTCTTTTCTTTTATTCCCTCTAAATATAAATATTATATATATATATATATATATATATATATATATATATATATATATATATAATAATCTCAAATTGTTATCTTGTAAAAAAAAAAAAAAGATCAGGTCTGCGCATGCTGTGGAATTTTATAATTATAAAAGGCCTATTCGGGGGGTCTCCAGGGATCCAATCTTCACCTGGGGCTCTGCTTACAGTTATCCATTGAGATATGTTTATGATATGTTTATTATTTATTGTCGCCCCCTTTTCTTCCCCCTTCCTCCCGAGCACCCCTTGTAGTCTCCTGGATGTGTGCCCGGCTCTGGCTCTCCCCCTCTCTGGATCATACTTCGGGTACCAGCCCCGCCCCCTATCTGTTATCACTCGGGGAGCCAGTTTGGGGGGGGGGATGCATTACCTACACACAACCTGGTTCCACCGGCTTCAGGGCCTCCTATTTAATCTCCATATCAGGACCCCCCCGATTCTGCTGGAGAGATTCGCCCACACACTCCCACATAACATGAACCCTCCTTTCCTCCTTCCTACCCCACCCCTCAAGGAGAAAGAAGAGGGGCGGGGAGAAGGGGGAGAGGGGCCTGCCATGCCTCTACCCACACCTTTTCTCCTAACCCTCGTGCTTAGGTGAAAAACCAGAAAGAGAAAGAAAAGAAAAAACAAAAAAGCAAGCAACGTATACATTACAGTGTCAAGACATTATAAGATTCATTGAGTACAAATCAAGAATGAAAATAATCCATATAGAAAAAAAAAAAAAAAGCAACCATAAACCAAAAACAATTCATAGACATTTACCTTACCGCACCCCGCCAAGCTTCCGGAGTTGTTTGTCTTTTTGGGGGTGGAGGCTATTGAGATTTCAAACTGGTTGCAACCAATACTGGGACCCTCAAGAAAAGAAAGGACACCACAGGGGGCAGAAGATCCCCGTGACAATCTAATAAAATATACATGGCTAACAGTGTTTAAGCCTAATTGTGCTTATATGAAGTACGTGTAAAAAGGCAAGAAAATTGTGACTTGTGCCCAGAAAAGCTTGCGCATTCACATATTCTGTATTGTTTTAAGGGTGCCTATCTATCATATGGCACCTATGGAGTGAAAAAATTGTGCAATAACATCTAAACCAAAAAAATAAAATAAAAGGAGAACAGTGTGGAAGAGGCACTCCAAGGTCCATAAAACAATCACCATTACTTCCATCGTCAGGTGATTCCGTCTGAAAAAAGGGCTGATAGGGGGGCCTACTCTCAAAAAAACAAAGGGGAGTTTGAATGAGTGGGGGAGGGGAGGTCACACAGCATCAAGTCTCAAGTCCTCTCAGTTGGATGGGGGATATCTTGTCCCTTGCATCCCTCCTCCCTCTGGGGCATCGGACCCCTGTGGTGTCCTTTCTTTTCTTGAGGGTCCCAGTATTGGTTGCAACCAGTTTGAAATCTCAATAGCCTCCACCCCCAAAAAGACAAACAACTCCGGATGCTTGGCGGGGTGCGGTAAGGTAAATGTCTATGAATTTTTTTTCATAATTGATGAAATAGGGTAACCTCACTGGTAAGTTCCCCCCATCATTTTAATTTTGTCTAGGAGTGGGCGCAACATTGCCCTTCGTTGTAAGGTAGCTCGTGATAAGTCTGGTAATATTTTCACTAATGCCCCTTCCTGCTCAATGTCTCCTGCCTCCCACACCTTGCGGCTTATTAGCTCTTTATGCGCATAGCGGTGAAAACGGCATATAACATCCCTAGGCCTGTTCACATTTACTGAGCGAGGACCCAAAGATCTATGTAATCTCTCAAATTCCATGGCCTGAGGGGGGCAGGAACGGCTAATTGTTGACATATTGCTAGGACTATAGACTGCAGTGTTTCATGTCCTATGGCTTCGGGAATCGCCCTAAATCGCAAATTATGACGGCGGCTACGGTCCTCAAACTCTTCCAACTGGAATTGCAAAGCAGAGACATAGGAGGTTTGGGAGTTCTGTATCTGTTCCAGACGGGAGACCCGATTTTCCAGGGAAGCCAGCGATGTCTCGCCTTTCTTGAGTCTGTCTGTTAGACGCTGTACCTCTGTCTGGACCAGCTTTAAATCTCTGTATGTCCTCCAAGCGTGCTACCATCGCCTCTATATCTGCTCGTGTCAGTAAGACTTGCAGGAGCGCTCTAAGGTTCAGGTCTCCGGCAGTCAAAGGGGTAACCTTTGGCGTGTCTGTTGCCCCTCTACTTCACACTGTGCTCCCAGATCCATACCTGGTGTGTCTGAGGGAGTAAGCAGGACGCTCTGTGCTGGCTGTCTGGTCTCCACGTGCTGCTCCACACCAGCTTCCGCCCCACGTGTCTCCGTTGCTTGTCCCTGAAGTACAGACGCTCGCCTGCATGGGAAATACTGCTGGATCTCGGGTTATTGTGCATTTATTTTTTGCAGTCTCCTCCCTCTCCTCATCCCAGATCCCAGATTTGGTAACTGCGTTAGTGGCTGGCTCTGCAGGGCAGTAAGGCTACATTAATAGCCAAGTAGCTGAGTGGCCGGGGGAACGGTCGGAGCTCAGTGAGCGTGTTTCTCTACTCTGCCATCTTCAGGCCCCTCCCCCTCGAACCTTGAGGATTTATGGCTCCATAATGGCTGCATCTATAGAGATCAATGAGGGTTTATTTTAAAGCTCATTATCTGCTTATTATGTATATGTAAATACTTGACCATTCATAGCCTGTCTACAAGTTCACTTTAAATTGGGACCTCCATGCAATCACTTGTGCCTGTTCTTCCCCCAAGTTGTGACTGGATTAGCGTATGTGTCCCATTTGAGTAGTATCACAAGTGTACAATATCCTTCTCCCTTACAAGATCCCTTACTGGCATTCAGGGTTTAGAATTAGAAGTAATATCTGTACCCCCTCTCTCTCTCTGTTGCTTTACTCTGTACCAGTAGACACCAGATCTCAACCAGTCCACCTGAAATGTCCATGGCTGCTTGCAGGACCTTCCTGGGCCTGGGAATTATTTACAAGAAAGATTAACTAAAGACCAAGTGTTTACATTCCTTCTGCAAATAAAGTTTAAAAATGCTGCGTTACAAAAATAACCAATGTAACCACTTCTACATGTAATTTACGAAACTGAATATGCTGGCTTGCAAAACAGAAGTTTTCTAAGGAACTAAAAGTTTTCTTTATTTAGCTGACACACTTTTTGTAATGACTATATATTGGCAAGATGCAATATCATATTAATTCTAGCCTTATCTATCTATGGTGCTCTGCAATTATTTTGTGAGATGTTCACTTTAAAATGTCTATAAGTGACATTTGTTCAAGTGTAACCTCAGTCAGGCTTGAGTTTGTTAACCCCCTCCTAGTATTTAAATCCATAACTCGGAATCAGTCCATGCAAGTTAGTTACCAGGGAGGTATTAGACACTGAAAGGAACAGTATTGAAGGGGACAGTGCTTGGATCAGCAGGTCCCAGAGGCATAATAGTAAAAGATTTCCTTTTGTGTCACATTACCATTCAGAACCACATCATATTTCAACATCATTTAAAAATATTGGAAATATTGGAAAATTCTGAAAGAAAAGGATGGAAGAACCTCAACAACCACCACTATTACAGATCTTTAGCAGAGGAAAAGTTATCGATGAGAGACAAGATTGTTAGGGCTGGCTTTAGAATGGTATAACAACATTTTTGGGTACCAGACAATACGAGTCGTTTGCCTGTTTATCAATGTTTGCTCATGATAAAAGGTTGAGATGAAAATCTAAATAAAGGATTATTTCACAAGTCAGAGCTTGTATATAGTATATACTGTATCCTTAAATATCCCTGTGGTTTCTATTATGTGGTAGAAACTCACATACCAATCATAGCACCGTCCCCCTACTCCTGCACTGGTCTTTAGCACCCGCCCCCTTCTCGGCATAAACAGCAATTCTGCTGCAGGTGCCTGTGACAAGCACAGCTGCAGGGGACACAGAAGGGTAAACAGAACAGAATTTGTTGTGCACTGTGTGAGGGCACAGTGGGCCCCCTATCCCTTGGGGCTTATGTGCACTGCACACATTGCATACATAGGTGATACGCCACTGATTCCATCTCCTGATTGTTACTGGTAGCTAAACCTTATAAACAATACAGGCTCTCTGTAGCACATCTTAGGTTCGAAAGCTTAGTTCACCATTTTCGTTTCTAAAATCCAACTCCCCTATTGGACATTTTGGCGTGTTGCAGTTTACAAATTTTTTTACTGTGCATTTTGCTGCGTTTGACGCTCGTTTGTGTGTGTTTGCTTCCATAGTTAGTCTGGCTAAAAAAAGACACATCTAGTTCAACCAATAAAAGGGAAAAACATTTTTGGAAGCACGTATTAATAAATACACAAGGTGCTGCAGATCTTCTAACAGAACTTTTTTTTATTTTCGAGTTGGGGTACATTATTTCATCAGCATGCACCATGTGAGTGATGCTGTAAGGAAATTTTTTATATATGTATAATATATACATATTTGCTTTTATAGTGTGTTTATTTTCAATGGATTTATAGGTTGTATTATTTGTTTTATTTGTGTTGTTTACTTTCTACTATTTCTCTGCTATTGAATGGGGAAGAATTTTTGTTTATGGCAGTGTTAACAACACTCATTTAGGTTTAGTAAAGTTCACACTACAGAAGAAGCCTAAAGCAATTAACTATGTTTAGCTTTTCAGACATCAGGAACTGAGTTCTGATTGATTGCTAGAGTTTTCTACACATCATTACTGCTTGCACTGCTTTAACCAAAGCATAACTTTTTTTAAGATTACAAAAAAATAATAATAAAAGAATAAAAATAATGTTAAGATATAGAGGGGTTGGTTTACTAAAACTGAGAGTGCAAAATCTGGCGCAACTGTGCATGGCAGCCAATCAGCTTCTAACTTCAGCTTGTTCAAGTAAGCTTTGACAGAAAAAACCTGGAAGCTGATTGGTTTCTATTCAGAGTTGCACCAGACTATGCACTCTCCAGATTTAGTAAATCAACCCCAGAGTTTTTTGCCTTTGACTTTGCATGTTTCTCAGCCCATTTGCAACATCTGCCAAGATTTGAGCCAGGTTCCTGGATGATGTAATGTGAAGTGGTATGGAAGATGGCAATGGATGGAATGACAATGAACAGAAGTCAACAGTCAATGCTAGAGGAGTACAAACAGAGAGGTGCATATGCCATAAAATGGATGTACCGTGTTTCCCTGAAAATAAGACCGGTGTTATATTAATTTTGGCTACAAAAAACACACTAGGGCTTATTTTCAGGGGGTGTCTTATTCATTTATTATGTACAATGACAATCTTAAAGTGGTTGTAATCCTAAAAAATAAAAAATAAAATATCCTGAGTCTTTAAAGCGTGATAGACAGCACAGTGCTTGTGCTGTGTCATATACCCCTCTCTATGTTCAAAAAAACCTGGTATAAAACAATAAAATTTTTTTTTTTTTTTTAAAGTTCCTGTGTCCCCTGTCTTCTCTCCCCCTGTCAGCTCAGGAGTCAGCATTATGATATTCTGTAAACCCAAACATGGTTAAAGTCATTGTAAAATTATGTAGTCAGTTTTGTAAAAAGATTATATAATGTGCAGTTTGTCTCCTTGTGCAACTTTATTGTGGAAAATACCGTATTTACAGTGCCGTTGGGTGCTCATATGACCCCCCGCACATTATATAATCTTTTTACAAAATGGATTACATGTTTTTACAAGGACATTAACTAGGGCTTATTTTTGGGGTAGGGCTTATATTGCAACCATCCCCGAAAATCGCACTAGGTCTTATTTTTGGGGTAGGGCTTATTTTCGGGGGAAAAAGGGCATGCTGTGCACATTTGTCACACTTGCTAAACAGCTTTGTATGTATATGTTAGGAAAAATATAAAGCATGTCAAAAAACCACACATTAAACAGCGTGTCAGCAGCGCTATCGCGCTATCAATGTCCTTTATATGGATGGTGAAGACAATTAATTAATGTCCATCTGCTAAACCGATCATCCAATTTGTCCTAAAAGTTTAATCAGACTGAAAAAACGTCATCCACACTCTCGGTTGTAATCTAGAAATGTGTCACCGGTGAGTTACTGGAACATATTCTTTTAAGATTCAAACCTTACCAGACATAGGTGGATCAAACAGCATGAAATCAGGATGAAACAATGGTTGTGATCTTGGACGGGACCTCATTGGTAATCAACAGCTGATGTAGCATGGACTTTCTCTCGGTGTCACTCATTCATGTTTAAAAAAACAACAAAGGAGAGCTCCATAGCGTAATACCATTGATACAAAATGTTTTATTACTTAAAAAACTTTCCCCCCCTGTAGCAAGTACACTTATATTGAATCAAAAGATAATACAGCATATATTACACAGCCGCTCTCACTGGGGGCACCACAAAGATCAAAGTTGCTTGGACCGTGCAGTGTTTGAACAGCACGCAGGCTTCACATTTACAAACTGCTTAGGAAGTCGTCTGACGATGTCCTTTGATGACGAAACGCGTCAGAGCGTGGCTATACGACTTCCTAAGCAGTTTGTAAATGTGAAACCTGCGTGCTGTTCGAACTCCGCGCGGTCCAAGCAACTTTGATCTCTGTGGTGCCCCCAGTGAGAGCGGCTGTGTAATATATGCTGTATTATCTTTTGATTCAATGTAAGTGTACTTGCTACAGGGGGGGAAAGTTTTTTAAGTAATAAAACATTTTGTATCAACGGTATTACGCTATGGAGCTCTCCTTTGTTGTTTTTTTTACACATGAATGAGTGACTACGAGAGAAAGTCCGTGCTACATCAGCTGTTGAATACCAATGAGGTCCTGTCCGAGATGACAACCATTGTCTCATCCTGATTTCATGCTGTTTGATCCACCTATGTCTGGTAAGGTTTGAATCTTAAAAAAATATGTTCCAGTAACTCACCGGTGACACATTTCTAGATTACAACCGAGAGTGTGGATGACGTTTTTTCAGTCTGATTAAACTTTTAGGACAAATTGGATGATCGGTTTAGCAGATGGACATTAATTAATTGTCTTCACCATCCATATAAAGGACATTGATAGCGCTGCTGACACGCTGTTTAATGTGTGTTTTTTTATCTTATTGTTTATCTTACTTACCTTAAGTAAGAGTTTCCCGGCAGCAGCTTACGATTGTTGGT
Organism: Aquarana catesbeiana; assembly: GCF_042186555.1. Taxonomy (NCBI): domain Eukaryota; kingdom Metazoa; phylum Chordata; class Amphibia; order Anura; family Ranidae; genus Aquarana; species Aquarana catesbeiana. The sequence continues at coordinate 336,827,326 of NC_133324.1, read as the reverse complement.
CTATTTGATTGTAGAGCAGTAATCAGATACAGTCCGCTAACTATATACCTATGTTTTTTCTTTATGGACATGCAGGTGTAATATATATTTGCCTTTGCCTGTATTTGGATTACTGTATTTTAGTTTCATTCTTATATTATTTTTTAAATTTTTGAGGTATTTAGATCTGTATTTGAAAACAATTAATCATTTATTTAATCGTTTATGGTTTTATATATGTCCTGAGCGCTTAGAGGTTATAGTGAGATACGATTGAGGCGACATTTTTTCACTATTTCCAGTTATTTCATGTCATGGGTTATGTAAGTTATTGGAGTACAGTATTTTTCTCAAAATTGGGCTTTTAAGCTAGACGTAGAAGTATGAGTTGTCTATGCTTAACCATACAATAATAATTGCAGTAAAATTCAAGAGCCCTGTGAGCATTATTACTTACTTCAGACATGATGCTGTAGTCCCCCGAAGAATAAGCGATGTCCTGCTGAGTAAATGTAAGAGTTATTTATCTTATTAAAGTGAACTTATACATATAATCAGTCACTTTACAACATAAATCTGTTCATCTTAAATCTGACAAAAAAAGGTCATATTTATAAAGCAGTGAATCTGACATTCACCAAACATTCACAGGTGCATCTGCATTAAATGACAGTGATTGAGTCACCCCTAGTGAATGTTTGGTGACAGCTGCATTCACTGCTTTATAAATATAAACCTATGTATTAAAAGCAAAACTGAAAATCACAGGGCTTTGGTGGAAATATGAACATAGGTCAAATCCCATGACACACTTTCGAAGAACTCTTCAGACCTTGAATAAAAAAGATTTACAGTTATTTTTGATTTAGTAATAAAAAACATATTAATAAAGAAAACATGTTTATTCTACCCTGAGCAAAAACATAAAGGTAAACCTGAATTGCATGTTATGTCAGTTTTGAATAGACATGTGCATTCGTTTTCATCCGAATTTTAGGTATTTTTGTTATCGTTTTAACAAACGATAACGAAAGTGCAGAATCTGAAAAACGAAAGATCCGACATAAACAAATGCTTTATTTTCGTTTTCGTTGCTACAACAGTTCGATATAGATAGGAGATTCAACATGATGATGACAATAACAATCTTTGTCCATCAAACATGTGGTCGAATGTGCCTAACCTTAACTCTATTAGTCCAAGATTATTCTACATAGAGAGAAAAGATTTGACATAGAGAGAAAAGATTCAACGTAGGGGAGAAAAGATTCGGCGTAGGGGAGAAAAGATTCAACATAGGGGAGAAAAGATAAATAAAAATAATGATGATGATGAATGTTATTGGCTGATTGTAACCAAAGAGGAGGAGCAGTAAAATAGCTAGAACTAAGTACACAGTACTTTGGCTTATGGTGTCTGTTGAAAGTTCTAAGAAGATTCGACGGAGCAGGTAAACTATACGGTGTCGTACAGTTTAGCTGCTCCGTCGAATCTTCTTTGAACATTCGACAGACACCATAAGCCTTCAATGACAGATTCGACCTTAATTTGGATTTTCGGACGAATGCAATTTTTAACGAAAAACCAAATAAATAAAAACTAATTTCGGGAGTAACTAAATAAATGTATTTTTCGTACGAAAACGAAATTCCGAAACGAAATATTTCAGTGTGCACATGTCTAGTTTTGAATGGAAGCTCATTGCTAGTCTATAGACAGGCACATGTAAATGGACTTGTATCCTTTTACATCCAATCGCATCCAAGTCTGAAAGGGTTTGCATCCTTTACCATATTTTGGAGCTAAACATATCTGATCAGGGGTAAAAAGGTATAAACGGATGCACATCCATTTACATCTGCTTGCCCATAGACCTAGAATGGCTCTGTTTCCCCCTTCATTTCAAAATGGAGAAAAAAGCTAAACAGACATGGATGGAAAAGTAACGTCTGTTTGGTTCTATTCCAATTCTTTCGTGGAATATGTTCACAAGACCCTGCTGTCTGGAACGGAACCCCCCCCCATGACTTTTTGGTAGAACCTCTACTTCTCTTTGTTAGAGACAATGGTTAAGCAGCATAAGCAGCAATTTTTCTTTTTTTAATCAAAACTTTTTTTTATTTATTTCCGATGCAGAAAATAATCATACAGATATAATACAGATTGTAGTAAGGATTAAAGAAATCAAAGTCCATCCAAAAATTATACAGTGCAAGTCTTCATACATCTGAATAAAAGTTTATACTGCATCTATGTCCGCTATTGAATTAATAAATAACAGGTGTTTAATGTACCTAACATAAAACTGTAGGGTGTTGTCCCCTCCCCTCTCCCCTCCCCCTCCCTCTGCTGCACATTCTTCATACTAAATTTGTAACAGTCTATCCATCACAAGCTGTGGGGGGGCAAGAGCTGGGTCAGACAACCAGGGCTCCCATACCTTTTCAAATTTATTGCCAGCATTTCTATGACGGTATGCTAATTGTTCCCTGATCAGGAGTGAGTTTACATATGCAATCCATTGCTTCCCCGTTGGTACAGTGTGTGCCATCCAGTGTCGAGCAATACGTTTTCTAGCCAGGTACAATAGCCTGGTAAGCATAATGTACATTCCCCTCTGGTACATCTCCTCATCAATCGCGCCTAGTAAGCACACCAGAGGAGTGGAGGGCACTGGCACCTGCTCCAACCGGGATACAATCTGTGTGACCTCATTCCAGTATCTATTAAGCTTTGGGCACCGCCAGAGCATATGTATGAGGTCACCCTGATGTATTTTACATTTTGGGCACAGGGGTGAATCTCTCAGGCCCCAAGCAAACAGTTTAGTTGGCGTCCGATAGGTTCTATGCAGAATAAAGAGCTGCGACAACCTATGAGAAGCTGAAATGGATATATTAGGGATTGATTCCAGTGCCATATCCCATTGATCATCATCGATCTGTCCAATATCTATGACCCATTTAGCTCTGCATTTTAAGGAGGTATGGTCCTGATTGGAGGAAAGCAACACTGAGTACATTGTAAATATCAGTCCTTTTCTAACATTCGCATGCAACACTTCCCTCAGAAGTGGGGATGACGTTACTGACATGGGGGTTACACTACCCTGGGCATGTCGGAGTTGTAGATATTGAAAAAAGCATCTATTGGGGAGTGCAAATTCCGAGCATAATTGCGCAAAAGATTTTAATACATTTCCCACATATAGCTGTGAGAAAAACCAAATTCCCTTATGCTTCCACAGGGTAAATCCCTCTAATTTTATTAAGTTCTGGGTATCTTGGGTTATCCCATAAGGGGGTGCATTCCAAGGGGCCCACAACCTTCAGTGCCTCTCGAACTGCGCCCCTCACTTTTTTAAGAAGACCCGCCGTAGGTGAATTCGGGGGTAAGCCGGGGAGGTCCATTTCTAAATGGGAACTGGCCCTCAAGTCCGGGTTTGTACAGACCACTAAACGTACTATGGGATCATCTGAGATATTGGCACCCCCCACCCCATTAGCTGCTGCATTTGAGAGGCCAAAAAATATAGTTTGGGGTGTGGTACCGCTAGACCTCCTCTGTCTTTACAATATTGTAGGGTGTTTAAACTGATTCTAGCACCCTTCCTTTTCCAAATGAGATCCCGCATCTGTGTATCTATTTTCCTGAACCACTTGTTAGAAATCCACACAGGGGTGTTTTGAGTGACATACAATAATTGTGGGGCCCAGATCATTTTTATTAGATTTATCCTCCCTACGACCGATAAGGGAAGTTTACACCAGCTAAGGGATTTCTCTTTTTCTTTCTCCAACAGGGGTTCCAAATTTAATTTAAGGTACTTAGAGGTGTCCGGAGTCACCACCACTCCTAAATATCGAAATGATTCGGCCATGGTGATTTGTCTTGCCTCCTGGGGCACGGGTTTAGTTATGGGGTCTAGAGGCATCATAATAGATTTGGACCAGTTTATTGAAAAACCTGAGAATCCTCCAAATGTAAGTATAAGTGACATTAATAACCTCAAAGAATTATCCGTATCTCCCAGGTACAGCAGTGCGTCGTCAGCATACAGTGAGATCTTTTCCTCTAAGAGGCCTCTGCGGAATCCCACTAACTCAGAGGAACTACGGATCATGATAGCCAACGGTTCGACTGCCAAAGCAAACAGCAGGGGTGACAATCGGCACCCCTGTCGAGTGCCTCTGTGTAATGCAAAGGACTGGGAAAGGGAGTTATTAATGCGAAGCCTCGCTCTAGGGGCTGATTATAGAATCTTCACCCAGTTAACAAACCTGTCACCTAGGCCAAAACAAGCTAGGATCTCCCAGAGGTAGGGCCACTCCACACTATCAAAAGCCTTAGCGGCATCCAAGGATAATATGGCCCTACCTCCAGGATGGGGTTTACAGGTTTAAAGCAGCAATTTTTCAGCAGTGCAGCCCTCTGCCTTTTTATACTGCAGCAGCTAAAGAAGTTTTCATTCATTTTTATTGCTGCTGCAGCTCCCCTACTTTTCTTCATGTTCTTGTTTGCTGCAATGTTTTAGAGAGAAATAGATAAGGGTTTGCTTTCACATTGCTCACTTAATTGGTAAAAGTATTAGGTTATCTGGTTTATTATAATATTCCTATTGCCTATGATCATATAAACATTATTGGTTGTACAATGTTTGGATTACCCTTCAGACCCCTTTCACACTGAGGCGCTTTTCAGTCGTTTTAGCGCTAAAAATAGCGCCTGAAAAGTGGCTGTCATGCCTCCCCAGTGTGAAAGCCTGAGTGCTTGCGGGATGGGAAAAAAACTCCTGCATGCAGCAACTTTCAGGCGGTGTAGGAGCGCTGTATACAGCGCTGCCCATTGCAATGAATGGGCAGCGCTTCCGAAACGACTGAAAAGCGATTTGGAAGCGCCGCGCTTTCTTTGGCAGCTAGCGGGGGTTAAAAGCACCCCACTAGCGCCTAAAAAGTGCCACTAAAACTACGGTAAAGCACCGCTAAAACTAGCAGCGTTTTACTACCAATGGACCCATTGCCCCAGTGTGAAAGGGGCCTAAGAATGCTGTTTTAGCCAACTTTCAACTGTACCTCATGTGAAGGGACTTTTTTTTAAACCAAATCCCTCTGACCCTCTTTCCTCCCTATTTTTTTTATTTTTTTTGGTCTGATGCATAGACTTCTGTAAAAGGGGCAGTATTTACCTACCAAATGTAATATACAGTAGTACCTTGGATTACAAGCATAACTAGTTCCAGAAGCATGCTTGTAATCTAAAGCACTCATATATCAAAGTGAGTTACCCCACAGGTATCAATGGAAACTCAGATAATTCGTTCCAGTGTCGCTGCTAGTGTATGCAGTACCGCATGTGGCCAGAGGTGGGGGGGGGGGCGCCGGAGACACTCGGAAACACTCAGAGGCACACGGATACCACTCAGAACGCAGAGTGTCTCCAAGCATCTCCGAGTGTCTCCGATCGTCACCGGCGCCCCCGCACCTCTGGCCACATGCGATACTGCACACCTTAGAGGCTTGAATCCTGCTCATCTTGCGAGACAACACTCGCAAATCGAGTTAGGATTTAAAAAAAAAATAGGTTGTATTGTGAAACGTTTATAAACCACGTCACTCACAATCCGAGGTCTTACTGTACTACACTAAGGGTTCATTTTACTAAGAGATAAATATGGCATAAAATTTTGAGCGAAAATGCGTTGCTCATGCTGTATTTATCTCAAAAGTAGTCAATTCACAAAAAAAACATGCATTATTTACTGAATGCCTTAAATATTTATGTTTAGCATTATTTATCACTTAAAGTTAGAGTTATTTTCGGTGTTGTTCTTTCGCAATTTTTTTTTTACATGCCAACACTGCACCAAAGGAAGATAGTTCTGTAAATGAATGCACACAGAAATATTATGAAACTGAAAACATTCTTGCGTGCTTTCATTCACAGAATGATCTCATTTGAGTGAGATTTTACATTTTATTTTCATTCCTGGGCTCAGAGTAGAACATTTCCACACTGATACTTTGTATACTTTTAACTTACTGACCAGTGCAGAGTTCTCCTCGTCGTTATTTTATACCGGGAATAGGCAACCCATGGAACTGGTACAGCAAGCGGCACACGAAGCCTCTTTTGCCGGCACTCGACTACCTCCCCATCAGCAGAGCAGCGCAGGGAAGTGTCAGTGAGACACTAATGCATTCCAATTTCAGAATTCCCCATGCCCATCTGCACTGAGGGGGAGGCACTGTGCCCCCACACATTTAATTCTCTTTGCTGTAGCTGCGATCGTCAGCTTTTGTGATGGGGAAGAGATTGGGTGCAGTTCTGCTGGGCCTGGGGGGGGGTCCCTGTTTCCAGGAGGTGGAGGACTGTCATTGGCCACTGCTAAAGCCAATCTCAGTCCTGCTATCCCCGCCCACATTCTGAAGGAAGATGAGTCACTTGGTTGCCACTACCAATCACAGAAGGAAGGGATTTCACTGTGATTGAGAAAACCCCAATCAGGTGACAGTTTGTGGAATTACTGTTGAGCTTCTGGGAACTTTGTTGAAATTACTCCTGAACCTTTGTGTCACTTACTACTGAACCCCTGAACTCTGTGTCCCTTTAAGCCACAGCCAGTATTCAGCGCAATGAAAACCACACCCAACTTTTGCTGTGGCACAGAGCGCATCACTTTTTCTCAGCTGCGGGGGCTCAACTTATGATCCTGCACACAGGCCCACGGCTTTCAGAAAATGCCCCTGACCTGAGTTCATCATTGCGCATCCATTCCAGATGCTTGTATGTGACATCACATACATCACGTGACATCACATACAAGCATGTGGGCTGGATGCGAGAGTTGGATCAGCAGGATGAGTATGCCAGGACAGGTAGATGTGTCTCATCTCTGCTTCCTTTCACCACTCTGGATATTGCGCATATCATAGATGAGAAGAGGGTACAACAGTGGAGCAGATGAGAAGGTGGTTCAGCAGTGGGACAGAAGAGCACTGTGCTCAAAAGGTTGCCTACCCCTGTGTTATACATTACTAAAATACCAACTGCCTACTGTCAGGTGAGCGTTCTTATATTTCAATCCTTTTTATTTGAGGAAAACCAAATATGAATACAGAAAAGGACATTGCATCAACATATGACATTGAAACATGAGCATAATAAACCAATCTAGAGATTATTAATAGCAAAAATAGCTATCTAGGGTACTAACTTGGTTAGATAAAACTATCATATTGGCTATAGTAAATGCAAAACTGTTTTAATTATTAAAAGAGCCAGGTGAGTGGAACTCTGAGCAACTAGTTCCTTATCATGTCCACCTGCCTTTTGAATGACAGCAGAAGGCAGTTTATTTCTTTATTAATTACATGTACTTATATAGTGCTGTCAATTTACGCAGCGCTTTACATATAAATAAAATTACAGATCATAGATGCATAAATCACATAATAAATATATAAACAGTAGATAATTATATTATTGAAATTCATGATTAAAACTTGTCTGGGCACCCTTAGTTATATACCCAACGCATTTCATGGTTGACTGCCAATCATCAGGGATAAGATGCACATGTATACTGGAAAATCAAATAAATAAAATAACTATTAATATACAAAGCCCTCGAATAAGCGGAGGATGTCAAATACACCCCTTTCCTAAAAATACTTACAGAAAGATCTGCAAGTAAGACCCAGCACCAGTAGTGGAATGGCATGGTGGTCTGGAAGTGATTGTCCCAACCAGGGTTGAGGCAGGATAACACCAACCCCCCAAGAGGAATCGGAGAAAGGGCCAGGAGGAACAGCGCCATGGAACAAACCAATCACGCCACATGTCCAAAACATATCAAATCGCATGATGCCAAAATGGCCCGATGTGAACGTGGGCTTATTGTCAAAGCTTAATTGAAGAAGCTGATTGGTTACTTCTCTGTTTCCCCAAAAATAAGACCTAGCGTGATTGTCAGTGATGGCAATAAAAGCCCTACCCCCCAAATAAGCCCTAGTTAAAGTCCCTGTAGGTCTTATTTTCAGGGTAGGGATAATTTTTGGGGAAACAGGGTAGGGCCTATTTGGGGGGTAGGGCTTATATTGCAGCCATCACCGACAATCACGCTAGGTCTTATTTTCGGGGAAACAGGGTATGCACAGCTTCACCAGATTCTTTGTGCACCAGTTTTAGTAAATCTCTCTCAATGTGTACAGAACACTTGCACCATTGCCAAATATAGGAAACCTTATTTGACTGCATATTGAAATGGGATTGGAATTTACAATTTGCCCCTCTACCCTTGCACCAACTGCCCATATGTAACCAAACTCTTCCAAGAGCTTCACCTTGCAGCCTTCCTGATGACACACAACCACTCTTTCCTGAAATCTTCTAAATTCTGCACATCTTTGACTGCACAATCATTTGTCCCTACTGTCCCTTGTTTTCCTAATGTAAGGATCTCTATAAAAATGTAATATTTAACTATCAAAAGGGTTTCATCTAACCTTTCCATTCTATTTGGAATTTTGTAATGCCAAAAAGTGGTGATAAAAAATGGGTTAAATCAATAGTCTTTTGCGCATTAATTCTAATGGTTCGTGTTACCGGAGGCATGGCAGGGGCTTGTCATTTGGCTAAACACTGCCTGCTATAAGATTGGGAGGTATGCTTTAATTGAAAGCCTATCTGCAGCATGTACAGTAGATGGTCTTTCTATTGATGTGAATAGCATCCGTAGTGTGCATGCGTGGGTAGTACTATGCAGAAGATTTTGTGAGACCATTAGTGCGATGCAGCTGAACAGTTGGGAGAATATTTACAGGTTATTATGATCTAGTACAAAAATGCTGAGGGAGGGGAGGAGGGCCCCAAAGAGGATACAGTACTTGCACTAAAAGTTATTAGTCTCTGTTTATGTTGCAAGTTATTAAGTAAAGAACGTCTCTCTCTGCCCTTTTTGACCAGAATTCACATTCTCTAGATATCCTGCAAAGCTTTAAGCGATATTAATTCCAAAACAAAAATGTAATATATGGCAGCTAACCAATCATTCGATAAATAAATGTGTTGACTGCATTCATTTTCTTTTCTTTGACTTTTTCCCTCTGTTTTTACCTGCTGGTCCGGCCAGTAACACACCTTCTGTATTAGAGTGCTCCCGCTCTGGATGAAGGAGCAGAGGGGGCACAGTGTCATTGTAAGTCTGGGGGGGAGGGGGGTAGTGTTAAATATATTAGCAGATTTAGATACAATAACAAATTGAATTTAAACACCAGCTCACAGTTTATAATAGGTTACAGCAAACAGTTTTTTTCCTTTTTGGGATAAAGGTTTTGCATGAATAACTAAAAGCTGATAGATGTAATCACCCCTGCCAGTGTTAAATGGTTTGTCTCATCCCTGTAAATGGATACATTCTGCTGGAGAGCTCGTGCTTTTGAAAAACAACAAACAACAATCCATATTCCCATTGCACATGTTCCTGGAAAAGGTTTTAGAATGCTGGGTGTTGCAGCAACCACCAGCTGGAGACTGGATCATAAGTTTCCCAATGGAGATATTTGCCAGCACACCATCTGATTTTAAGTTGAATCCAAACTGTTGTTTATTGAAGCATGATCACATCACAAACAAGAGAGTGCAATGTTTTGGAGTCACACAGAACCCCTTTGTCAGACATGTGATAAGTGTAAAGCAATAGTGCAAAATATTTAAATAAGCATCCACCAATCAGATGGTGGATGCTTATTTAAATATTTTGCACTACTGCTTTACACTTGTCGCATAAAAAAATGTTTGGACTCAACTTGAAGATCCGTGGTGTGCTGGCAAATATTTTAATTTTGAAAAACAACAGTCAAATGCTCCCACTGTGCCAATCAAATGCTCCCACTGTGCCCATCAAATGCTCCCACTGTGCCATCAAATGCTCCCACTGTGCCGTCAAATGTTCCCACTGTGCCCATCAAATGTTCCCACTGTGCCCATCAAATGTTCCCACTGTGCCATCAAATGCTCCCACTGTGCCCATCAAATGTTCCCACTGTGCCATCAAATGCTCCCACTGTGCCCATCAAATGCTCCCACTGTGCCCATCAAATGTTCCCACTGTGCCATCAAATGCTCCTACTGTGCCATCAAATGCTCCTACTGTGCCCATCAAATGCTCCCACTGTGCCCATCAAATGTTCCCACTGTGCCGTCAAATGTTCCCACTGTGCCCATCAAATGTTCCCACTGTGCCCATCAAATGTTCCCACTGTGCCATCAAATGCTCCCACTGTGCCCATCAAATGTTCCCACTGTGCCATCAAATGCTCCCACTGTGCCCATCAAATGCTCCCACTGTGCCCATCAAATGTTCCCACTGTGCCATCAAATGCTCCCACTGTGCCCATCAAATGTTCCCACTGTGCCATCAAATGCTCCCACTGTGCCCATCAAATGTTCCCACTGTGCCCATCAAATGTTCCCACTGTGCCCATCAAATGTTCCCACTGTGCCATCAAATGCTCCCACTGTGCCCATCAAATGCTCCCACTGTGCCCATCAAAGGCTCCCACTGTGCCCATCAAAGGCTCCCACTGTACCCATCAAATGCTCCCACTGTGCCATCGAATGCTGCCACTGTGCCCCCCCGCCTGCCCGGCAATTACCCTGTTTCAGTGGGGCAGCGGGTGATGGCGGCAAGCGGTTTCCTCCATGTCCTCGATGTCTTCTCCTGTCCGCTCCTCCCGTCCTCTCCTATGATTGGACGCCTGATAGGCTTCAAATCACAGCGCCTGTCGTATCAGCCAATCAGGTGACGGGTAACAGACCCGAGCACCTGATTGGCGGAGAGGCAGTTCAGTGTTAGGAAAGCGAATATTCATTCGCTTTTCTAACACAGCTGAGTGAACTGCGAGCGCCAAGCAAAATACCCTGAAAAGGGTCCGGACGCTTGAATAGGGGGTGGCAGCGGTGGCCATAGATAAATTCATGCAATGCATGAATCTATCTATTGGTGCTAGAGGGGTGACTGGAGAGAGGGGGAGGCGCCCGTGCGCCCTTATGGACACACAACCACTGCTTTTGAGTTTAATACTGCTTCAAAATGAGATGCTGAAAACAATGTTAAAGTGGGTAGATATGTTACATTTTAAAGTCACATTGGTCCAGATTGGAGCAATGTAAGTATGTAAGCTGGAAGCTGGAAATCACTGCAGTACGCATCGCTACTACAGTGATTGCCCTAGGTTCTGCATCCCATGCTGAAGGGCTACACTGCAGCTTACTGAACAAAGGAAGTCGCTTGCTTGGCACGGGAACTATTCATAGAGTAGGTATAGTAGATAGATATTGTAATGTTGTCATCCCACTTGCCACCTCTGCCAATCTGAGAATGCTTTGCATTCATTGAGAAATTGAAGTGTTCTCTGTATGCCGCCCGTGCCAAGTTAGTAACCACCTTCACAAAGCCGTAGGGCAGATGCTCGGGACACGATTTAGAAGCTAGTGGAGATCACTATAGTAGCCGTGTCTCTTAAAGTGATTTTCAGGTTCATTGGGGATCTAACAGGTATGGCACATACATATTTACATTGGTCCATGCTGGACCAATGAATGTAACTAGGGTTGTCCCGATACCACTTTTTTAAGACCGAGTACAAGTACCGATACTTTTTTTCAAGTACTCGCCGATACCGATTACCGATATTTTTTTTAATGTTATGTGACAGTTTTCAAAGCACAATACAGATTAGGTGGCACTGATATGCAGCGCTGATGAACACTGATAGGATTAGGTGGCACTGATATGCAGCACTGACAGATGGCACTGATGGCGGGCACTGACAGATGACGCTGATGGCGGGAACTGACAGATGGCACTGACGGCGGGCACTGACAGATGGCACTGATGGCGAGCACTGACAGATGGCACTGATGGCGGGCACTGACAAGTGGCACTGATGGCTGGCACTGACAGGTGGCTGGCACTGATAGGTGGCACTGACAGGTGGATGGCACTGATAGGTGGCACTGACAGGTGGTGATGGCACTGATAGATGGCACTGACAGGTGGCGATGGCACTGATAGGTGGCACTGATAGATGGCATTGACAGGTGACGCTAGCACTGATAGGTGGCTGGCACTGATAGGTGGCTGGCACTGATAGATGGCACTGACAGGTGGCTGGCACTGATAGATGGCACTGACAGGTGGCTGGCACTGATAGGCGGCACTTATGGGCATTGGGCACCGATAGGTGGCATTTATGGGCACTGATGGGCAGGTGTAGTGACACTGTCATGCCATGAGGAAAGGCTGCTGCAACACCCATCTTTGTACTCCTTGCACTCGGCCACATTAAAAGCAGCAGCGGCCATTTTGTTACACCCTGCCTGAACTATATGGGCTGGGTGTAATAAGATGTCTGCTGCTAATAAGATCGTCTATTCCTAGTGATTAGGAACAGTGATCTGTCTTACTCCCCCCAAGTTAAAAACACCTCCCTAGGGAACATTTAACCCCTTGATCGCCCCCTAGTGTTAACCCCTTACTTGCCAGTGACATTTATACAGTAATCAGTGGCTATTTTTACCACTGATCGCTGTATAAATGTCAGTGGTCCCAAAAAAAGTGTCAAAAGTGTCCGATCTGTTTGACGCAATGTCGCAGTCCCCAAAAAAAAATCGCTGATCACCTCCATTACTAGTAAAAAAAAAATACAATAATAAAAATGCCATAAATCTATCCCCTATTTTGTAGATGCTATAACTTTAGCGCAAACCAATCAATATGCGATTTGTTTACCAAAAATATGTAGAAGAATACATCAGCCTAAACTGATGAAGAAATTTGTTTTTTTACATTTTTTGGGGGGTATTTATTATAGCAAAAAGTAAAAAAATATTGTTTTTTTTTTTTGCACAATTGTCGGTCTTTTTTTGTTTATAGCGCACAAAAACGCCAAAAGAAAGCTCTATTTGTGGGAAAAAAAAGGACATCAATTTTGTTTGAGTACAGCATCGCATGACCGCGCAGTCAGTTAGTCAGTTGCAGTCAGTTAAAGCAATGCAGTGCCGTATCGCAAAAAATGGCCTGGTCATTAAGGGTGGCAAATCCTTCTGGTTCTTAAGTGGTTAAAGAATGATGTGACAGCATAGCAATGTACTCCATATTTTTGTGGACCATGTTGTTTTCTATTGGGCACATTAAGGATATTAATCTCATGTTGGAAGACGGTCTGAGATTTTGAAATCTGCAGATTACCATTATCATTATGTGCTATTGTGCATGTTTCTTAATTGAACTCAGGCAGATATAAAAGAAAAAACACCAAATAATACAAGTTTGTGTTAATTCAAAAAAATTAAGTGTATTTTTAAAAACATCTTGTGTCTGTACTTGAATTTGTCTTTATATCAGGATTTTATAATCTCTTGTACAGTAGAATTCAGACTCGGAGAGCGAGAGCAAGGAGTTAAAAAAATTGAACTGCCGATAGGAGGGAGAGCAGAGTGACAAAGAGATGAGTCCATCAGTGTGCTGCATCTACTGTATTTCATTGTCCAGTCACCTACTAGGGAAGGGTCAAGACCTAGGTATACCTTTCACTGCAGTTGAGAAAAATCAGGCCTCCAGAATTGCTGTGTTGACTGGCAGGGCTGTGTAAATCTTAGGAATGAATTGACAGAAACACTACTGGTAATCATTTGGCAGGTAAAGAAGGTCTCGTATACGTATTTCATCTGTCTGGAGTTCATTTTTAAAGTGATTGTAAATGTCTTTTTTTTTTTTTTTTATAACCTTCTTTTTTATAGAAGATATTTAAAAAAAAAAAAAGAAGAAGAAACAGTTTCAATGTAAGTGCCGATTGTAAAAAACAGCAGACAGATAAAGCATCGAATAAACTGACAGAACAGCTACCCTGAGGCAGTAAGGATAAAGATTGAACAAATGTACATACAGTTGATTCGCAATGTCCGTAGAACAGCAAGATAAATTTGGTAAAAAGCGTATTAGGGGAAGATGGATGAGTCAGAGAATATTCAGTGTGCACATTTCATTGTGTGACATAACAAGCATAATGTTTGAATGAGGAAGGTAGAAACGCTTAGACTAGGTATGGACGTTAAGTAGAAAAATAGATGAATAGTAGTAAAGATAAGAAAGCTAGGGGAAGTAACAATAGATGAATAGTAGTCAAGGGAATAAAGCTAAGGAAAGTAACAATAGACAGAAGAGAAGTAGGAGAATGTTGCCAGTAAGGTTTGATACAAGGGCAATACCAGGATATGTGTTGGATAGTCCCCAGGGCTTTTCAATATCTCCACTATCTGTCATCAGCAGGAGAATTTAGAATGCATAGCTTGTCCGGAGGGTAGTGCCAGAGGAAAAGTATCTTGTATTGGTTCTCTTTGTACAGCGTACAAATCAAACTCTTGGCAGCTTGAGATCATATTTGTTGCCACGTTTTCGGAGGCAATTCCTCTCCCAGTATTTATTCCAATTTTTTCATATATGGGTGTTTGAGAAAATATTGTTGTCGTTGAAATTTGTAGCTTTTAAATTTGTGAAATTAACCTTTTGCTGAATGGACCTCCCAAGCACGTTTTCTCAAACAGCGTTAATTTAGGTAATTCATGTGAGCCAGTCAAGGATTGGGCATAATGATGTAAGCCTGTAAGTATTCATAGAAGGCATGCATAGGGAGATCTAAAACATTTTGAAAATCTTGGAAAGGCCTTAAAACCCTGGTTCTGGCATCCACAAGATGGTCAAAGTAGAATAGACCCCTTTTATTCCAAACATGAGACATATGTGAAGATAGGCTGGAAAATCAGGGGTGACTAGAAAGGATGTCACAAGAGACGCATTAGTCGTTAAGGGATGGTGGCTATGAATTTGGCACCAGAAGGTATACTAAGCCATGGGTTGTAGGAGGCCAGATAAAAGTACTGAGACATTGGAGCTCCACAACAAAGAGAGTAAGTGGACGAGGGCCATCCACAACATTTCAATTTTGTTCCACTGATTAAAAAGTTTGCAGAGGTAGTCCGTCCCCTGCTGGACCTGATCCGTCAAGCCGGAGCAACCTACACCTGGGGCCATCCTTTCTGCATTAAGGTGACCAGCGGCCACAGTAAATTTGTCCTATCAGATCCGGACTAACTTCCTGACTTCTTTCTCTTTCTGGAGCAAGACCCAGTAGTAGTTCCGAATTGGCTAGACCCACCAGACGACCGTTCAAGCCTACCAGTCCGTGAACCTCTCCCACAACGTCATAGGGATCCAAGGTCCAGAGTAGGGATGAGCCGAACACCCCCCGGTTCGGTGCGCAGCAGAACATGTTGAAGAAACAAAATTTGTTCGAACATGCGAACACCATTAAAGTCTATGGGAGTCTATGCAAGTTATTGTTATAAAAAGTTCAGGAGGGGGGGGCGCTCTCTCATCCCCCCTCTTTTCCTGCGGCCTGCCAGGTTGCATGCTCGGATAAGGGTCTGGTATGGATTTTTGGGGGGACACCCACGCAATTTTTTTTTTTTAAATTTTGGTTCGGGGTTCCCCTTAATATTCATGCCAGACCCAAAGGGACTGGTAATGGACTGGGGCGATCCCATGGCATTTTTTCAATGACTTCTTTTATCTGTATTGCCGGGACCGACAATTCATTATAGCCGGGAGTAGTTTTAAATGACTTTTTTTCCTTTTAGAAATGTCATTTTGTGCAGGGACTGTTCTAAACATGGGAAACATGCACCACTTTAAAGGCATACTATAGACACCCCCCAGGTACGAAATTTAAAGAAATATTACACTTTTATTGTTTCACTTTAAGCATTATTAAAATCACTGCTTCCAAAAAAATGGCCGTTTTTAAAACTTTTTTTTGCATTGGTACATGTCCCCTGGTGCAGGACCCAGGACCCCAAACACTTTTTATGACAATACCATGCATATAAGCCTTTAAAATGATCACTTTTGATTTTTCCCATAGACTTTTAAAGGGTGTTCCGTGGCTTTCGAATTTGCCGCGAGCACCCCAAATTGTTCGCTATTCGGCGAACAGGCGAACACCCAATGTTCGAGCCAAATTTACGTTTGACTCGAACATTGGGCTCATCCCTAGTCCAGAGCGATGTCTGCAGACCCTAAAACGCGTCGGCCTCCTTCACCAGAAGATTGATACGGTTTTCTGTTACTGCTCACTGACATGATCCTTATGCGCCTACATTCAGCACTACTCAGGGATTGCATACATTGCCTACATCTTCTACCAGGTCTGCACTGGGAACATTTTTTTTTTTTGTTTTGTTTTTTATTAACTGAGCTATCCCCTTATAGATACAAATCCATCAATGTACTGGATCTGACACCTCATGGTCGTGCGGTTAATAGAACTTTGGGCCCTTTCCCTGCTCTTTGCTGGTGTGCTCGGCCCAGCTGGGGTTTGGGAGGGACTATTGAATCTTCTTATCTCTGCTAAATGTATTAGCTTTATATGGTATATTATCTCACTAACCCTCCTCATATTTTCATTTCCATATGCCATACTGCTAATGATTTCATTGATGAGTACAATAGCTGCCCCCCACTTTAGTTGAATGAAGAGAATTATTGTCTCTTTCTAGTGTAAGGGGGCAAGATATTGCTATAGGTGGGAACATACCCCCTTTATATGAAGCCACCCCGGCTGGAGAGGCGATTCATTTAACTACGAGTAGATAGTCCTGCAAATAGACTTATTCTCTTTAGGACATCTCTTCATTACCCACATGGGTCGTTACAGTTTTTCAGGCTCAGGTTAGTGTACCCCGTGCATTGACGACCTACTGAACCCTCTAGATTGACCCTTGGGTACTTCAATAGTAACACTTGTGATATATCTCCTCAGAGGACCTTAAAGTTACTGTTCATGTTAACCTGTTATTGTCAGATTACATCTTTTATGCTGCGTACACACGAGCGGACTTCTCGTCGGACTGAACTTCGAAGGACTGTTCGACAGACTTCCGACGAAACGGACTTGGCTACACACGATCACACCAAAGTCCGATCCTTTCGAACGTGATGACGTATGACCAGACTAGAAAAGGAAGTTCAATAGCCAGTAGCCAATAGCTGCCCTTGCGTCGTTTTCGGTCCGTCAGACTAGCATACAGGCGAACATTTTTTTCGATAGGAATCGAGTCCGTTGGAAAGATTTGAAACATGTTCTATTTCTAGGTCCGTCTGAATTTTCGACAGAAAAGGTTCGATGAAGGTCCGATGGAGCCCACACACGATCGGAATGTCCACCGGAATCCTTCCGTCAGACCTTTGCTTCCGGAAAGTCCGCTCGTGTGTACGCGGCATTAGAGTATACAGATTTCTGCCATTTCATATTTAAACTGCAACCAACAGATGTGTTCTAATTAAGTTACTAATGCCTGTCATGCTCTTGGGATCACAGCTCAGCTTTCTGCATCTTGACCTCCTTCCCTCAATAGGTTTGGCACGGATTGTGCCTACAACTTGATATTTCACGTAGTGTCTCGCTTGTTTGGGCACCCTAGTGTTTTTCAGTTACCCATATCCAGGTGTCTTTCTGCTCAATTCTTATCCTTTACTATATTCCTTTACTCTAACTCTACTAGTTCCCCTCTTGTTTCTTTTCCTTTCCCTTTTACCTCCCCTGCTCCTCATAATTCATCCCTTCATCACACTCCACCATGGCTCATACGATGATATCTCATCCTCGGCTGAAACTTTGCTCCTACAAACGGCCTTAACGTCGCATCTAAGCAGGGGCAAATCCTCTATCAGATAAACAAACACCAGATCTATGAGCTCCTCTTGCAAGAGACACTTCCACTCTGATTTCACCCCTTCCTGTGCCAACAGATATTTTAACAGGTGGTTCCACTGTACAAATCCTTCTCAGAAAGCCAAAGGAGTCTCTATTGCCTTCCATAAATGCTTCCTATCAAACTGATTGATCATCTATCTGACCTCCAGGGACGGTACGTGTTTGTGAAATTTTCATTGTGAGGGACAAATGTGGTAGATCACTAGCTCGTACCCTACATACTAAACAACCTAACACCTTTATACCCCACATATAGGACAAATTTGGGGAAACTGTTTCCTCCCCTTCTAAAATTGGTCAGGTATTCAGGGATTTTTAACAATCTCTGTACAACATACCTGCTGCAAACCCTACCAAGTCTCCCTCTACTACGGTGGAAACACAGGCCTCGTATATTTCACAAACTGCATTACCTACTTTAGATGACGAAACGATAGAGGACCTTGAAACCCCGATCTCGGAAGACGAAGTTGCCCGCGCCATCGCTTCTACTCCATCTGGTAGAAGTCTGAGCCCTGATGGCTTCACTCCAAAATTTTACAAACAATTTGCTCCTCTTCTTACCCCCTTTTTAACAAAAGTGTTTAACTCCCTCTCTGAGGGATCAGCGTTCCCTCCGCAAACACTAGAAACACATATCACCCTTATCCCAAAGCCGGACAAAGACCTGACTTTGTGTGCAAACTACCGGCCCATATCGCTGATAGGAGCAGATCTGAAGGTGTTCGCGAAGGTGCTGGTAAATAGAATGCAGCCATTGTTGCCCCGCCTAATACTTTTGGATCAGGTTGGCTTTGTGAGTGGACGAGAGGCACGAGATAACACCCTGAAAACACTTCTCATCGCGGATTATGCCCGGACCCACAATATCCCATTGTGCCTCCTCACGGTCGACACGGAGTAGGCCTTCGACCACGTCGACTGGCAATTTCTTCACCTATCCTTGCAACAAATAGGTCTGGGACATAATATGATCTCCAGAATAATGTCCCTCTATACTTCTCCCTCCGCTAGGATCAGACTAAATGGACCCCTATCCCCAAAATTTACTATTCACAATGAAACGTGACAGGGGTGCCCCTTATCCCCCATTCTCTATGTCCTTGTCATGGAACAGCTAGCCATTGCCCTTAGGAACAACCCAGCTATTCATGGTATTAACATAGGTCCTGTTCATACTAAAATTGCTCTCTTTGCAGATGACTTGCTCATGTTCGTGACCCAACCACAGGTTTCCCTGCCCTCAATCATACAGGAGTTCCGGAAATATGGAGATGTAAGTAACTTCAAAGTTAACCATAGTAAGTCGTAAATCCTCAATATCTTACTCTCAAAAGAGGCTCTTCAACAGCTCTCGTCTTCCTTCCCTTTCAAGACGAGCTCCACATCTATTCGCGATCTAGGAATTCATATCCCAAAAGACGCATCCCAACTATTCACCAGTAACTTTACCCCTCTGCTTCTTAGAACACTAGCTGATCTGACTAACTCCGCATCTAAACAGCTTTCTTGGTTGGGTAGGGTGAACGTTTTGAAAATGGATGTTTTCCCTCGATTCTTATATCTCTTTCAAACCATCCATATCCACATTCCCACCTCGTTCTTTAAGAGAAGGTGGACCGTCCCAGGATAAAATATGATACAATGATCCTTTCGAAGGCCCGGGGTGGAGCGGGGGTCCCAGACGCCTCCACATATCACAAGGCAGCGGTTCTCACACGAATCATAGATTGGTTTCAGCACCCTTCATCCCAACTCTGGGTTCAACTGGAGTCTTCTAAATGAGATTGATCTTTGCGCTTTGCCGTGGACCCCTGCGGCTCAGCGTAAGGATACTGCACTCTCTACTGCTCTTACTCGCCAGACACTTCAGGTTTGGGACCGTCTGATCTTAACTGGTAAATTATCTAAACCACAGGGCCCTATGACTCCTCTCTTTGGGACCTCGGACTTCCCTCCAGCTGTAAGTGAAGATTTGGACCCTGGAATAGGGAAAGTCATTGACGCTTAGCTCAGGTTCTTCGCGCGGACCCATCCTTGAGAACGAACATACCCTCCCAGACAGCTTTGAGGCCGACAACTATGTGGTTACAGAGAAGCCAAATAGTATCCTACATCCGTACTTTCTCTTCCCTATCGTATATACTAGATGACCCATCAAAATTCGACAAGCTGCTTTTACAGCCTGACCCGCCGATAAACGTAGTATCACTACTATACTCTATACTACTGAACATATCTGCCCCTGACCTTCTAACATACACACAGAAATGGGAAATAGACTTACAACACTCCATCTCCCCTGCTGATTGGCAAAAGTGCTTCATCCTGGCACATAGGATTTCCCTAGCAACTAAGACTCAAGAAAAAGGGTTTAAGCTGTTGACAAGATGGTACAGATGCCCAGCGACTATTCAACGGTTTAACCCTTCTTTGCCAGCTACTTGTTGGCGATGCCTGTCCTCTAGAGGGACAATGCTCCACATTTGGTGGGCTTGCCCCCCTATTGGGAGATTCTGGCAAAAGGTCTTTGACCTATACTGCAGGCTGATAGCGACCTCAATTAAGCCCACACCAGAGATAGCCCTCCTATCTATGATCCCAGGACCCCTCAAGTCGATTAAAAAAGATACATTGCACCACTTTCTGGCCGCAGCTAGGACGGTGATTCCCCGTCATTGGAGAACAGCGGATGTACCTTCCCTGGGGGATTGGGCTGTCGAAGTTGATCAGATAAGAGATCTGGAGCATCTGTTGGCGCAGGAATCTGGGAGGAGGAACAGTTCTCCACCACCTGGACCTCATGGTCAATGTTTCGCTACTCTGAAGACTTTACTGTATGGGCTGCTGATGCCTCAACCTCATCTACCAGATAGCCATGCTGGAGTGATCCTTAACCTCTTTAACATGCCTTATTCCTTTCCTTGATATAATTCTCTTCTTTGCTTGCTTTTCTTCCCGCTTTGAACCAAACACTCAAGCATATGAATGGAGGCCTTATACCCAGAATAGTTTAATGAACTAGATATCTACTATAAGACAATAAGAGATCCCTACAGCATATCATCTGGAATAGGTTGGTCCTTATGACATCATAGATATGCAATACATTAAGGACGAAGTATATGTTGGAACCTACCCGCATAATATTATTCACTCATTTATGTGGCATATGTTTACACTGTGATACATCATTATTTCATCAGAGATTATACACTAAAGATGCCTCGGACTGTGCATATTTAGAAAAGGTTCACCTCATTACTATTTGTAAACTACCTGTAATAATATACTGTAAAGTGTTTACTTCATTTGTTCTCCCTTTACCTTGAAATAAAATAAGATTGAAGAGAAAACCAGGCACTTCTCATCACCTGTCCAATACAGTCCCAACAGTGAAACATGGTGGTGGCAGCATCATGCTGTGGGGGTGTTTTTCGGCTGCAGGGACAGGACGACTGGTTGCAATTGAGGGAAAGATGAATGCGGCCAAGTACAGGGATATCCTGGACGAAAACCTTCTCCAGAGTGCTTAGGACCTCAGACTGGGCTGAAGGTTTACCTTCCAACAAGACAATGACCCTAAGCACACAGCTAAAATAATGAATGAATTGCTTCACAACAACTCCGTGACTGTTCTTGAATGGCCCAGCCAGAGCCCTGACTTAAACCCAATTGAGCATCTCTGGAGAGATCTAAAAATGGCTGTCCACCAACGTTTACCATCCAACCTGACAGAACTGGAGAGGATCTGCAAGGAGGAATGGCAGAGGATCCCCAAATCCAGGTGTGAAAAACTTGTTACATCTTTCCCAAAAAGACTCATGGCTGTATTAGATCAAAAGGGTGCTTCTACTAAATACTGAGCAAAGGGTCTGAATACTTAGGACCATGTGATATTTCAGTTTTTCTTTTTTAATAAATCTGCAAAAATGTCAACAATTCTGTGTTTTTCTGTCAATATGGGGTGCTCTGTGTACATTAATGAGGAAAAAAAATGAACTTAAATGATTTTAGCAAATGGCTGCAATATAACAAAGAGTGAAAAATGTAAGGGGGTCTGAATACTTTCCGTCCCCACTGTAGATACTAGCCTGTCTGCAATCTATGAAAAGCTGGTAGACAAAATACAGCTGGAATTGCACAATTCTACTAATGCTCTCTCTCAGGAGATTGCAGCTATAGGAGGCCGCACTGACATTCTTGAGACCAAGCATGAAATTGAACTTTTTGGCCATCAAAGAAAACACTATGTCTGGCACAAATCCAACACATCACATCACATCACCCAAAGAACACCATCCCCACAGTGAAACATGATGGTGGCAGCATCATTCTGTGGGGAGGTTTTTAGCAGTCGGGACTGGGAAACTGGTCAGTTTGCTTCACAATAAAAAAAACAAAAAAAAAAAAAACATCTTCAAAGTTGTGGGCATGTTCTGTAAATTAAATGATGCAAATCCTCAAACAATCCATGTTCATTCCAGGTTGTGAGGCAACAAAACACAAAAAATGCCAAGGGGGTGAATACTTTTGCAAGGCACTGTATTAAACCCAAAAGCAAACATCTATTATTCCGCAGTTTACCATTTCCTACATGTGGTGGCTGCATTCGTTTTTTTTTGGGGGGGGGGGGGATTTTTTCCTTTATTTTCATCTGGCAATCCAGCCAGAAAGTGTGTTTATTTTTCAACAGGACAAGCTCTCCTGCAGATGTATCAGTTAGAGGGATGAGGCAAACCATTTACCAATGACAGGGGTACCTACAGTGATCAGATTTTTTTTCATTTATGTTAAAACTTTATCCCAAAATGAAAAAAACTGTTGCTTTCACTGCTTATAAAGTGTTAGCTGGAGTTTGGCTTTCAATTTATTAGTGTATCTAAATCTTCTGGTACATCTAACATTCCACTCCCCACAAATGGACAATAGTGCTGTCCAAAGGTACCGCCTGTGCTCATTCATCCAGAGTGGGGGCACTCTAATACAGGACGCGTGTTACTGGCCAGATCAGAATGTGAGAACAGAGGGAAAGGGAAAAAAAGCTAAAAAAGAAGAGTAATGCAACTACCACATCTAATGATTGGTAAGCTGCAATATAATACATTTTAGGTTTCAGTTACTGCTTTAACTGAATATTTACTATTCTAAGGTACTGTGAACAATAAACAATTGCCTTTTTATCATAAAATTTGATTGCAATATAGGAGCATTTTTGGGAAAAACCTGTCACCTTTTAATAGGGCATTTCTGAACAAGCACATTAATGGCAGTATTATCATGTCAGAAAAAATAACAATTCAAAACCAGAATGACTGATTTGGAAAAAGGATCACCCCCCCCCCTAAAATGATTTGTAAACTCAATCAGGTGTAGCTAATCACATTCTCAATGGCACACAAAGCCATTTGACTTTCAACTGTGATCAGCTGTGGTAATTTTGATTAGCTCAGCATGAAAAGAGCTTTCCTGGAGCATGACCAGTATAGTTAAGACATCCCCAACTTCTAACCCCATTTTTACCCTTAAATTCCCCATACCACATTCCCCTACCCCACCAATGATAAGACCACACATGAGTTTTGGTGTTTAAATGACCATAGCAGCCTTTTATTAATAAAAACTTAAATAATTTCCAAATAACATTTGTAACAACAACTTTTTAAACACACAGCTTGTTGGTCTTTGACAGCACCCCCAACTTAACAATTTTCCACCAATACACTGCGGGACCTTTATACCATACCAGGCCTCCAGCCGCATCACAGCTCGGAGACAACCCCTTTTCCCGCAGTGCAACCATAACCGAATTCCAGCATACTTTTCCACTGGAATACCCCAGAGGGGCCCAGACCGCCGATGAGCCCCCCACCACTTCCATCACATATGTTATCTGCCACCATCAAAGACCAAGGACACTGCCACAGCCCGCAAGGATAACACCTTACCCTTAAGGGCCCCTCCACACCCGCAGGGCCTGCTGAATCCCATCCTGAAGGCCCAGCACCCAAAGATCAATTCCCACAGCTGAAAGATGAACTCCATCACCCTGCAGGTATAAGCCCACATTAAGCTCCAACTCCATGTGTCTGATAACCAAACCCCCATTACATGCAACAAATCTACCCACCACTTTTGTTCAGTTTAATCTGAGTTTTGTTAATCCTAATAACCGATCTCGCCATGCGCCAAGTAGTCCGCGCAACTATGTTAGACCACACAGGCAACATGTCGGGGAAGGCTGAACGGAGCGTCAGGAAATCCGACTTAATAGCCAAAATCAGTTCCCTGCTCGACCTGACCCCAAAATCGTTCCCTCCCACATGGAGAACCAATACGTCTGGCGGCCGATGGAGCCAAGCGTATAGCTGCACCTCCGGCACAACCCTACTCCGCGCCATCCCCGGAATTCCCAACCACCGAATACATGCCTCCCTCCTCGATATGCCCAGCTGTCTGCCATCCGGTCTAATATCTGCTCTCCTCGCCCCCCAAAAGACATAAGAATGCCCCAAGATCCAGACGAAGCGTATGTAACCTCCATCTGAAATGACAGAATGACAAACAAGGGGTAACACCAGCACCAAACATATCACATAAATCATGAAGGCAGTAAAACTAACAAGTCTACCACGCCCTCACCCCCCCTATATTTCATCTGTTAAAAGTTGCGGACGCACATAAGAACCAAATCTCCTGGATTCCCAACGCCCGATCTTCTTAACTGCTGCCTCATCCAACCCACACCGGGCAGCTTTTGTGGCCGCCCCGATGCGGAAGGAGTGTGAGGCAAATTGAAGGCAATCAAACCCGCCGCTCAAAGGCACTTCCAAAAAACTGCCACGAATTGGAACCTGGATAAGTAGGACCCATCCCCATGCAACAAGAACGGCCCACCCCTAATCGGACGAACTCCCAGGAAAGCCCTCACCCCACTTACCGTGCAAACTCTCGAACCAGGCAGGGGAAACAGCTCAACCCTCACCCCTTTTCCTCTCTGATCCGTTTTAGACTTGTGCAACCGTAATATCACCCTGTCTTCCGCTGCTCCCACATCCTGGACCATAAAACCCCTGGCTACCTGTCTAGATGGGCTCACCAGCTCCCCCACCCGAATCGCTCCGAAAAACGCTAGCAAAAAGGCCGCTTTAAACAAATTTACCTCAAACTGATGAACACACATACTCTAACTGTTCACAAATGTCCTGCAGGCCTGCAGGATCGAAAAAAGAGACTGGCCTCCGAGCATCTTTTTGTGAGTGGCACTTGCTATACCCTTTTATCGCTTGTTTCACCCAAAAATCTTTTGTGAAATCTGGCCGGCCCTGCAGCTTGAACAAAAAAGCTAAACCTGCCAGCTTTCCTGCAATGGCTGACACTGAACCCCCACCCTCCATGTGCCTAGAAACAAAATACATCACCAACAACCTTGTCTCGGACTCACCCAGCTCAGATCCCACCAACCGTAATAATTCAAACCACTCACTCAATACCTTGGAGTAATCAGCCCAAGTCGACTCGCTCACCGACCTCCTGATCCATCCCGCGGCGACTCCAAGGCAATCTCCCAAAGCCAGCCCGGGCAAGAAACCCCTTCCTTCTCTGCGGACGGAGCCAGCTCCCTGAACCTGTCCCACTGAAACTGAGACAGTGAGTCAGCTAGCGTGTTATCAATGCCCGGGATATGTACAGCATACAGAAAAATGTTCAACTTTAACAACGCAGCACTAAGTGATACAACAACCGTATCACTGGCTGTGACGACGTGGAAATCCGGTTGGTGACTTGAACCACCCCCATGTTGTCACAGTTCAACCTAATCTTCAAATTCCTACACGCTTCTCCCCACAGCTCCATTGCCAGGATCACTGGAAATAATTCCAACAGTACCAGGTTCTTAAGGAAACCCGCCTCCACCCAGGATCAAGGCCAAGATTTTGCACTCCATTGCCCTTAAAAGAAAGCCCCATAGCCCGTCGACCCAGCCGCATCCGTGACCAAATCTAAATCAAAGTTACTCACCGGTCCCTTCATCCAAAGCAATCGTCCATTATATGTCTCCAAAAACGTCTGCCAAACTCTCAGATCCTCCTTTAGCTCCCTGGTAAGTCTGATGAAATGCGTTGGGGCACGCACCCCAGCGGTAGCTACGGACAGCCATCGGCAGAACACCCTACCCATTGGAATAATGCAACAGGCAAAATTAAACTTGTCTAATAACGACTGTAACATCCGGAGTTCGACCTTACTCTGCCCCATCATCCCCCTGAGATTCTCTACCTTGTCAGTCGGCAGCCGACTCTCCATGGCTCTACAATTACAATGCCCAGAAAACTAACTTTTGTAGTTAGGCCCTCAGTCTTGTCCGCCACCAACGGAACGCCGCACCTACCTGTAATGTGCTGCAACATGGACAAGAGAATCGCACATACATTAGAGGAAGGAGGTCCCACATACAAAAAATCATCCAGGTAGTGGATGACGGAATCCAGACCCGACATATCCCTTACTACCCAGAAACTAACTAAACATCTCAAACACGGTGCAGGAAATGGAGCAACCCATGGGCAGACATTGATTCACATAAAATTCCCCCTGCCAACAGTATCCCAACTATCTAAAACTGTTCAGGTGTACTGGAAGCAAACGAAACGCCGACTCAATGTCCGATTTTGCCATGAGAGCACCCTGTCCATAGCGCCTCACCCACCCCACAGCAGCGTCAAAGGAAGTGTAAGACACTGTACACGTTTCTGGGTCTATGGAATCATTAACAGACCCCCCTTTCGGAAACGACGATAGTTGGTGAATGAGCCGAAACGTATTCGGTTCCTTCTTAGGCACTCTTAGGCACTTAGGCTCTAACGGCAAAACTACCAAATCCTTCAACGGCTGAACCTTATATGGCCCCCCCGTGTGCCCCAGCGCCACTTCCTTTGCCAATTTCTCTGAAATCACCCCCTGATTCTGTAGGTAAGGTCGCAAATTCCGTGCAATAGGCGGCACTTCAGTCAAAGAACATGGTATCTTAAAACCCTCTGAAGACCCCCAGGCCAACATTCTAGCAGCTTCTCTATCCGGGTACCTATTTAGGAAAGGCTGCATTCTTTCCACCATCACTGGAGTCATCCCTCTTGTTCGCAGACTCCCCGGACCACTTCCTTTTCTTGAAGCAGCGGGACAGGGGATGATTGCCCCCGCATCCGGAGCACTCGTGTTTAAAGTGGCATGACCGCCCAAACTTACAGGAGCCCCTGTTAAATGGCCAGCATACCCCCCCACTTTTTTCTGGCCAGCATTTCAGAAGCGGGTGTCCCTCCGCCCCCCCCCAAAAAAACTGATTTGGGGCCTGCAGCGAAGACATAAAGCACATCCAAAGGCTTATGTCTTTATGATCCCACCGGATCGACGATTGGACCGCCCTACATTGCCTAAACTGCTCCTCATACCACAGCCACGCGGTCCCCCCATACACCCTATGAGCCTCATCTATAGCATCCATATAACAGAACAGTGCCAAGCAGTTTTCTGGGTTTTTCTCCCCTATGACGCTGGCCATGATAGCGAACGCCTGCAGCCAATTTACGAATGTCCGCGGGATTAAACAGTACCTCCTCTTCTCCTCATCCTCCTTCTTTGAGTCATCGGGCTTAACCCTATCCAAATTAAATTTTTTCCAAGGGGAACAACGAGAAGATTTCCACATAATCACCCTTAACGAGCTTGTCCCATACCTCCTGTTTCAAATGATCCCCCAATGGCCCCTCAAAACAAACGTACACTTCTCCTCCTCCGGTGGACAACCCCTCCGCCTGGTCCTGGATTAAAGTGGCCACTTGGCTCTGTAGCCATTCCGACCCCCGCGTTGCTGCCACCTGCAAGCGTGCCAGGATGAGGTCAACGTTCGCCATGACAGAGGAGCAGCGTGGAGAAAAACTGCCTCCTTCTGTCTCACACCGACTGAACTGCTCCTGGAAGTCCCCGCCTCCCCTTTTATATAGCTCCTCCCCCTCACAACATTTCTACATCCTGCAACCTCCCATTCACTACTCATCTACCTTAAACCCTTGTTGCCTCACTTTCTACCTTGTCATGCCTGGTCCTCCACTACTTGTTTCTTTTCAGTCCCTGGTAGTGCAACTGGAGCAAACAATCAAATATGGGTGGCAAGGCACTGTCAAACAATCTCTGGGATAAAATTGTGGACAGGCACCAGTCAGGAGATGGATACAAAAAAATCTCAAAGGCTTTATTAATGCCTAGAAGCACAGCGAAGTCTATTATTAACAAGTGTTATGATATTTGGTACAACACAGACCCTCCCTGGATCAGGACGTCACTCCAAACTGGATGGAAGAGCCAGGAGGAAACTGGTCAGAGAGGCTACCAAGAGTCTTACAGCAACTCTGAAGCAGTTTCAGGAATCTATGACAAAGAGTTGTCATTGTGTGCATGTGACAACAATATCACAAATTCTCCACAAATGTGGCTTGTGTGGGAGGGTTGCAAGAAAAAAAGCCACTCTTCAAGCATGGTGTCTACAGAACTTTTTTCAGGGGGGGGGGGTCATCATTTTAAGGTCGCCCATGCTCTGCCCTTTTTGACAATGTCAAGAAGGGGAGGGGCTTAGTCATTATCACATAAAGCATGTTAACCGTCCCCCCTTCCACTGACAGATTTGTTACTTTTTGGGGGGAGAGTGTACCTGGTTTTGCCATGGCGATTTGAGCCACATGCAAAACCATGCAAAATATGCTGCGACTACAGCAAGTGAAGTTATAAATAAATATACAATTAGGCAACCAATCAATTACAAAAAAAAACTACATATGGTGCAGCATTGGCTTAAGCCAGTTGAGATTTTAAATTCTATATGGGCACAATAGCATCTTTATGCTGTTGTGCCCATATAGCTGCTATTGTGCATCTATATTAGCACATCAGCAGCTATATGGGCACAATAGCAACTATATGGGCACAATGGCATAAAGATGCTATTGTGTCCATATAACTCCTATTGTGTCCATATAATTCCTATTGTGGCCATACAAATGCCACTGTATTCTATTGGTCCCAGTGACACTGACCTTGCAGCGCTGCTGTGAATACTGTGGGCCATGGCTACCAGGACTCGGAGTGACCAGGAGGCGGAGTGATAACAGCATGCCTGAAATTCCAGCCGGAACTATAGAAGAGACATCGGCCTATGCGGCCAACAGCTGCCTCCAAGGAACTGCTGGGTCTGGAGCTCTGCTCAATCCGCGGCTGGCGCCAGCTGCAGGCTAAGTGCCTAGAAGTAGTTCCTCCACAGCATGTTCATCCAGACAGAATAAGTGTCAACAGGTTGGCAAGCCCAGGAGATCTACCAGTCACCTTGCCACGATTGACTGGTAGATCGCAGTCCACGGGTTGCCGACCTGGGGTCTACACAGTAGGGACTGGAACCAAGCAGCCAAGCCGGGGCCCGAGCCATCGCATCGGATGATTGGGGGTGAGGGGGGGACAGTCTCTCAGACAGTGAGTTAGATGTCAGAGAGCTGCAGCAGTCAGCAGAGCAGACACAGAAAAAAGTCTGCAGTGGCCGCGGTGGACCCTGCAAGGACTGTTTACGGACACCAATGTCTGTGTGCGGACACCTTGCCGATTACAGGCGCAGGGGGTGGGCACTTGCCCTCCCTTGCGCACGCCCATGTCCTCAAGAAAGGCCACATGCAGTCACAACTGAGGTTTGCCAAAACACACCTTGTTAATTCTGAGGCCACATCGAAAAAGGTTATGGTCAGATGAGACTAAAATTAAATTATTTGGCCTCAACACCAAACGATATGTCTGGCGGAAATCCAATACAGCTCACCATGCAAATAACACCATTCCTACTGGAAAGCATAGAGGTGGTAATATCCTGTTATGAGGGGTGTTTCTCTGCAGCAGGGACTGGAGCACTTGTCAGGATAGAAGAAAAAAAGAATGGGGCAAAATACCATCAAAGTCTTGAGGAAAATCTGCTGCTCACTGTCAGTAGGTTGTCAATGGGGAGAAAGTTTACCTTCCAACATGACAATGACCCAAATCACACAGCAAAAATCACCACACAGTGGTTGAAGGAGAGAAAGGTGAATGTCCTGCATGGCCTAGTCAGAGCCCAGACTTAAACCCCATTGAAAATCTGTGGAATTACTTGAAGACTGCAGTCCACAGATGGTCACTATCCAATTTTTTTTTTTTTAAGTTCTTTTTATTTATTTCCGAAAAAAGTAATTGTTACATAACAGAGCCTCTGGGCATTCCCCAGCTCAAGGTGTATAAAACATAAGGTAAGGCATACAATACCTTAACTACTGGCCTAAACGAATTAAACAAACAAGAAAAACAACCCCGTAGCTTGCTGCCAAAATGTGACAGGATAAGTGTAATGCTCAGCAATTTACATAAGTATATGATATACGACAGGCATCACCCAAGTAAATGTCAATAACGAGTGGGCGGTTATAGGCGTCACTATCATATTTAACTGAACTTGAGCAGTTCTGCAAAGAAGAGTGGGCAAATATTGCAAAGTCTAGAAGTTGGTAGAGACATATCCTAACAGACTAAGGCTTAATGTACATGGGACGTTTTGAAACCTCTCCTGAACGACCTACCTGTAAAAACGTCCGTTTTACCGCGTTTACATGCCGCGTTTAGCCGTGTTTGCGTTTAGGAGCGTTTTTTTTTTTTTTTTCAGTCAAAAATGTATCTCCATTAAAAACACCTGTAAATGAAACGCAGCTAAACGTGAAAAAGAAGCACAAAATAGGTCCTTAAGCGCTAAAACTGACATATATTGAAGACTGTTATCGTGCCATAATGTTGTATAAAAATATGTAAAATGGAGGGAACCCAGTGCAGCTACTAACTCCTGGAGGAAGTAGGCAACAAAAATAACACAATTGCAGCGCTCGATGGGACCGGCAATGAAAAAGTGATAGATGAAGTGAACAGCAAGTTCATTTATTACACTGTTTAAAAACAACCCATTGCCAAAATTGAAGTACTCCGAATACTTGTAAAAACGATACCGCTAAACTCCAGAAAATAATAATATTAATATTATAATATTAACCCCTTATTCTCTGGAGTTTAGCGGTATAGTTTTTACAAGTATTCGGAGTACTTCAATTTTGGCAATGGGTTGTTTTTAATAAGTGTGTTTTTAGTTTTCCATTGCCAGCTGTTGTTCCTAATTTTTATGTGTATCCTAATAATTGAACTTGCTGTTCACTTCATCTATCACTTTTTCATTGCCGGTCTCATCAGGCGCTGCAATTGTGTTATTTTTGCGGCTAAACGTGAGTTACTGCATTTACACGCGTTTACAAGCTGTTACAGGCATTTGGCGTTTCAAATGCCTCTGAACATCCGTCCTGAATGCATTTTTTTGCTTTCCAAAAAATGCTCCTAAACTCAACTGCCTAGAAACAACTAGAAACGACCCTGTGTACATGTACTGATAAGATAACACAGAGGAGAGTTCAGGGGCAGCTGAAAAGAAACGCCCAACTGCTCCTAAACTTCTGTTTACCAGCAGCAGTGTAATGAAGGCTAAAGCTGGTACAACAAAATACTAACACAAGGGGGTGATCCTTTTTCCAACTCAGTGATTCTGTTTGTGAATTTATTTTTTATTTTTCCTGACATGTTGGTGTTATATCTTGCACTTGGGTGTTAAAAAAATACAGCTGAATAATACAAAAAATTTGTCTGTCTTCATATCAGGCTGAAAGGCAACAAAATGTGATTATTTTAAAGAGGGTGATTCTTTTCTATGCCCACTGTATGTATATGTTTTTTTTTGTTTTTTTTTTAATAGGGCAGATTAGATAAATGGGCCACTTGGTCTTTTTTTCTGCCATCACTCTTCTATGTTTTTTGACAATATGTTCAAATGTGATAAAGAAATCTTGTTATGTAGTGTGCTTCTTAATCACACTTTTGAAACCATACGCAGCGCGCTTTGTGTCATTACATAGCTACATACTTACATACATAGTTAGTCTGACTGAAAAAAAGTCCATCCATTCGTTATTATTAATATTATACAGGATTTATATAAACCACCCATTTGCACGGAGCTTTACGGAATAGGAAGGGAGACAGTACTGCTACAATACAATGCAAAAAAAAGGGATGGGATGACTCTGCTCCAAGAGAGCTTACAATCTAAATGAATTTTGTCCATTTCATTTATAAGTGATCCACCATGTACCTTTCAGCTATAAGGACTAAGCTACATGGGCAATTTGAATCTTTCACTGTTGTACAATGAAACCACCTCTTGGCAATCTCTCATTAATTTTAATATACAGATACTCCTCGTTTAGCAACTTACCTGTTTAACGACCGCTCAGCCTTACAACCAGCTCTCCCCACCCGAATGACGCACAATACATCATTGTATTGTACAGTACAGAATGTTTTCTGTACCTATGCAAATTAAAACAAAGTTATTGAGCTGGAGTTTTGTGTTTAGACCTTTCTTTTCACATTACAGTACAATACAGTAGCTAAGAATGCTTAAAATATTGATTACTTGTGGTGCCTCGTTTAATGACCAATTCGTTTAATGGTCGTTGGAACGGAACCTGGTCGTAAAGTGAGGAGTACCTGTATTTTAAAGGTAACTGGCATGAGAAGTTATATCGTTCAGTAGAATGACATATCTGTCAAATATTTTTTCATACACATTGTACAGGATATCGCAACAACTGCAATGTTACAAAGTTGTGAAAGATAAAGGAAGGAAAAAGAATATATAATTACTCAATCTGCCTTTACCTAATACACCCTAACTGAAATAGCTGTTAGTAATCAAATCACAGGAAGTGAAAGTATTGTTCACCAGAGATACTCACTTTTATGGTATATATCCTTCAGAAGGTATCCCAGAATAGTGAAGCCAAGCAGCACAGCTAATCCATGCGATGCTGATAGCTTGCAATCAGTGACTAACACATTGCTCTCTACTC
The DNA here is from genome assembly GCF_042186555.1 of Aquarana catesbeiana. Taxonomy (NCBI): domain Eukaryota; kingdom Metazoa; phylum Chordata; class Amphibia; order Anura; family Ranidae; genus Aquarana; species Aquarana catesbeiana. The sequence goes on along the minus strand of NC_133324.1, from coordinate 336,794,508 downwards.
CACCCACATAGCTTTCTCAGAAGGCACAAGTACTCAGTGACACCAGTGTAACCATGCTTTTACACAGTCATTGCCATCAGTACTGCGTCTATGCCAGCTAGATTAACTGTCCCATAGGGTATTTGACAGCAGCCATGCCATATCCTGCTGAATATTTAAACACGCATTACCTGTTGTTTTCATGTTCCTTAAAAAAACATAACTTTACATGTGTGCAAATTCAGACCTGTAGCACCCTCTGCTGAGCAATAAATAATTTGCAATAAGTAAAAAAAGAGTATGTCGAAAGTAAGGAGTGAGCAAGTTGTATTGTGCCAATTCCTGTTAAACACCCACTAGTAGCTCAGCTTAAGTAGAAAGTGCTGATTCCTAACAACTCTGCAAGCCTGGCATGATTTACTGGAAACCGGGCCTTTTCTTTGGTGTTGTGCAAAAAAGGAATGCAAAGCAGACAGGTAGAAACAGATATAAAGGCAAAGGGAATGATTTCATAGCCAACCAATAAAAAAAGAAATGAATCATAAACACAAACACAAAGATTCAATTCCTGTCACGGATGTGTGAGTACGCATGTTTTTAGTGCTTCGATAATATGTAAAAAAAATAAACTCTAATGCCCTGTACACACGGTCGAACTTTCCGATGGAATATGTGCGATCGGAGCTTGTTGTCGGAAATTCCGACCGTGTGTGGGCTCCATCTGACTTTTTCCATCAGAATTCCTGACACACAAAGTTTGAGAGCAGGCTATAACATTTTCCGACAACAAAATCTGTTCGCGTAAATTCCGACCGTGTGTGGACAATTCCGACGCACAAAGTGCCACGCATGCTCAGAATAAATGAAGAGAGGAAAGCTATTGGCTACTGCCCCGCTTATACGATCGGATTTTCCGACAACTTTGTGCGACCGTGTGTATGCAAGACAAGTTTGAGCCAACATCCGTCGGAAAAAATCCATGGATTTTGCTGTCGGAATGTCCGATCAATGTCCGATCGTGTGTACAGGGCATAACAGCTAGATTGAGGACTTTAATGGTACCACTCAAAAAAATGGGTTCAAATATCAAGTATTTATTGTACAAGTGGTAAAAAACAAGAAACCACTATTAGGACTCATACAAATTATGTACACATAAATGACACAATATATAATATAAATAATGTTTCCTCAACAACCCTGTAGTGGTTGGGTGATGGGTTGCTTGCTGTGATTTCGATCATGTCTTAACAGTGGCGGCCCGTCCATTAGGGGCGCCCGGGCGCCACCCCCTCTATCCAGGACCGCCACATCCTAATTATTGCTCTGTGATCCCCGGCTGCTACCCCCTATTCATGCGACCAGCCCCTTTCAGGGCATCAGAGGTTTTTTTTTGTTTGAAGCACCCGATTAGAGCCAGAGGCTCTAATAGGCTTCAAAATAGGGTGGGCTTGTGGCGTAGAGCCTTTAAGGTCAACTCTAAATTGGCGTAAAGAGACAGAAAGACTGCCTGTCTCTGTACGCTGTGTAGCAGCAGCATATTTGCTCCAATTATCCCTTCCACTTTCCATACGTCCCTGATTGTTAAAATGAAGCTAAATGCAAAATTTTAACATTTGCAAGCAGACAGGCTATTTATCACTGAAAAGACACGCAATAAAAAAAGTCTACCTGGCTGCCCACAGTCTTTCTTAACCACTTCAGCCCCGGAAGGATTTGCCCCCTTCCTGACCAGGTCATTTTTTGCGATACGGCACTGCGTCGATTTAACTGACAATTGCGTGGTCGTGCGACGTTGTACCCAAACAAAATCGATGTCCCTTTTTCCACACAAATAGAGCTTTCTTTTGGTGGTATTTGATCACCTCTGCAGTTTTTATTTTTTGCGCTATAAACAAAAAAAGAGCATCAATTTTGAAAAAAAAAAACACAATATTTTGTAGTTTTTGCTATAATAAATATTCCAACATTTAAAAAAAAAAATATTTTTCCTCAGTTTAGGCTAATATGTATTCTTCTACATTTTTGGTAAAAAAAAAAAAAAAAATCGCAATAAGCATATCTTAATTAGTTTGCACAAAAGCTATAGCGTCTACAAAATAGGGGATAGATTTATGTCATTTTTATTATTATTTATTTTTTTTACTAGTAATGGTGGCAATATTCGATTTTTATCAGGACTGCGACATTGCGGCGGACAGATCGGATACTTTTGACACTATTTTGGGACTAGTGACAGTTATACAGTGATCAGAGCTAAAAATAGACATTGATTACTGTATAAATGTCACTGGCAGGGAAGGGGTTAACACTAGGGGGCGATCAAGGGGTTAACCGTGTTCCCTCAGCATGTTCTAACTGTAGGGGGGATAGTACTGACTAGGGGAGGAGATTGATCGGTGTTCATACTTAGTATGAACACCGATCTCTCTTCTCTCCCATGAGAGAACTGGATTTGTGTGTTTACATACACAGATCCAGGTTATCGCTCGGCTAATGGTTAAGATGTTCACTGAGCTGTGCATGTACGGCCCCTGTATACCGGGATGAATGACATCTGCACATGCACAGGAGTGAAGTCATCCTGTGCTAGCCAATCAAGATGGCCTAAAACCGACACTGCAAAGAGGCAAGGGAGAAGATGCCGGTTAAAGACCCCTCATGGATGTCAGACTGTTACAGGTAAGTAATTCCAAGAAAAATGTAGCCAGCAGCTCCAGAATCCCATGAAAATCTTTATTTGCTACATAAGGTCAAGTTAAAAAACACCTGACGCGTTTTGGCTTACAATCTTGTTCACAGCATGTTACAGGTAAGTACTGACACTTTATTTATGCTTTAAGGGCAGCGTTGGCTTTGCAGTCGACAGCCTCCCAACAACCAATGATGCTGCAGTGGGTGGAGCCTGATGGGATAGCTGAGAAAATAGTTCCCCATCCAGTCCTCTTAGTCTGTGTAATTGACAGTAGGCAGTGGACTGATTCTATATCCAATAGCAGGCTGTCTATTGGCTGTGGGTCTGCCCACTGCCTGCTATTAATCACAGGGGGAGTGGACCTGATCAGGAACCAGTGTCTCTGAATCCCTATCAGTCTTCGCCCACTCAGCTTCGATACTCCTCGGCTGCTGCAATGTCTGTGTGACTAAGGAGGCAGCTCAGCTGCACTGAGGATAGAGTGCTTGTAGACACTCTGGTCTTAGTGTGCCTCCACACATGGTGCTTTCCCCAATTGTGTTTCCAACAGGTAAAAACAATCAGTTGCCCACACATACGTTTGTAGTGCATAGGTGCGATGGAATTCTACAGATTGGCTACAACACTCTTTATGAATACCTTAAGTATCTGTCTTGCTCTAATTATGCAATTTATTCCCCAAAAACAATGAGCCTCTTAATTCCCTTTTCCAAAATTTTGTTCAATTATTATTAGCAGGTAATTCAGACATGAATTTTAGGAAGTTGATGCAGTTTTTTGTATTAGGAACATACCATATATTCATGTATTTATTTAATGCATGAATTTGGCATTTTCCCTTAGCTTAGTGAATGGGGTAAAAATTACCGTATTTATCGGCGTATAACACGCACAGGCGTATAACACGCACATTCGTTTTAAGAGGGAAGTTTCAGGAAAAAACTTACATTTTAAATAAGGAACTTTGAAGCACAATAAGGATCAGTGCCCATCTACAGCCTCACCATTGCCATCAATGCCCATCTGCAGCCTCACCATTGCCATCAATGCAGTAGCCTCGCCATTGCCATCAATGCAGCAGCCTCGCCATTGCCATCAATGCAGCAGCCTCACCACTGCCTTCAATGCAGCCTGACTGATGTCCATCTGCAGCCTAGAGGGGACAGAGAGAGGGGCGGGACAAGCATCGACAGATTACATACAGTGAGAATCTCCTATGATAGACACAACAGTGGTCCAATGGAGGCCCAGGAGACGAGACTTCCTATTACAGAGGCCGCCAAGCAAACAGGAGATTCTCACTGTATATAATCTGACGTATTGGCGTGTAACACGCACACGCTATTTGCACCTGATTTTCATGGTGAAAAAGTGAGTGTTATACGCCAATAAATACAGTAACTTTGCAAACATATGCACTCACATGCAAAGCAAAAAAACAAAACATACATTTTTATTTGCAAATGATTTTATAGTGGAAGTCAGCAAGTCAGCAGAGCATTAACCAGAGGCGTAAGTAGAACCTTCAGGACCCTGGTGCAAGGAACCATGAAGGGCCCCCCCTTTCCCACTGATTCCGGGGGAACTTTACTCCCATGGTGGGACCCTTTTATTATGGTCCACTTTCCTACCATCTTGGGTTCCCTCCCAAGGTGTTGGAACGCCAGAGCCCAGTCACAAGTGCAAGCACACAGAGGCCCAGGGCAGCAGGACAAGGATAGGGAAGTGGTGGGAGTGGCATTTGGAGGAACCGATGCCCTCTTTTTCCCTCCTGCAGCCGATGAATATCTGCGGGAGGGAGAAGCGGGCATTCACCAGCTACATGGCGGGATTGGTTCCTCTACATGCCGCCACTCTTCTATCCAGGCATACAGCCCTGCAGCATGGGGTCGGGTCGCAATGGTGACCCTTGTATGTACAACCCTGGCTTTATCTCATTCACTAGAACCTTCAGGACCCTGGTGAAAATTCCAGTACAAAGTGATAATTCCCTCGCACAGTGAACAGTCTATTTGCCTTTTGTAAATCAGAACCATTGCATTGCTTCTTGATAGCTTTAAAGTGTTTCTACCACAAGCTACAAGACTAGCCAAAGGCTACTAGCATTTAGCATTTTAAGGCTTTTTGTTGGTTACTGTAATCACTTTTACAAGATACCATGGAAATTTTGGTCAAAGTAATTGTTGTAATGGATCTTTCAATATATGTATTTTTTTTTTTATTGCAGGTATTTATACAGCACAGACAATTAATGCAGTGCTTTACATACTGTACATTCATGTCAGTCCTTGCCCTCAAGGAGCTTACAATCTAAGGTCTCTATGTCACATGCATACATACACATACTAGGGCCAATTTTAATGGATCCGGAGGAAACCCACGCAATCAAAGGAAAAACATGCAAACTTCATGCAGAGTGTCTTGAACAGGATCCAAACCAGGAGTCTTAGTGCTGCATGACAGAAGTGCTAAAACATTTGTGGTAAAACCTTGTAGCACTGTAGCCTTGTAGCACTGTAGTCTTCTGATAAATTCCCACAATTCACAAAGTAAATTGGAGCATTAAATACAATTACAGAGACTTCAGGCAATGTTCCCTGGGAAGTAAATGCAAATGGGGTCTTTTAGATAAAATGGATTTTTACATGTAAGTGTATTTCTCATTCACTGGATTCTTAATGCATCCCTCAGAACATGCGGAGTATGGCACTTATTTACTGGGCAGTCTTTTTTTTTTTTTTTTGCAAGCTGACCACAACTACTAGGACTAGGAGTCTGAAACAGGAGTCAGCAAATTGAGTGGTCTCTTATTCCCAAAGGTTATGATATTTCCGCTTACATCCACTCAGTCGTATAAGAATTATTCCTAGAGTTTTCTCTCCTTATTTACTCATGTAATCAAAAATGTACAGGTAGGTTTAAGTATATCTAAGACTACAACTTATTTCTACTTTTGGAATAAGTAAGCAATGATTAGATTCCCTCTCCGATTTTTGCTGTGTCCTGTTGGTGAGATTATCCTTATCCCAGAGACACAATAGGAAGCAAAAGGAAATCTCTCCAGAGTGGGGGTCCCCTCTTACATAGTTATCACTGGGACAGGTATCCTAGATTTCCCTTCATCTTCTGTTCTGGTGACAGCCTTAAAATTGTAGATTCCCATTGATTTTTGTCCCAGTAACAAAAGATTAAAAGAGATTATGATAGGCCCCAGTGGGGACACAGACAGCAATAAAAAACTAACATGGGTTCTAGCCCTTCCCCACTGTGTCCCAAACTAAAAAGAAAAAGCTTTTGATTTAGATCACTTTACACTTTAATAAGCTTCTTTCAAATGTTAAATTATTATTGCAGGTACTTATATAGCATCATCAATTTACACAGCGCTTTACATTTTTTATATTATATATATATATATATATATATATATATATATATATAGATATAGATATATACACACACATATATATATATATACACACACACACACACACACACACACATATATATATATATATATATATATATATATACACACCCTGTTTCCCCGAAAATGAAAATAAGACCTTGCGTGATTGTCGGTGATGGCTGCAATATAGGCCCTACCCCACCCAAATAAGCCCTAGTTAAAGTTGTTGTAGGTCTTATTTTCAGGGTAGGGCTTATTTTCAGGGAAACAGGGTAGGGCTTATTTGGGGGGTAGGGCTTATATTGCAGCCATCGCCGACAATCACGCTAGGTCTTATTTTCGGGGAAACAGGGTATACAGTGGTAATGGAAAGTATTCTGACCCCCTTAAATTTTTCACTCTTTGTTATATTGCAGCCATTTGCTAAAATCATTTACGTTCATTTTTTTCCTCATTAATGTACACACAGCACCCCATATTGACAGAAAAACACAGAATTGTTGACATTTTTGCAGATTTATTAAAAAAGAAAAACTGAAATATCACATGGTCCTAAGTATTCAGACCCTTTGCTCAGTATTTAGTAGAAGCACCCTTTTGATCTAATACAGCTATGAGTCTTTTTGGGAAAGATGCAACAAGTTTTCCACACCTGGATTTGGGGATCCTCTGCCATTCCTCCTTGCAGATCCTCTCCAGTTCTGTCAGGTTGCATGGTAAACGTTGGTGGACAGCCATTTTTAGGTCTCTCCAGAAATGCTCAATTGGGTTTAAGTCAGGGCTCTGGCTGGGCCATTCAAGAACAGTCACGGAGTTGTTGTGAAGCCACTCCTTCGTTATTTTAGCTGTGTGCTTAGGGTCATTGTCTTGTTGGAAGGTAAACCTTCAGCCCAGTCTGAGGTCCTAAGCACTATGGAGAAGGTTTTCTTCCAGGATATCCCTGTACTTGGCCACATTCATCTTTCCCTTGATTGCAACCAGTCAGCCTGTCCCTGCAGCTGAAAAACACCCCACCGCATGATGCTGCCACCACCATGCTTCACTGTTGGGACTGTATTGGACAGGTGATGAGCAGTGCCTGGTCTTCTCCACACATACCGCTTAGAATTAAGGCCAAAAAGTTCTATCTTGGTCTCATCAGACCAGAGAATCTTATTTCTCACCATCTTGGAGTCCTTCAGGTGTTTTTTTTAGCAAACTCCATGCGGGCTTTCATGTGTCTTGCACTGAGGAGAGGCTTCCGTCAGACCACTCTGCCATAAAGCCCTGACTGGTGGAGGGCTGCAGTGATGGTTGACTTTCTACAACTTTCTCCCATCTCCTGACTGCATCTCTGGAGCTCAGCCACAGTGATCTTTGGGTTCTTCTTTACCTCTCTCACCAAGGCTCTTCTCCCCAATAGCTCAGTTTGGCCAGACGGCCAGCTCTAGGAAGGGTTCTGGTCGTCCCAAACGTCTTCCATTTAAAGGATTATGGAGGCCACTGTGCTCTTAGGAATCTTAAGTGCAGCAGAATTTTTTTGTAACCTTGGCCAGATCTGTGCCTTGCCACAATTCTGTCTCTGAGCTCTTCAGGCAGTTCCTTTGACCTCATGATTCTCATTTGCTCTGACATGCACTATGAGCTGTAAGGTCTTATATAGACTGGTGTGTGGCTTTCCTAATCAAGTCCAATCAGTATAATCAAACACAGCTGGACTCAAATGAAGGTATAGAACCATCTCAAGGATGATCAGAAGAAATGGACAGCACCTGAGTTAAATATATGAGTGTCACAGCAAAGGGTCTGAATACTTAGGACCATGTGATATTTCAGTTTTTCTTTTTTAATAAATCTGCAAAAATGTCAACAATTCTGTGTTTTTCTGTTAATATGGGGTGCTGTGTGTACATTAATGAGGAAAAAAATTAACTTAAATGATTTTAGCAAATGGCTGCAATATAACAAAGAGTGAAAAATTTAAGGGGGTCTGAATACTTTCCGTCCCCACTGTATATATCTATATATCTATAGATATAGATATATAGATATATAGATATAGATATATATATATATTGTACATTGTACCATTGTACCATTCACATCAGTCCCTGTCATCAAGGAGCTTACAATCTAAGATCCCAACCTCACATTCATGCATACAAATACTAGGGCCAGTTTAGACAGGAGCCGATTAACCTAGTAGCATGTCTTTGGGTGGGAGGAAATCGTAGTACCTGGGAAGAAACCCACACAGGCACAGGGAGAACATGCAAACTCCTGGCAGGTGGTATTATAGTTGGGATTAGAAACTGATGACCATAGGTGTGCGCAGCCTATTGCATTGGGGTGTGCACCCCAAGGCTCAAACACATATGCGTGTGTGTGTGTGTGTGTGCGCATGTGTTTATATACGGAAGGTGTCAGTAGAGCAGTGAATGGTGTCATAAGAGCAGATATTGGTGGTGTCAGTAGAGCAATGAATGGTGTCATAAGAGCAGATATTGGTAGTGTCAGTAGGGCAGTGAATGGTGTCAAAAGAGCAGATATTGGTAGTGTCAGTAGGGCAGTGAATGGTGTCATAAGAGCAGATATTGGTGGTGTCAGTAGGGCAGTTACAATATTATTTTAATTATTTTTTTACAATTTTTTTAGGAGAAAAAAAAGAGATTTTTTTTTTAATTTGGTGAAATATCAGGGGTCTAAACATTGGAAATATACACCACACGGGGAGATTAGGGTGTGCCCAGGCATACCTGGCATACCTGGCACACCCTGTGTGCACGCCTATGCTGATGACCCTTGTGCTGTTATGTGGAAGTGCTAATCACTTGTGCTTAGATTTAGCATATGTGTTTTTTAAAAGACTGTGAAATTTTCTAGGTCAAGCACTGTTAATGGAACATACACCATACTTATGGGCCCTGAATAATATATTACTCTATATAAATATAGTGTTTATTGACTATTAATTAGTTCCAATTTCTGTCCTAAAATAAACACTGCTTTGTATATAGTGTACAAAAGTCTGCTGGTACTTTGAAAATTTACAGCTTGGTCAAGCATACCACACAAGTATATATGCACATTTATTAGATATAAATCCCCTAAATAATAATGGAATTGCTTTTACTGTATTAACCACTTGCTCTCCGGAAGATTTACCCCCCTTCATGACCCGGACGTTTATTGCTTTTTGGCATTGCGTTATTTTAACTGACAATTGTGCAGTCATGCAACTCTGTACTCAAACAACATTTATACAATTTTTTCCCCTACAAATAGAGCTTTCTTTTAGTAGTATTTGATCACCGCTGGGTTTTTTATTTTTTGTGCTGTAAACAAAATAATACTGCAAATTTTGAAAAAAAAAAAAAAATTTTTTTTACTTTCTGCTATAAAACATATCCAATAAAAAAATATAAAAGATGAAATTTCTTCATAAATTTAGGCCAATATGTATTCTTCTACATATTTTTGGTTAAAAAATCCCAATAAGCGTATATTGATTGGTTTACGCAAACTTTATACAGTCTGCAAACTATTAAATATAATATATATATATATATATATATATATATACACACACACACACACACACACACACACACACACACACACACACACACACACACACATATATATTGCAATTTTATTTTATTTTTTTTGTACTAGTAGTGGCAGCAATCAGCGACTTTAGAGGGACTGTGATAGTATGGCGGGCAGTCTCACACTAACTGACACCTTGTGGGAACCAGTTATACACGTATACAGTGATCAGTGATAAAAATTTGCACTGTCACTGTACAAATGACACTCGCTGGGAAGAAGCTAACATCTAGGGCAATCAATGGATGTGCCTAACCAGTGTTTAATGTGTACTGTGAGGTGCTTTTACTAAGGGATGTGCCGGTTTTACTTTGCAGCGAAACAAAAACCGGCACATCCCCGCTGACAGAACAGAGCTTTATATTGTTTACACTGACAGAGCTCTGACCTGTCTTTCTCCTCCCCGATCAGCGGGTGTCGGCCAGTGCATAAACACCGGCACCCGCCAATCAGCGTGTGCTTTGACTAATCACAGCTGGCATGGACGGCGCACGCACCCCCTAAAAGCAGAATCAATATATATATATACACACACACATGATTCTACGCAGCTGCCCACACTGAAGCAGTAAATCTACAGTGCGCTGTCAGATAGTGGTTAACACTGCAAACTTTATATTGTATTTGTTCCCGCAACAGGAAGTAACATGCTTACTGCCAAGGTGCCCCAAGTTTCACAAGCAATCAGTAATGAAATGGTTAAGTCATGGGCAAAATGATTGGGGTTGATTTGCTAAAACTGGAGAGTGTAAGATCTCCAGTTTTAGTAAGCTCTGCATACTGCATGTAAGCTCTGCATAGAAATCAATCAACTTCCAGTTTTTTTTTGTCAAAGCTTAATTGAACAAGCTGAAGTTAGAAGCTGATTGGCTACTATACAGAGCTGCACCAGTTTTAATAAAACAGCCCCAGTGTGTGTGTGTGTACGGTAATATATAATGAAATGTAATCCTTGAAAAAAGGAAAACCTTTGCGTTGTACAATGTAACTGCTGAAATGGTATGTTATTAAGTAATTTGTACAGAAAATGCACTCTGACAGGTTTTCCATGCTGTGAATTATTTATCGGTGGGTTTACCAGTTGTTCCTTGGATATATGACCAGTGTTCCTTCGTTTGATGGAATGTTCTGGAGACTGTCAATAACATTCCAGGATTCATATGTGTTAACTTTACCATCCCTCAAAAGCATTTCTTCTCTCCAAACAATATAGTTATCTTAGAGCTGCTTAGGAGAACGTTTAATGCTTACATAGCACTATTCCTGACTGACTGAGGAAATTTATAAAGTTTAAATAAATTTAATACTGCACTATTTTTTAAGGCTCATCTTTCTAGCTTATATTGCTAACTATTACATGCACAGTCACCATTCAATGGTTCTAATTTTATCCCGTTTTTCTCTTCAAGCTCCACAGACTCAGCCCGACTTCCAACTCTCACAAGACCTTTTACAAGCTCACGTTGAGATTTAACCCGTTTTTGTATTTCTGCCACAGTTCCCTCCAGCAGCTTGGCTACAAAACCCACTCCAAATACCCTAAATAAATCAGAAGCAGCAAAGGCATACAGCAAAGGATTGACACACGCGCTGAAAAATGCTAAAGCGGTGGCTCCAGCTCTGCTTTTTTTAGCTGCTTTTGCCAGGGTCTCGGATATATTTCCAGTGGTGAGATTGGCAGTCACCTGTATAGCATTGACTATATGATATGGAAGCCATAGGATGGCAAAAGTCAACAAGATAACAGCAATTAGTTTCTCTATCCTTGACCGTTGTCCAAAGTGGCTTGCTTTTAGTTTAATTAACACAAGCATATAACTAAAGCATACCACAGGAAAAGGAAGCAGGAAAGCCACCAATGTCTCAAAGGAGTAATGAAAGATGGCCTGTGCTCGGTTGGCATGGCAAGGTTCACATATCGTAGAGTTCATGTCTTTGTTGTCTATCACCTCCCTGAAAGCGAATGCCGGAAGTGCCAAAGCCCCTGCTAGAAGCCATATGACTATGAGGACCTTTACCACCACATCTCGTTTACGAAACGACTGAGCCATGTATGGTCGGAAAACAGCTAAGAATCGGTCCATGCTCATGAGAGCAATAATGAAAATGCTAGCATACATGTTAAGGCAACAAAGGTAGTATGCAATTTTACAGGCAGGTCTACCAAATATCCAGCTCTTCTTGGCCAAAAATATGATAAAAAATGGAGTGAGGAGAAGGACTGTCCCATCGGCCACCGCCAAGTTAAGGATTAGGATGCAGGTCACTGACTTTTCCCGGCCTTTCATTTTCCACAAAATGCTCCAGATAATAAAAGTATTCCCAGGTAAACCCAAGATGGCCGCCAATCCCAGAAATATTGCACCAGGGATGCGGGAAGCCGGAGAACTGAGGATGGTATCATTGTTATAAATATTGATGCAGCTGACCATGTTTGAAACAGATCCACCTAAATGGAATAGAAAATAGAGATAAACAACTAAATAGAAGTGAATGAGGATTAAACAGCTGAAGAAACACATAGCATATATACTGATACTATTTAAAAACATTAACGTGTATTCAAACCCAAACTATTAAACCAATTATGTTGTTGTACATGTTCCTATGATATCAAACATTTTAATATTTTTTTGTCCTTTGTGCCTTGCTTTCAGATAAATCCTACTAGCAAAGCGTATGCAGAGACACTTCCTCTTTTAAGGTGACAATGCTTATTTATTCAGCTGCAGTGAGCAATGTCATAGCGCTAATTTAGAAATCTGGATTTACAGTCGTCAATGCAATTTCATAACTGTGGCAATGCAGCGTCATTTTGAAAATAAGGAAAAATATACTGTAAGTGAGGGTGGAGTTATATTTCAGGCACCAGGATCCTTTATTGCATGCAAGATTTAGTAACAGTGGTTTCAATAAGGAATAGCAAAATCTGCTTTTTTTTGGACATGGGGAAGGCAATGAACTAAAATTTGGCAGAAGGGGCCATAAAACCCAAGGCTGACACTGATCTGAATGGTAAATGAAATATTGTATTAAGTCATTTTAATGAAATTATCATAAATTCCTTTCCTATACAGACTATAGGGATGATCGTAAAGAAATAAATGCTCAGTGGTGTATTTTATATATCTATATCCATATCTATCTATCTATCTATCTATCTATCTATCTATCTATCTATCTATCTATCTATCTATCTATCTATCTATCTATCTATCTATCTATCTCTCTATTTCATGTGGGCTAAAACACTTGGAAAATAAACAGGTATGCTTAAAGTGCTGCTTTCCAGCTAGATAAGAATTTTCAATTAGAATTTGCTTTTATAATTATAGTGTTAAATGGCAGTACTCTACCAGTGCTAAAGTCCACCAAACCACAGGATGAATGAATGAATTAATGCAATTAGCATGGGCCATTCATGAAGCAAACAGTAAGAGTAAAACATAGTGGCTTCCGCTGTTTCCATGGATATCAGAAAAATATGCAGCTTGACTGGAATTTGCTTACATGCTGTATTTGCTTAAAGTGATAGGCTTAAAATAATGGCAGACATAAATGACTTTTCAGTATCAGGTAACCTATAATTTAACATGTGTATGTCTACTTTATCTGTATATGAGTGTTTACAGTGCCTCTACTACAGCAGCGCTATACAAATGGCAACACAAACCATACAAAAAAAATTCCTACAAAATATGAATAATAGACCCATTTGTTACAAATTTCACAATGTTTCCACTGAAGCAGTGCTACAGAATACCACATAAATCATATATACAGAATATAAAATGTGTATAACAGTGTATAAAAATTTAAGCTGTAAACTGTACTTACTGTGCCTTCTAATCAGATGTCCACTGATGTCGCATTTTACAAGTATTTTTTGTGTTGAAATTAACCACTTGACCTCTGGAAGGTCTACCTCCCCCTTTCATGACCAGGCCATTTTTTTGCGATATGGCACTGCGTTACTTTAACTGACAATTGAACGGTCGTGCAACGCTGTACTCAAATAAAATTTATGTCCTTTTTCCCCCACCAATAGAGCTTTCTTTTGGTGGTATTTAATCAGCTCTGTGGTTTTTATTTTTTGCACTATAAACAAAAAAATACTGACAATTTTGAAAAAAAAAAAAAAAACAATATTTTTTACTTTCTGCTATAAAACATATCAAATAAAAGAATGGAAAAAAAAAAATCGAATTTCTTCATCAATGTAGGCCAATATGTATTCTGCTACATATTTTTGATAAAAAAATCCCAATAAGCGTATATTGATTGGTTTGCGCAAAATTTATAGCGTCTACAAACTATGCGATAGATTTATTGAATTTTTATTTATTTTCTTTTACTAGTAATGGTGACAATCAGGGACTTATAGCAGGACTGCAACATTGCGGCGGAACAAACTGGACACTTTTTGGGGACCATTGACACTAATACAGTGTTCATTGCTAAAAATATGCACTGTCAGTGTACTAATGACACTGGCAGGGAAGGGGTTAACATCAGGGGCGATCAAAGGGTTAACTGTGTGTCTAACCTGTGCTTGTGTACACTGTGTGAGGTGCTTGTACTATGCGAAGGCAGAGATCCATGTTCCTGCTTTGCAAGAATACAGGATCTCAACCTTCCCTTCTCACAGAATGGCGATCTGCCTTGTTTACATAGGCAGACCGCCGTTCTGCCTGTGTCCCGAATGATCAGCGGGTCCCGGTGGACATCGCGTCCAGCGGACCCACTGATTGGCTCTTGCTGTGTCCAATCACAGTAGGAGTGAGTCGCAGGTGGCGTGCGTGTACGCCCCAGACCCAGAAGTGCAGGATCACGTAGAGAGCTGCCTTGCCGCCGTATATATACACAGTATACGGTCGGAAAAAAGTAGTTAATGTCTCTTCACATGTAAGTGTTCCACAGCAAGAAAAACATGCTCCACATGATTCACCACCACCTAATGGCACACTCACCAACTATGATGAACCTTAAAGCCTAAGTGTAGCTAAGATTAAAAAAAAAAATGAAAAATCAGCACAAGAGACACAACTTACAGTCAGTAGAATGTGTCCCTTGTGCTGATATTAGTAGACATCCTCCTCTGCCGATGCGCCCCCCACCTCCCCTGCTGCTGCAATCTTCTGGTGCGATGATGTCTTGGTGACAATAGTGACCAGGAGTTAGGGGGGAAAAAAAACCTACTGAGGGCAGAAATAAAAATTAGGCAGTAAGTCTAACCCTTCTACTCTCTAGCCAAAAAGGAAAAAAAAGTTTTGCATTTGCATCAGGTCTGTACTTACTGTACCTCCTCTGATGGCTTCAACCTTCTACAATGTCTGCAACCCAGCTGGTAAAAATCTAGTGACAAGATGCCCAAGCCTGTCCACTAACATTACATAGACTTAAATAGAATTCTGTTCCTGATATGAAAAGGTACATCCCATTCAAGCCTATGGGACTTGTTAGGGGAAAGGGAAACCCAAATCTATGTAGGGAGAGGTGCTGGGAGAATTGTACTGTAAGGCGTACACATACTTTTCCATTTGTGCTTTTGTTGTGTAAGGATTCAGATGGGTTCCCACTTATAATACAGCAATTTACAGTTGTCTAGGCAGAACTTCTCAAAGGAAGTCCTGTCCTTAGCTTGGGCAACACTAATTAGTGGATAGGGCACAGATGCTGTATGGAAGTCATTATGGATTTCAGGAAGATCTCTCTTCAATGAAGAATGCAAGTGCAGCAAAGTGCTGGACTACTGAAGTTGCAGTGTTCTGACAATATCCAGCTGTGAATGGTTGCATTCCACAAGAAATATAGCACTGTCACATATGACAGAGAAATCTAAAGCAGCCTTACTCAACTTTAATGCTTCTCTTCTATAATTAATTCTTTGGGGGTCAGTGGGAAGGAGGAGCTTTACATCGGTGGTCAGTGGGAAAAATGCTTCCTTTACAGTGGTATGTCAATCAGTCACAGCTCAAAGTACCCCTAGCAACCTCAGGAGGAATCCTAGTTAAGAGCATAGAGAGTGGTCCTTAGACTGTCATCCAACAATTATTTTATGGCATGAGACTCTCATCCCTAAAGCTGGCCATATATGAATCAGTTTTTTTTTTCAACCAGCAGATTTAACAAAAAAACTGACCCGATTCCCCCATCCACACATTTGTTGTGGATGCAAGAATCCTCCCCACCATGTTATTATATTCTAACAACAGGAAGACTTCCCTGCCATCAGCCTTTTGCCTGCGGCACTGATCAGGCAAAAATATACCAACAGGGCGGTTGGACAGAAGTCGATCAGTAGATAGAGTTCTGTTAAACCACAGTAGCCACACACGTATCTAAATTTGTCCGGTCCCTGCTGAACCAGCTGAATTTCAATCCATGTATGGCCAGCTTAAGTTATGTGTAGAGTCTCTGGCACTGGGCATCATGGTTGGACTGAGTTGCACCAGATAAGTACCAAAAGAGTGTCTTCTGTTACTACATACATGTTTGTTGTTCCTGATACAAAGCTTTGTATGGTAAAGAAGTCTACTGTCAAGTCTGTGAGTCATTCCTGGGATCAAGGTGTCAAGAATAAGTATCCTACAAGACTGAGGTTGTGTTTTGAATGCCAGCTGCATAAGGGAACCTGGTAGTTATATGCATATACAATCATTCCTTATTACATATAAGCAATACTGTATATTGTTCTAGGAAAATCTGTGATTTTCGTGTTTAGAAACTTTGGAGTTGAAGTTATATTGGCTAACTTTTGGCATTGATTTTCTTTTTATAAAACATCTGGATGTTTGCTTTGAATAAAAAGCTGTTCTGTATTAAAAAATAAAGATGAAAACAATATTTTTTCCTGGCATAAGAAATATTGTTATTTTTAACAACTTGACAGAATTCCTTGTTTTTACACTCTTCTTTCAAGACTCCCTTATCATGGGGCTTTTACAATATTAAAAAGTGTATATATAAAACGCCAAAACCTTATGCTTCATTTGGACATAGTAGGAAATAACAGTTGTTTATCCCCTGAGTCACAATGAGGAGATTTCTCTTCACTTCCTGTTCTGCAGACACAACAGAAAGTAAGATAAAGATGTTGATTTAATAAAAGTGGAGAGTGCCAAATCTGGTGCAGCTCTGCAAAGAAACTATTCAGCTTCCAAGTATTTTCATCAAAGCTTCATTGAGCAATCTGAAGTTAGAAGCTGACTGGCTATCACGCACAGATGCACCAGATTTTGCACTCTCCAGTTTAGTAAATCAACTCCAAAATCTCTCCAAGGTTAGGAAAATGCTTTATGACTAGGAATGGGCCGAACACCCCACTATTTGGTTTGCATCCAGAACATGCGAACAGGCAAAAAAATTTGTTCGAACACGCGACCACCATTAAAGTCTATGGGACACGAACATGAAAAATCAAAAGTGCTAATTTTAAAGGTTAATATGCAAGTTATTGTCATAAAAAGTGTTTGGGGACCTGGGTCCTGCCCCAGGGGATATGTATCAATGCAAAAAAGTTTTAAAAACAACCATTTTTTTGGCAGTAGTGATTTTAATAATGCTTAAAGTGAAACAATAAAAGTGAAATATTCCTTTAAATTTCATACCTGGGGGGTGTCTATAGTATGCCTGTAAAGTAGCGCATGTTTCCCATGTCTATAACAGTCCGAGAGCAAAATTACATTTCTAAAGTAAAAAAAAAAGTCATTTAAAAGTGCTATTAATGAATTGTCGGTCCCGACAATACACATAAAAGTAATTGAAGGTCATTGAAAAATAGAAAAAAAAAATGCGTGGGGGTCCCCCAAAATTCCATTACCAGGCCCTTCAGGTCTGGTATGGATATTAAGGGGAACTCCGCACCAAAATAATAAAAAAAAAAAAAATGGCATGGAGTTCCCCCAAAAAATCCACACCAGACCCTTATTCGAGCATGCAACCTGGCAGGCCGCAGGAAAAGAGGGGGGGATGAGAGAGCTTCCTCCTTCTGAACTGTACCAGGCCACATGCAATCAACATGGGGAGGATGTCCCCATGTTGATGGGGACAAGGGCCTCATCCACCGGGCAAGGGTTGTGGGGGTCTGTGGGCGGGGGGCTTATCGGAATCTTGAAGCCCCCTTTAACAAAGGGGACACCCAGATCCCGGCCCCCCCATGTGAATTGGTAAGGGGTACATTGTACCCCTACCATTTCACAAAAAGTTAAAAAAAACCCAGAGGAGACAGCTTGGGACAAGTCTCCCAGCCAATGACGCGGCGCTAGCTTGACAGCTCTTATGTAGCTGAGGGCGGGGCCACCCATCACCCCGCCCCCCTCTGATAAGGAGAAACGTCAGGGTTTCCCAGTGATGTGTACGGGTGACCCCGCCCCTCTCTGATGCAACGCAGGATTCCCGTGCCAATGACTCCTGCTGCTGTGACTCAACCAATGAGGAGGAAGAGACCTGGGAGATTTCTGGTCTTGTGCACATTGCTGGATCGGTATCAGGTTTAGGCGAGTATAAAACGGGAGGCTGTGGTGGGAGCTGCACATCTGAAGGTTTTTTACCTTTATGAATAGAATGCATGAAGGTAAAAAAAACTTCAGCCTTTACAACCATTTTAAAACAACATTATATATGGGTGACAACTAGGGATGGTTATTCCAGATGGCATAAATATCCTTTTCAGCAAGGAAACCTGCTTATTCTTGACCTGCAAAGGTTACCCTTTTCAGTTGGGTCTTCCATTTGTTGAGAGGTTGTTTTTTATCTTTACTGTACAGGTACTCAAGCTCACTACGCTGCACTGCATATACCAAGTTACTTCAGTTTCAGTGTTGGATCTACAAGCCTCTGTCTCAATGTAAAGACTCTACTATGTTTAAATAAGAATTTGAAGTAATAATTAGCTAACAAAGGGTTGAGGGGGGCTCACCCTAAACCTGAATATCTAAAGTTGCTGCTATAGAGACTTATATATAAGTAGAACCACAGAGAATAGCGTACACATACAAAAATACAAGAGGAGTAACTTTTAAATCTTACAGGTTTGCTTAACTGCTTGCCGACCGGCTCACACCGATATACGTCGGCAGAAGGGCACGTACAGGCAGGTTAACGTACCTGTACTTTGTCCCCCTCTAAAAAGCGGTTTGCGGGCACACGTGCACCCACCGCGACCTCCGTGAGTGTGATCGCAGGTCCCGCGGACCCGATGTCTGTGGGGATACCCGCAATCGTCTCACTGAGAGGAAGAACAGGGAAATGCTGATGTAAACAAGCATTTCCCCATTCTGCCTAGTGACAGGACACTGATCACAGCTCCCTGTAATCGGGAGCGCTGATCAGTGTCGTGTCACACATAGCCACGCCCCCCCCCACTGTTAGAATCACTCTCTAGGACACACTTAACCCCTTCACTGCCAGTCACATTTACAGAGTAATCAATGCATTATTAATTGTACTGATCACTGTATAAATGTGATCGGTCCCAAAATCGCACCAAAAGTGTCCGATCTGTCCGCCATAATGTTGCAGTCATGATAAAAATTGGTGATTGCTGCCATTACCAGTAAAAAAAATTATTAATAAAAATGCCATAAAACTATCCCCTATTTTGTAGACGCTATAATTTTTGCGCAAACCAATCAATACCAAAAATATGTAGAAGAATACGTATTGGCCTAAACTGAGGAAAAAAATGTTTTTTTTATTTATTTTTTGGGGATATTTATTATAGCAAAAAGTAAAAAATAATGTTTTTTTTTTTTTAAATTGTTGCTATTTTTTTGTTTATAGCGCAAAAAATAAAAACTGCAGAGGTGATCAAATACTACCAAAAGAAAGCTCTATTTGTGGGGAAAAAAAGGACGTCAATTTTTTTTGGGAGCCACGTCGCACGACCGCGCAATTGTCAGTTAAAGCGATGCAGTGCCGAATCGAAAAAGTGCTCTGGTCTTTGGGCAGCCAAATGGTCCGGGGCTTAAGTGGTTAAAAGCACCTACTCTTAAAGAGTAAATATGGGGATTTAGTCACATCATATGGCCATATCATGCTTAAGCCCACCACTGCGCAAAAGTACCCAATTTTCAGTGGGTCCTACACTATTTATATGTAGCCCCCTGTTTCTAAAAATGGGGCTATAATGTAAATTTAGTTTTTGGCTGAGCTGTAACCAGTTCAGATTGATTGTATATAGTTTATTTGGTTCTGTCCTAAATTTGACTGTGTTGTGCATTTCCCACTGTTGCCAGTAGGTGTCACTGGTACCACAGGACAGTGTGAGAATGACAACTAGGTTGAGCTATAATGAACATTCTTTTTCCAGAACAGCCCAGTAGGAGGTTCCTGCCGCTGTGCATTCTGGGAAGGGGTATTTATTGCACAGATGCCATGTGCTTTAGTCAGTTCTCACCTCGTGGCCCCCCAGGCCTGAGGCTACGTTGCTGTAAGCAGGCCCAGAAGCCTGTCTGGGGCCTGCTATTCCTGAGGTGGTCCTTAGGCTGTTTTGCCTGAATGGAAGAAGCCGAGCCAAGCTGAGGAGATCCAGGGGAGGACCCTTGCTGGAGAGAGCCAGGATGAAGGCTTATCTCTCAGAAGGGCCTGGTAACTTACTTGGAGGATGCACCTACATCTAACCTACCCTCACAGTATCGCCAGATGGCTTAAAGGTTCTGCTAAGTTTGCTAAGTTTTTGAGAGAGACTTATCCAGGCATCTACTGGCTGCTAAGTCTGTGAGAGAGGCTTATCCAGACATCTTACTGGTTGCTAGGTCTGTGTGAGAGACCTACCCAGGTATTCAAGATCTGCTGAAAGAAAGCTGTGTTTTGTCCTTTGATTCAAGGAGTCTGTAAGTGATCCGCTAAAAAGGTATCTGAAACCTCCCCTCAACCTCTTTTCTACAACCTTTCTCAAGTTTTAATTAAAGCATTGAAAAATACCTAAAGTGACTGGCGCCCACATTTGTTCTAACTTTCCATTATAGCCATGGGCCCTGGGGTGAATGTAAGTCTGCTCCCTGTATCTGGAGGTACCCTCTTTGCTCCCAGTATACCCCGGGGGGGGGGGGTGCTACATATAAAATAGTGAATAATGTAGGACCCACTGAAAATGGGGGTACTTTGGAAAATGAGGGTACTTTTCATCTTTTTTTTTTTTTTTTTAATAACAAACATATCATACTTACCTCCACTGTGCAGCTCGTTTTGCACAGGGTGGCCCCGATCCTCAATTCCTGGGGTGCCCTGGCGGCGCTCGTGGCTCCTCCTTGCATCGGTAAAACCCCTGAGGGAAGCGCTCTCCAGGGGGGTTACCTTGCAGGCACGCTCCCGAGTCCAGCATTTGCATCCATAGACACGAATGCCGGACACGGCCCCGCCCCCCCCCGACGCCTGCGTCATTGGATCTGATTGACAGCAGCGGGAGCCAATGGCTGCGCTGCTATCAAGCTATCCAATCAAGAGCTGGGACCTTGTGGAGAGAGGGAGAGTGCGTCTCCGCCAAGTGAATGAAGGGGCTCAGGTAAGTAAAATGGGGGGCTGGTCACTGCCAGAAGTTTTTTTCATCTTAATGCTTATGATTCATTGAGGTGAAAAAACAGGAAGGTTTACAACCCCTTTAAGCATGGTATGGCCATATGATGTGACTAAATCCCCATATTTACTCATTAAGAGTAGATGCTTTTAAGAAGACTTGTAAGATTTAAAAGTTACTCCTCTTGTATGATTTATGTGTGCGCTATTCTCTGTGGTTTTATTTATTTATATATATATATATATATATATATATATATATATATATATATATATATATATATATACACACACACACACACACACACACACACACACACACACACACACACACATACACAGTGGGGACGGAAAGTATTCAGACCCCCTTAAATTTTTCACTCTTTGTTATATTGCAGCCATTTGCTAAAATCATTTAAGTTCATTTTTTTCCTCATTAATGTACACACAGCACCTCATATTGACAGAAAAACACAGAATTGTTGACATTTTTGCAGATTTAAAAAAAAAAGAAAAACTGAAATATCACATGGTCCTAAGTATTCAGACCCTTTGCTGTGACACTCATATATTTAACTCAGGTGCTGTCCATTTCTTCTGATCATCCTTGAGATGGTTCTACACCTTCATTTGAGTCCAGCTGTGTTTGATTATACTGATTGGACTTGATTAGGAAAGCCACACACATGTCTATACAAGACCTTACAGCTCACAGTGCATGTCAGAGCAAATGAGAATCATGAGGTCAAAGGAACTGCCTAAAGAGCTCAGAGACAGAATTGTGGCAAGGCACAGATCTGGCCAAGGTTACTAAAAAATTTCTGCTGCACTTAAGGTTCCTAAGAGCACAGTGGCCGCCATAATCTTTAAATGGAAGACGTTTGGGACGACCAGAACCCTTCCTAGAGCTGGCCGTCCGGCCAAACTGAGCTATCGGGGGGAGAAGAGCCTTGGTGAGAGAGGTAAAGAAGAACGCAAAGATCACTGTGGCTGAGCTCCAGAGATGCAGTCGGGAGATGGGAGTAAGTTGTAGAAAGCCAACCATCACTGCAGCCCTCCACCAGTCGGGGCTTTATGGCAGAGTGGCCCAACGGAAGCCTCTCCTCAGTGCAAGACACATGAAAGCCCGCATGGAGTTTGCTAAAAAAAACACCTGAAGGACTCCAAGATGGTGAGAAATAAGATTCTTTGGTCTGATGAGACCAAGATAACTTTTTGGCCTTAATTCTAAGTGGTATGTGTGGAGAAAACCAGGGACTGCTCATCACCTGTCCAATACAGTCCCAACAGTGAAGCATGGTGGTGGCAGCATCATGCTGTGGAGTGTTTTTCAGCTGAAGGGACAGGACGACTGGTTGCATCAAGGCAAAGATGAATGCGGCCAAGTACAAGGATATCCTGGATGAAAACCTTTCCAGATTGCTCAGGACCTCAGACTGGGCCGAAGGTTTACCTTCCAACAAGACAATGACCCTAAGCACACAGCTAAAATAATGAAGGAGTGGCTTCACAAAAATTCCGTGACTGTTCTTGAATGGCCCAGCCAGAGCCCTGACTTAAACCCAATTGAGCATCTCTGGAGAGACCTAAAAATGGCTGTCCACCAACGTTTACCATCCAACCTGACAGAACTGAAGAGGATCTGCAAGGAGGAATGGCAGAGGATCCCCAAATCCAGGTGTGAAAAACTTGTTGCATCTTTCCCAAAAAGACTCATGGCTGTATTAGATCAAAAGGGTGCTTCTACTAAATACTGAGCAAAGGGTCTGAATACTTAGCCTCGGTTCACACCAGAGGCGGCACGACTTGCAGGTCGCCTCACCGAGGCGACCTGCACACGACTGCCGGGGCGACTTGCAAGACGACTTTTGTATAGAAGTCTATGCAAGTCGCCCCCAAAGTAGTACAGGAACCTTTCTTCTAAGTCGGAGCGACTTGCGTCGCTCCGATTAGAACGGTTCCATTGTACAGAACGGGAGGCGACTTGTCAGGCGGCTAGGTCGCCTGACAAGTCGCCCCCGTGTGAACCGAGCCTTAGGACCATGTGATATTTCAGTTTTTCTTTTTTAATAAATCTGCAAAAATTTCAACAATTCTGTGTTTTTCTGTCAATATGGAGTGCTGTGTGTACATTAATGAGGAAAAAAATGAACTTAAATGATTTTAGCAAATGGCTGCAATATAACAAAGAGTGAAAAATTTAAGGGGGTCTGAATACTTTCCGTCCCCACTGTATTATATATATATATATATATATATATATATACACACACACACACACACAGCAAAATATTTTTTAGTTTTGTATAGACTGTAGAGAGATTAGAACACCTGTCGGTATTTATTACTGTTTATTTATTTTATATTACTGTTTATTACTTTCCTATTAGGGAAATACACCCTATTTGTCCTGTTTACTGTTATCATCGAAAGTGAAAGTAAAAGACACCAGACACCAGAACAGGGGACATCTTCGAATGGGGACAGTAGTTCTGGTGACACCCTGGCATTCCCTCACTTTGGAGGGATTTCCTCTCACTTCCTGTTTTGGCTATGGGACAGGAAGTGAAGGAAAGTCTCCCCTATGGGACACAAAAGACAAGGAAAAAAAAAACTGACAGGGGTTATAACCCTTCTTTACCCTATCTAAAATAATAATAAAAATGTTTTTCTTTAATAACACTTTAAATAGTAAAGCTAATGCCGTGTACACACGAGCGGACTGTTTGGCAGAAAAGGTCAGACGAAACGATTCCATCGGACATTCCGATCGTGTGTGGGCTTCATCGGACCTTCATCGGACCTTTTCTGTCGAAAATTCCGACGGACCTAGGATTAGAACATGTTTCAAATCTTTCCGACAGACTCGAGTCTGATTGAAAAATCCGTTCATCTTTATGCTAGTCCGGCGGACAAAAAAGGACGCAAGGGCAGCTATTGGCTACTGGCTATGAACTTCCTTATTCTAGTCCGGTCATATGTCATCACGTTCAAAACAATTGGACTTTGGTGTGATCGTGTGTAGGCAAGTCCATTTCGTTGGAACTCCGTCGCAACTCCGTCGGAGCTCCGTCGAAAAGTCCTTCGGATGTCAGGCTGACGAGAAGTCTGGTCATGTGTACGCGGCATAAGCCTCACTGGGAGTTTGTTCTCTGCTTGTTAGCACACATTATACAAGAGACTTGAATATGAACCGACTGGCCTCATGGAGAAGAATGACAAAAAAAAAGGCATCATGTATGCAAGCATCTCTTTTCCACCACCAAAAAAAAAAAAAAAGAAAAGAAAAAAGACAAAAAAAGGTGATCTCAAATAACTCTTATACTCTTAAAAAATAGTTGTCATGCACACATTTGAAAATTCATTCCTTGCACGGTTCTATTTATTAGGGGAGGTTGGGTTTACTTTTATTATTAGCAAACACGTCTGAACTAGGAAATCACAATCCTTTCAAGAATATAATAAATTAACATTTTAGTACAGCAAGTTAAAACATTTCCCAAGTTGCACGGTTAACTTTAATGCTGTATATGTGGCTGATTGCATTGTTTACATATTATATTTCATACCTACCACCACATAATCTAATGCTCAGAACATACTTTGCCCCATGTATTAGCCAAACAGAACCTTCCAAACAGCTTTTGCCATCTACCAGCAACACAATCTAGTATATAGCTGAGCTCTATCCATTAGAGCAGTAATGTATATACTCTAGCTTCATGACTGCTGGAAAAGTACTGCATTTGACAGGCATGGTATGCAAGGAAAAGCTTGCCTGTCAACATCTATTGCCTCTAGGCATAACTATACTTATGCTAAACATATCTCTGCACAAGCCATATGGAATGATTTTGCTTTTCTAAACAATATAATTAAAAAAAAAAAAAAAATGTCTGTATGGCGCAATATTCTACAGTTTATATTATACTGGATTACGCACAATTCCACCCATACTTTGTAACTAGAATAAAACCAACAAAAACATATAAAATATTGTTAGATATTGTAATGATCATCATTAATGCTTAATGAACATACCTATGTGGTCTAAAAAAAAATAGAACAATATGAATCTTAGCTTATTAAAAGTCAAATCTGTTTCTTAAAGCCTATCTAAACCCAAAATAATATAATACAGCTGCCAGTCCTTACATGTGGGGGATGCATTTGTTTTCTTTTTCTCAGGATTTTCTCCCCTTTATTTTCAGCTGATAATCCTGTGTATAACACACTTCCTGTCCTAGGGTGACAACACTCATGGCACCGTATCTGTAAAGTATCATAGCTCCCAACTGTCCCTGATTTGGAGCAAAGTCCCTCTTTCCCCCTCATTTGTCCCTCATTTTGGTCTGATCTATATACGTAGTTGTATATAAAATGCACTTTTTATCTTTCAAAAAGTGTTTCCCAGTGCTAAACCTTTCATCCAATTTCTAAATTGTTGCATTTGTACATTTTAAAAGCCAATATAAAGGAATAGTAGTGGTAAAAAAAAGCACTTGTGGATTTAATTAACCTTTTTTTGGGTTAATTCTCCTTTAAGGGGGTGTGGCAGGGGGCGTGTCCTATCCCTACATACATTTGCTGGTAGGTGTCTGTCATTCCCATCTCAAAAGGTTGGGAGGTATGAAAGTATGGTTGTCACTTAGGCTGCTTTCCTGAGGTCTTCATCTCCATGACATGGGGGAAGGGGGAATAGGATTGTATATGCTTTCAGTTCAGTTGACGGGAAAGGATACTACATTTCTGGCAGGATCAACAACAGGTATTTTCTGTCAAATGCTCAACTGCATATTCTGTACCTGTGCACACCTAACTACAGGTACTGGCTCCCCAAGCAGTCAATCCACTGCTCAATTTGAAAACATTGTAGAGAAAAGAGTAGACATGATTCAAGATAGAATCAGAATTTTTGTTTTATGAATCTGTCTGATGCAAATTGCAAAATCATCTAAACCTCCTCGTTAAGGCATTTTACTCAACAATGAGCTTAATCGGAGTACAATTAGGTTCATTACTGAAAGAAATGCATTAGAGGAAGTAGGTGAAAAAATAGAAAAAATGAATGCAGCCACAACATCTAACAACTGGGTTTAACCACTTGCTTACGGGGCACTTAAACCCCCCTCCTGTCCAGACCAATTTTCAGCTTTCAGCGCTGTCGCACTTTGAATGACAATTGTGCGGTCATACAACACTGTACTCAAATGAAATTTTTTATCATTTTTCCACCACAAATAGAGCTTTCTTTTGATGGTATTTGATCACCTCTGCGGTTTTTAGTTTTTGTTAAAAGAATTGAAAGACAATTAAAAAAAAAAAAAAATTATATGTTTTTTAAATTTTGTTATAAAATTTTGCAAACAGGTAATTTTTCTCCTTCGTTGATGTACGCTAATGAGGCGGCACTGATGGGCACCGATAGGTGGCAGTGATGGGCACTGATGGGTGGCAGTGATGGGTACTGATTGGGCAATGATTGATGGCAGCACTGCTAGGTGGCACTGATTGGCACCACTGGTGGGCATTGATAGGTGGCACTTGTGGGCATTGATAGGTGGCACTGCTGGGCACTGGCAGATGGCAATGACAGATGGCACTTGCTGGCACAGATGAGGCATATGTGCCTCCTTTCTCTTCGGGACCGATGTCCCTTTGACATAAGCCAGTGAATGGCTTATTTGTGAGGAGAAAACGAAACCGATCACCGAGCTTTTGTTTACATCATGTGATCAGCTGTCATTGGCTGACAGCTGATCACATGGTAAGGGGCCGGGACCGGCCCCTTACTCGGATCTGTGATCATCCGAGTCTCCGTGACTCGGTGATCACAGCGCGCACACCGCGCGCACCCTACAGGGAGCGCGGTGTGCGTGCACAGGGGAGGACGTCCCATGGCAGCCTCCCGGAAATTGAGGTCCGCGCTGTAGCTGTCATTCGGCTATGGCACGGACCTCAAGTGGTTAAAGTGGTTCTAGAGGCTGAAATTTTTTTTATCCTAAAGCGGACCTTCAGTTATTTTTTTCAACATTCCATCTATTAAATCTTCTGCCCTTGTTGTTTTAACTTTGGATAGTAAAATTATTTTTTTTTTTTGTCAGCAAATACCTTATACAGCCCACTTCCTGTTTCTTGTCTGGTAAAAAGCCTAGGCTTATGACATCATGCACAGCTCTCTCTCTCTCATTCTCATGAGAGTTTGCCAGGAAGGGAGGGGGGATGAGTCATAAGAGGGCCAATGAGAGCTGCAGGGATGGAGTGCAGCCTCTGTGTGTCTGTGTAAATCCAGGAAGTGAACAGACAACAGCTTCAGCTGCCCACAGTTAAAATGGTTGCAGCCAGACTTAGTGGAGGGAGATTTCTGCAGCATATTTGGCAAGTACAGAATCACAGTATATATAAAATAATATGCAAAGTGGTTGGAGGGAAGCTTTAGAATGGCAAAGATGGTTTTATTACAAAATATGTGAGCAGACTGCAGTTTCTTTTTAATACATTCTCTGCCTTAAAGTATAACTAAAGGCGATTTTTTTTTCTTAGTTTTGAATAGAGTGCAGAAGGATTAGAACCCCTGTCAGTTTTTATTGCTGTCTGTGCCCCCATTAGGGAGATTCCCCCTCTCAATTTGTCCTGCTTACCATTTTCATTAAAAGTGAGGGTAAATGAAAATCCCAGATTTTGGTCTGTCCCCAGAGAAGTAATATAGGGGACATCTTCCAATGGGGGGCACTAGTTCTGGTGACCTGGGGGTCCCCAAAGAATTCTCTTCATTTGTAGGGATTTCCTCCCACTTCCTGTTTGTCCATGGGACAGGAAGTGCAGGGAAATCTCCGCAATGGGACACAGATGGCGAAAAAAATGCTGGCAGGAGTTATAGCTCTCCTATTCTCTATCCAAAATGAAAAAAAAAAACGTTTTGCCCATAGTTCCACTTTAAGGTAAAAAACCTTCGGTGTGCAGCTACAATCCTAAGTTGTTTCTGTTGATGGTTGGCCCGGTACAACATTCTACCACTTTTTTTCTCATTGATCATGACCATCCTGCCACTAGCTTGCCATGGGGAAGAAAAGGGTTCCCTAAGCCTTTGTGTGACAATCTGCAAGACTCAAAGGTCAGAGCCAGGGTAAGAGGTTGCAGATGAGGACTAAAGGCCACAGGTGTGCGCAGTCTATTGCATTAGGGTGTGCACTCCAAAGCTCAAACGTACATGCTTGTGTGTATGTATGTACGTACAATATATTATATTTTATATATATATATATATATATATATATATTGTACATACACACACACAAATTTATTAATACATGGACGGTGTTAATAGGGCAGTGGATGATGTCAGTAGAGCAGTGGACGGTGTCAGTAGGGTAGTGGATGATGTCAGTAGAGCAGTGGACGGTGTCAGTAGGGCAGTGGATAATGTCAGTAGAGCAGTGGACGGTGTCAGTAGAGCAGTGGATGATGTCAGTAGAGCAGTGGATGGTGTCAGTAGAGCAGTGGACGGTGTCAGTAGAGCAGTGGATGATG
Organism: Aquarana catesbeiana; assembly: GCF_042186555.1. Classification (NCBI taxonomy): domain Eukaryota; kingdom Metazoa; phylum Chordata; class Amphibia; order Anura; family Ranidae; genus Aquarana; species Aquarana catesbeiana. Next base: position 336,765,790 of record NC_133324.1, on the reverse strand, counting down.
TCAGTAGAGCAGTGGATGATGTCAGTAGAGCAGTGGACGGTGTCAGTAGAGCAGTGGATGATGTCAGTAGAGCAGTGGATGATGTCAGTAGAGCAGTGGATGGTGTCAGTAGAGCAGTGGACGGTGTCAGTAGAGCAGTGAGTGATGTCAGTAGGGCAGTGGATGATGTCAGTAGAGCAGTGGACGGTGTCAGTAGGGCAGTGGATGATGTCAGTAGGGCAGTGGATGATGTCAGTAGAGCAGTGGATGGTGTCAGTAGGGCAGTGGATGATGTCAGTAGAGTAGTGGACGGTGTCAGTAGAGCAGTGGATGGTGTCAGTAGAGCAGTGGATGGTGTCAGTAGAGCAGTGGATGATGTCAGTAGAGCAGTGGATGATGTCAGTAGGGCAGTGGATGATGTCAGTAGAGCAGTGGATGATGTCAGTAGAGCAGTGGATGGTGTCAGTAGAGCAGTGGATTGTGTCACTAGAGCAGTGGATTGTGTCAGTAGAGCAGTGGATGATGTCAGTAGAGCAGTGGATGGTGTCAGTAGAGCAGTGGATGATGTCAGTAGAGCAGTGGATGATGTCAGTAGGGCAGTGGATGATGTCAGTAGGGCAGTGGATGATGTCAGTAGAGCAGTGGATGATGTCAGTAGAGCAGTGGATGATTTCAGTAGAGCAGTGGACGATGTCAGCAGAGTAGTAGAGTAGTGGACGGTGTTAGTAGAGTAGTGGAAGGTGTCAGTAGAGCAGTGGATGATGTCAGTAGAGCAGTGGATGATGTCAGTAGAGCAGTGGATGATGTCAGTAGAGCAGTGGACGGTGTTAGTAGAGTAGTGGAAGGTGTCAGTAGAGCAGTGGATGATGTCAGTAGAGCAGTGGATTGTGTCAGTAGGGCAGTGGATGATGTCAGTAGGGCAGTGGATGAGGTCAGTAGAGCAGTGGATGGTGTCAGTAGAGCAGTGGACGATGTAAGTAGAGCAAAGGACGGTGTCAGTAGAGCAGTGGACGGTGTCAGTAGAGCAGTGGATTGTGTCAGTAGAGCAGTGGATGATGTCAGTAGGGCAGTGGATGATGTCAGTAGAGTAGTGGGAAGTGTCAGTAGAGCAATGGATGATGTCAGTAGAGCAGTGGATTGTGTCAGTAGAGCAGTGGATTGTGTCAGTAGAGCAGTGTATGATGTCAGTAGGGCAGTGGATGATGTCAGTAGAGCAGTGGACGATGTCAGTAGAGCAGTGGACGATGTCGGTAGAGCAGTGGACGGTGTCAGTAGGGCAGTGGATGATGTCAGTAGAGCAGTGGACGGTGTCAGTAGGGCAGTGGATAATGTCAGTAGAGCAGTGGACGGTGTCAGTAGAGCAGTGGATGATGTCAGTAGAGCAGTGGATGATGTCAGTAGAGCAGTGGATGATGTCAGTAGAGCAGTGGATGGTGTCAGTAGAGCAGTGGACGGTGTCAGTAGAGCAGTGGATGATGTCAGTAGAGCAGTGGACGGTGTCAGTAGAGCAGTGGACGATGTCAGTAGAGCAGTGGATGATGTCAGTAGAGCAGTGGATGATGTCAGTAGAGCAGTGGATGGTGTCAGTAGAGCAGTGGACGGTGTCAGTAGAGCAGTGAGTGATGTCAGTAGGGCAGTGGATGATGTCAGTAGAGCAGTGGACGGTGTCAGTAGGGCAGTGGATGATGTCAGTAGGGCAGTGGATGATGTCAGTAGAGCAGTGGATGGTGTCAGTAGGGCAGTGGATGATGTCAGTAGAGTAGTGGACGGTGTCAGTAGAGCAGTGGATGGTGTCAGTAGAGCAGTGGATGGTGTCAGTAGAGCAGTGGATGATGTCAGTGGAGCAGTGGATGATGTCAGTAGGGCAGTGGATGATGTCAGTAGAGCAGTGGATGGTGTCAGTAGAGCAGTGGATTGTGTCACTAGAGCAGTGGATTGTGTCAGTAGAGCAGTGGATGATGTCAGTAGAGCAGTGGATGGTGTCAGTAGAGCAGTGGATGATGTCAGTAGAGCAGTGGATGATGTCAGTAGGGCAGTGGATGATGTCAGTAGGGCAGTGGATGATGTCAGTAGAGCAGTGGATGATGTCAGTAGAGCAGTGGATGATTTCAGTAGAGCAGTGGACGATGTCAGCAGAGTAGTAGAGTAGTGGACGGTGTTAGTAGAGTAGTGGAAGGTGTCAGTAGAGCAGTGGATGATGTCAGTAGAGCAGTGGATGATGTCAGTAGAGCAGTGGACGGTGTTAGTAGAGTAGTGGAAGGTGTCAGTAGAGCAGTGGATGATGTCAGTAGAGCAGTGGATTGTGTCAGTAGGGCAGTGGATGATGTCAGTAGGGCAGTGGATGAGGTCAGTAGAGCAGTGGATGGTGTCAGTAGAGCAGTGGACGGTGTCAGTAGGGCAGTGGATGATGTCAGTAGAGCAGTGGACGGTGTCAGTAGGGCAGTGGATAATGTCAGTAGAGCAGTGGACGGTGTCAGTAGAGCAGTGGATGATGTCAGTAGAGCAGTGGATGATGTCAGTAGAGCAGTGGATGATGTCAGTAGAGCAGTGGATGGTGTCAGTAGAGCAGTGGACGGTGTCAGTAGAGCAGTGGATGATGTCAGTAGAGCAGTGGACGGTGTCAGTAGAGCAGTGGATGATGTCAGTAGAGCAGTGGATGATGTCAGTAGAGCAGTGGATGGTGTCAGTAGAGCAGTGGACGGTGTCAGTAGAGCAGTGAGTGATGTCAGTAGGGCAGTGGATGATGTCAGTAGAGCAGTGGACGGTGTCAGTAGGGCAGTGGATGATGTCAGTAGGGCAGTGGATGATGTCAGTAGAGCAGTGGATGGTGTCAGTAGGGCAGTGGATGATGTCAGTAAAGTAGTGGACGGTGTCAGTAGAGCAGTGGATGGTGTCAGTAGAGCAGTGGATGGTGTCAGTAGAGCAGTGGATGATGTCAGTAGAGCAGTGGATGATGTCAGTAGGGCAGTGGATGATGTCAGTAGAGCAGTGGATGATGTCAGTAGAGCAGTGGATGGTGTCAGTAGAGCAGTGGATTGTGTCACTAGAGCAGTGGATTGTGTCAGTAGAGCAGTGGATGATGTCAGTAGAGCAGTGGATGGTGTCAGTAGAGCAGTGGATGATGTCAGTAGAGCAGTGGATGGTGTCAGTAGAGCAGTGGATGATGTCAGTGGAGCAGTGGATGATGTCAGTAGGGCAGTGGATGATGTCAGTAGAGCAGTGGATGGTGTCAGTAGAGCAGTGGATTGTGTCACTAGAGCAGTGGATTGTGTCAGTAGAGCAGTGGATGATGTCAGTAGAGCAGTGGATGGTGTCAGTAGAGCAGTGGATGATGTCAGTAGAGCAGTGGATGATGTCAGTAGGGCAGTGGATGATGTCAGTAGGGCAGTGGATGATGTCAGTAGAGCAGTGGATGATGTCAGTAGAGCAGTGGATGATTTCAGTAGAGCAGTGGACGATGTCAGCAGAGTAGTAGAGTAGTGGACGGTGTTAGTAGAGTAGTGGAAGGTGTCAGTAGAGCAGTGGATGATGTCAGTAGAGCAGTGGATGATGTCAGTAGAGCAGTGGACGGTGTTAGTAGAGTAGTGGAAGGTGTCAGTAGAGCAGTGGATGATGTCAGTAGAGCAGTGGATTGTGTCAGTAGGGCAGTGGATGATGTCAGTAGGGCAGTGGATGAGGTCAGTAGAGCAGTGGATGGTGTCAGTAGAGCAGTGGACGGTGTCAGTAGGGCAGTGGATGATGTCAGTAGAGCAGTGGACGGTGTCAGTAGGGCAGTGGATAATGTCAGTAGAGCAGTGGACGGTGTCAGTAGAGCAGTGGATGATGTCAGTAGAGCAGTGGATGATGTCAGTAGAGCAGTGGATGATGTCAGTAGAGCAGTGGATGGTGTCAGTAGAGCAGTGGACGGTGTCAGTAGAGCAGTGGATGATGTCAGTAGAGCAGTGGACGGTGTCAGTAGAGCAGTGGATGATGTCAGTAGAGCAGTGGATGATGTCAGTAGAGCAGTGGATGGTGTCAGTAGAGCAGTGGACGGTGTCAGTAGAGCAGTGAGTGATGTCAGTAGGGCAGTGGATGATGTCAGTAGAGCAGTGGACGGTGTCAGTAGGGCAGTGGATGATGTCAGTAGGGCAGTGGATGATGTCAGTAGAGCAGTGGATGGTGTCAGTAGGGCAGTGGATGATGTCAGTAAAGTAGTGGACGGTGTCAGTAGAGCAGTGGATGGTGTCAGTAGAGCAGTGGATGGTGTCAGTAGAGCAGTGGATGATGTCAGTAGAGCAGTGGATGATGTCAGTAGGGCAGTGGATGATGTCAGTAGAGCAGTGGATGATGTCAGTAGAGCAGTGGATGGTGTCAGTAGAGCAGTGGATTGTGTCACTAGAGCAGTGGATTGTGTCAGTAGAGCAGTGGATGATGTCAGTAGAGCAGTGGATGGTGTCAGTAGAGCAGTGGATGATGTCAGTAGAGCAGTGGATGATGTCAGTAGGGCAGTGGATGATGTCAGTAGGGCAGTGGATGATGTCAGTAGAGCAGTGGATGATGTCAGTAGAGCAGTGGATGATTTCAGTAGAGCAGTGGACGATGTCAGCAGAGTAGTAGAGTAGTGGACGGTGTTAGTAGAGTAGTGGAAGGTGTCAGTAGAGCAGTGGATGATGTCAGTAGAGCAGTGGATGATGTCAGTAGAGCAGTGGACGGTGTTAGTAGAGTAGTGGAAGGTGTCAGTAGAGCAGTGGATGATGTCAGTAGAGCAGTGGATTGTGTCAGTAGGGCAGTGGATGATGTCAGTAGGGCAGTGGATGAGGTCAGTAGAGCAGTGGATGGTGTCAGTAGAGCAGTGGACGATGTAAGTAGAGCAAAGGACGGTGTCAGTAGAGCAGTGGACGGTGTCAGTAGAGCAGTGGATTGTGTCAGTAGAGCAGTGGATGATGTCAGTAGGGCAGTGGATGATGTCAGTAGAGTAGTGGGAAGTGTCAGTAGAGCAATGGATGATGTCAGTAGAGCAGTGGATTGTGTCAGTAGAGCAGTGGATTGTGTCAGTAGAGCAGTGTATGATGTCAGTAGGGCAGTGGATGATGTCAGTAGAGCAGTGGACGATGTCAGTAGAGCAGTGGATGATGTCGGTAGAGCAGTGGACGGTGTCAGTAGAGCAGTGGACGGTGTCAGTAGAGCGGTGGATTGTGTCAGTAGAGCGGTGGATTGTGTCAGTAGAGCAGTGGATGATGTCAGTAGGGCAGTGGATGATGTCAGTAGAGTAGTGGACGGTGTCAGTAGAGCAGTGGATGATGTCAGTAGAGCAGTGGATGATGCCAGTAGAGTAGTGAACGGTGTCAGTAGAGCAGTGGATGATGTCAGTAGGGCAGTGGATGATGTCAGTAGAGTAGTGGACGGTGTGAGTAGAGTAGTGGATGATGTCAGTAGAGCAGTGGATGATGCCAGTAGAGTAGTGGACGGTGTCAGTACAGCAGTGGATGGTGTCAGTACAGCAGTGGATGGTGTCAATATTATTTAATTTATTTATTTATTTTTTTTAGGAGCCCCATTGAGGGGCTTTGGTGAAATATAAACAGACCTCTGATGTCTCACTTTTGAAACAGAGTAATGGACTGAGGACAGAAAGCTGAGGCTGCAGATAAAGGGACTGGGATCACTCACTGTGTTCATCCAGAAAAATAAGAGGACGGTAATTTGGTAAATGACATATTTACCCCCCCTTCCCTCGCTCTCCATCCTGAAACAAGCAGCCAGTGGGAGATGGGAGGAGGGAATCTAGCAATGCTGCGGGAGGGGCCAGTGCTGCTGTGAGGGGGGGGACATTGAGAGGTCCAGGCAGCAAGGGGGTTCTCTGCTTTGCACGGGGTGATTAGAGTGTGCCCAGGGACACCCAGCACACCCTGTGCTTTGTCTATGAGGTACACATGTATCAGACTTTGCTCTGCAGTTCAACAGAAGCTGGTCTTCTATCCATCGGTCCTGCTGAAAAACGAGCATTCAATCAGCGGATGCAGCCAAGCGTTGCAGCGCTGATCAGTGTATGCTGATGGGGGGGTGGGGGGGGGAGCCCTGCATCTACGTCACTTGTGTGGGTGCAGGGATCTGTGAAGGTTTTTTTTTGTTCAACCCACTGAAAAAAACTATAAGTGTGTACCCAGCATAAGTTGTTAACTTTTCACAAAAATCTATATATCAGTAGCTACCCCCCTTTAAGGCTCGGATCACACTAGAAAACACAGCGGCTCACAGCAGGAGTCCGGTGTGTCTCCATTCACCGTTTTAAGTCCGATTTCCACCCAAATTTTTGGATGAATTTGGACCAAAAGACACCCAGGGCTCCTGTGCAATTCACACCGAAGCCGCTGCAGAGATAGAGAGACGTCACAATCTCCTGCTATGCGAACTGGATGCGGCTGCGAATTGGATGCGGAGGAAAACCACATCCAATTTGCAATAGTGTGAACCCATGCCTAAAAGTGGAAAAAAAAACAAACACCTTACAAGTAAGACCAAATGTGTTTGTAAGGGCCCTTTCACGTGTCCATGTACAGGCTCTGCTTTGCTCATCTGGGGATTGCCCTGTCGATCTCCGCTGAGCAGGCAGATGACACGTCTGTCTCTGCACACTGTGCAGGGACTGACCTGTCTGAACGCCGCTCTCCTCTATGGGGGAATCGGATGAAGAGGGACCGTTTTCATCCGATCCGATGACGGATGGAAAAGTAAGGTTTTTCTCCGTCACACTTTAGCGGATCAGAGCGGGTCGGATGTCAGCAGACATGTCACTGCTGACATCAGTTGCTCCATAGACCTGTATGGAGCATCCGTTCAGGTCTGCCTAAAAAACTGACAGACAGACCTAAACAGTCCGCCCGTGTGAAAGGGCCCTTTGGTGTTTTTTTCCCCCCATTTTTAAAGGGGTAAACTGCACTCATTTTCACTTTTTTGCACATTTTTTATATTGGCTCCACTATTTCACTATCACTTGTTTTGAAATTTATTGTCACTAAATATCAGTATGCATATCAGTAACAGCGAGTGCAATTGAAAGACATGGTGATGTCGATTTTAAAGGTAACATTTTATACATATGTTTGGAGAATGGAAAGGTTAAAGTAGATTCAAACCAATTACTAAAATCTAATATAAACCTTTACTTGTTAATGTCATTTCAAAAGTAACTTTCAGTATTTTTAAAGATACTACTTTCGTTAAAATAATACTGGCAATCCTGTCATGAGGTCCTATTTCAGGCACTCACTGTTATTACTGGGTGACAACACTCCCTGTCCTTGTATCTCAGCTGCTGTCCCATATTGTATATATACGCTTTTAGGAAAGACTTTAAGCCACTATGCTGACACAGATTGCTGGAGCACGCCAAGAACATACAGTACTCACGGAGTGTATGCATGTAGATAGAAAGTAGGTGCAAGACGCTATAGCAGATCAGCAGAGCTGACATGTCGGAAGGGGTTAAAAAAAAGAAGAAGAATATAATATTTTCTAAAAGAATAAAACATGAAAATTATTTTAATGCAAAGTATTATAGCAAACTATATGTCCTTCAATTAGGTTTTAGATCTACTTATGCATGATTTTTATTTATTTTTTTTTTAGTGTATCAAATCATCACTGTTCTATAAATTCTGAAGTCTGATATACATACATCCTATATCATTACTTCAAAAACTACTGTAAGCATCTATTTAACGCCATAATTTAAGTGTGAAGAACATGTCAAGGTATGAGGGTACCTATATTACGTTAGAAGTAGCAATCTTTGACCTATAATTAAGGGCCCTCGTATGCACTACCTTGTGCTGTGTTGCAAAAAAATACTGCAGATCCATTGTTGCACTGCCAAATCAATGAAGAAAAATTAAGGGAAATGTAATATTTTACTGGGTTTTACGGACTTCAGAAATGTTACTTACTTCGTAGAAAAATTATATTTAGTTTTATCTTTTATAAACCTATTGTTCTCTAAATTACCAGGGATCTAAAACAATCCATAAATAGATTTAGATGTGATTAACATATTACATTTTTATAATCATTTTAAATATTTTTTACTTTATTTTTTATTTCTAGTTTTAATGAAATCAGTTTGAATTATTTCTTACTTTGCTTACGTAAGCGTTTCAATGTTTGTTATACTTAGGACTATACAAACCAAAAATGCACAACCACTTGTTTGGGGGTCTCAAATAGGACCTAAAAGAATTTGATTCCAAGGTCCTCAGTGTTCGTGGGATACTTTGATCTGGGATCTTACAATGCTAGAACACCAAGTAAAGTGAGTCCCATGTAGAAGTCACCATTGAACCAGATGAAACAAGCAGACAATTAAGCTCTATTATTTTGATATTGCTGTTCAACTTTGTTATAAATGATATTTTGAGCTTGAAATGTACATTTAATACATATAAATATATTACACTATTAGGATACACAAATAATATGAACAGATTTAGAAATTTGTAAAAAGGCCTTTTGAATGGCTAAATATAAAATTGAACATCCATAGGCTGCTGTTAAACGTTGTTATAAATGTTATTTTGAGCTTGAAATATACATTTTAATACAAATAAGTATAGTCAGGGCTTTTTTTCTCAGGGGAAAGGTATAGGTACTGCCCTTGTCATTGACCCCTACCCACCTCCGAGCACGGTCCCTTGGTTCCACCCCCTACCTACTGCCCGATACTGCCCCTTTAGAGAATACAGAAGTATCATTTTGTGGTGTTAAGTAATTTGTATGGAATTTGTTAATGATAACTAGAAAGGCAGTAAAATAGATCCCCTGCAGCCAGCAACAATAGATCCCCCACAACAATATACTCCCACATAACAGTAGATCCACCCAAGCAGCAATAGTTCTCCTAGCAGCCAGCATCAATAGACCTTCCGACACACTTCAGCACCTCTTGCCATTACATACATTCAGTGCTGGAGGTATCAGTCTGTGTTCCCCCACGTTCCCACTGAAAAGAAGCCCTGAATATATTACACTATTAGGATACTCAAATAATATGAACAGATATAGAAATTTAAAAAAAAATCCCCTTTGAATGGCTAAATAAAAGGTGAACATCCATAGGTAATGCACATTGATTTCCACTGTACATTTAGATTCAACACATGAGTAATATAATACATTATTGAGTAACAGATATGCATTTGTCATCATCATTCCACTCCCTATTTCCTAACTGTTTCCCAATCCTGAGCAGACCACACATTTAATCTGTTGATCATAATGTATTGCCTACAATCTACTCTTCAGTACCCACCTCGTGCAGTAGTAGCCTTTGGCTCAGCAATTTGATGTAGTTGAGGTTATCCTCTTAGTATTCTTCACTGTCACTGTAATGAAGTCAAATATTGGGTAGATGAGATCAATGGGAGATGAAAGAAATCTTACGACTAGAAGAAGAGTAGACTTACTTTTACTGTCCTAGTGGATTGCGGACTGTATTTATTTCTGTGTATGTCTCATTCCAGTATTTGTCTGTCTTCCCAGTCTTTCTTGGTCTGCTTCCCATGAATTCCAAACTGTTGGTCCATCCTTCATCTCCAGTTGAAACATGCTTCTTGAAGTGTCACGCCCAGCTCATGCTTAGACAGCCCAGAGAAGAATGTTTCCAATTGCCTCTCCCTGCTACACAGCAATCGACTGACCAAATTCACCCCAGGGTCATTGTAAAAACTAAAAAAATGCATTGTTTGCTTTACAACATATGTTTGCTTTTAATTATTCATATACAAACTGAAATGCATGTTCACTATTTTTGTCTTTCCCATTTTTTTTTCCCGCTGCCTCAGCTCACAGCTCTTATCTATGTCACAGACTGACGCTCGGATGACTGAATGACGTTGATAAAATGAAATACTTTTAATAGCACACCCTGCAGAGGATACTGGCTATGAAACATCATTGCTGTCAGCTGATTGACAGAATACTGCTTTTCACAGAAACAGACAAAGCCAATTACTGCTAAATAGCCATCATCATTAGATCAGTTCCAAGCAAAGCACCAGAGCTCATTTAATGCACATTTTACAGACAAAAATTGTTCATTGGGCTGAGAGTACCAATATAGTATTTCTAAGAAAAGATATATAAAAAGTACATTAATTCAGCATCTGGTCTTAAAGATCTGTGTTTACTTGTTTAAAATCTGTCATTAGTGTATCATGTTGGCATTGTAATTAGATTTCTTTATTTGGTTACACTAATAAAAGTGATCGAGAAAAATAGAAAGGGAAGAACAACACTTAGTGAATTGTTTATTTATAGTATTAATTATATTTACTGACAACAAATTCCACAGCACCAATGATTACATAGACCAGGGGTCTTCAAACTACGGCCCTCCAGTTGTTCAGGAACTATAATTCCCATCATACCTAGTCATGTCTATGAATGTCAGAGTTTTACAATGCCTCATCGGATGTGTAGTTCCGCAACAGCTGGAGGGCCGTATTTTGAAGATCCCTGACATAGACAATCAACCTTAACACTTTCTATTCCTTATTATGTAAAGTTTCTGTACTCATAAATCTGAACATTTTAACCACCTCAATACCGGGGGAATTCTGACACTACTCACATACATGTAAAAATCAACTTTTTTTTGCTATAAAATGACTTAGAACCCTCAAACATTATATATATATATATATATATATATATATATATATTTAAGAAAAGGCCCTAGAGAATAAAATGGTGGGTGTTGCGTTTTTGCAGTATTTGCGCAGCAGTTTTTCAAACACAATTATTTGGGCAAAAATACACATTAATGAATTTTAGTGAATGCAAACACAATAAAATACCACTTTTTTTGGTATAATATAAAAGATCATGTTACACCGAGTAAATAGATACCAAACATGTCATATTTTAAAATTGCACACGCTTATGGAATGGCAACAAACTACGGTACTTTAAATTATCCATAGGTGACATTTTAAAAGCCTTTACAGGTTACCAGTTTAGATTTACACAGGAGTTATGGTACTAGAATTATTGCTCTTGCTCTGACATTCGCGGTGATATCTGACATGTGTGGTGCGATCACTGTTTAGATATGCATGCGGGCAGTGGTGTATTTAGGATTTGTGCTGACCTAGGCCTGACTAAATTCATGCACCCCCTAATTTAAATACGACCCACCCTTACTGTCAAGGCCACACACATTCCTATTTAAGACCCGCTCTATCATCTCTAAACCACACCCCTTTCAGACCCCCGCTCCCTCCATCTCCCCCTAGCAGCAAAAATACCCCCTTTCAGCACAAATCCTCACCCTCATATAACGCCTTTTAGTACAAATCCCCCTTCTCAGCACAAACCCTTGCCTCACCCTCCCCTTTCCCAGCACAAATTCCCCCTTTTAGCACAAATATTCCCCTATCTCTCCCTCTACCATCTCACCTTGCTGCATAAATTCTCCCTCTTAGCAAAAATCCTCACCCATCTCCCCCTCCCAGCATAAAAACCCCCTCTTAGCAAGAATCCTCCCCCTCCCAGCATAAATCCCCCCTCTCATCACAAATCCCCTCCCATCTCCCCCTCCCAGTATAAATCCTCACTTTCAGAAAAAATCCTCCCTCCCATCTCAAACCTGTGCCTCCTTCTCTCCCCTCGAAGTACAACCCCCCCAGCTCCTTCTCCTGTTCTGTAAGAGCAGCCTGCTCTGCTGGGACTTCTAGTGCCCTAGACTACAGGGGACCGAAAAATGGCAGCCCACTCTGCTGGGACTTGTAGTGCCCTCTGTGGGTGACTGAGGATTCCTCAGTCCCCCCACAGTCTAAGGCACTACAAGTCCCAGCATAGGAGGCTGCCATATCTCAACCCCCCAAAGAGGGCACTACAAGTCCCAGCATAGGAAACTGTCATATCTCAACCCCCTAAAGAGTGCACTACAAGTCCCTGCATTAGAGGCTGCCATTACTCAAGTACCCCACAGAAGGCACTACAAGTCCCAGCATAGGAGGCTGCCATATCTCAGCCCCCCACACAGTGCAATACAAGTCCTAGCATAGGAGGCTGCCAATTCTCAGTACCCCACAGAGTCACTACAAGTCCCAGCATGGGAGGCTGTCATATATCAGTCCCCCACAGAGGGCACTACAAGTCCCAACATAGGAGGCTGCCATATCTCAGTCCCCCACAGCGTGCACTACAAGTCCCAGCATAGGAGGCGGCCATATATCAGTCCCCCACAGAGGGCACTACAAGCCCCAGCATAGGAGGCTGCCATATCTCAGTCCCCCACAGAGTACACTACAAGTCCCAGCATAGGAGGCTGCCATATCTCAGTCCCCCACAGAGTGCACTACAAGTCTCAGCATAGGAGGCTGCCATATCTCAGTCCCCCACCGAGGGCACTACAAGTCCCAGCAGAGCGGGCTGCCACCTGTCCTCCAAACACAGCATCAGGAGACTGCACAGCCTTCCACCCCTGACACTCACTTCTTGGCTGCCATACACTCCTCCCCACTCTCCCCTTACAATGGTGTCCTACCTGAGTCTGGGCGGCATGTCGCGCTGCATGGTGAAGCAGTGGGCGGAATTTCTTGATGCCTGAAGACAAGTCCCGACTCCCAGACCCTGGTGCAGCACACAAGGCTGCAGATCCCTCTGTCACTGATCAGGCACCTCAGTGGCTGTGGGCAGCGGATGTGGCCGCCAATGCCACATGTGTGCACACGGGAGGCTCTATCTGAGCGGGAGGAGGCTGCAGGAGGCAGGACTCATGAGGATGGGTCGGGGGGATGTTTTTGTGCGGGGGGCGGATTTTTTGCTGCCCCCCGCAACGTGCCACCCTGAGCCTGGGCCTTGTCGGCCTAGGCCAAGACACAGCACTGCATGCGGGACCGACGTGTTCGTTCAACACTGCGTGTGAGCATGAGGTGACGGGGGCGCTTTAAAAAATGTTTTTATTATTTTATTATTATTATTATTATTTTTTTTCAGTAGTTTTTTTTTAATCACTTTTATTGCAGTCAAAAGGAATGTAAACATCCCGTCTCTCCTGTAAACATCAAATCTCTCCTTTGAGCTCCAATGCAGCAGATCAGACACCGATCGGTCTGATCGGTTGCTATGCATCCAGCAAACAAAGAGCTGGAACCAGAAGTGACAAAATAGTCCTCGCTTCCAGGTTTTGATGTCACACAGTGGGAGGAACAGCTTCAGTTGGCTGCTGGATGCAACGTTACTGGGCTTCCTGATTGTTCTGGAGAGTCCGGTAAAAGCGGTGGTGGCAGGACCCCCTTCCGCCACCTGTAAAAGTATTCCAGTGGCTGCTCAGCCACTCTGAGTACTTTTACATTGAAAGAAAATGGCCAGGGCTACAAAATGACACCGGGATCTTGGTTGCAGCCTCAACCATGATGCAGATAAAACCACTTCTCTACCACAACGTATATATACTGGTTTCTGAATCACACGACTGGCTGCAGATAATTGCAAGTCCGTACATGTATTTATCTGCTTGCCAGGAGCTTTGTTTATCTTTAGAAATACCCATGGCATATGCACCCAAATACACATGCAATTCAAACACAATACCAGTGTTAACATGCCTCATAACACTAAAAAGTATACCATGCATTAGCTTGTACAAAGCTATTCTTACAAAACAATATATATATATATATATTATAATTACTTACAGAATATTAACACAGAGTAAATATTACTTTAGATTACTAAAACATTTAATGATGACAATTAAATCATTTGTAGTTTATATTGGTTGTGTTAATGGTTTTTGTATCAGCGTAATTTACAATATACCTGGAAATGGCAAGGGTCATAGAAACAGAAAGGTTTTGAGCATATATGATTCTTTGTGAATGAATTAGCACAGAACAGAATATTTTTCAGATAATAAATATTATTATGCTGGACAAGATTGCTATGCAACCATGGCATCCAAACTTCAATAAAAGCATAGCATTGGTGTACAGAAGTCTCAACAATAACTTCATGGCACAGAAAGATACTAATATGTAGTGGGTGTAGTCAATGACAGATGGGAACACTGATAGGGTATGTCTATTTATATTTGCAAAACAAAAGGAAAGCACTGAACCCTTTGGGAAGCATTGTAAATGTGACTGCTGCCTATCGGTTATTTGAACTCTTACCAAAAGAAACAACCCGTGTAACTATTTAGTCAGAGACTACCATCTCCTGTAGCATTTAGAAAGTTTGCCATCATTGTCTTATTTAGATGTTTGCCTGGATTTCAGTTTTAAACTGGTTGCACTTTTCTTTTTCGTACATCACTAGATACAGAGCCACAGTATTTACTGAATGGATTATATAGGCACCATTAGGTGATGGACACTGGCACACCCTAGACAAAAAGTTTAGCCCCCTATATAACCCCTCCCCTTACTGGGAGTACCTCAGTTTTTTCGCCAGTATCTTAGGTGTTGGTCACGAGTAAAGATGTGCTGGGCTGAGCTCCGCTGGAGAAATCTTTGCTGGGGCAGGCATCCATTCAAAGTGCCTTTTCCAGGACGAATTGAATGGTACCCGGGCCTTGTGTCAGAAGAAACAAGGTTTTGCCTGTAACGCTTCTCTTTTTAGAGAGCTGGACCCCGGGATCCAGTATTTGTTTTTTTCAGCCATATTCCTGGCGGGGTGCTTTTTACAGGTCCAGGGCTGTGGATCCCCCGATAAAAAAAAAAAAGGGGGCCCCAGTCCCTGAAGGTTTTCTAAAACGGAGCCTACCATGAGCGGTGAAGATTGGGTCTGTTACCACAGAACCCTGCAGCCGAATAAGGTAAGGGAGGTTCCTAAAGAATTTTTCGAATTCTTGTGGGTTTTCTCCTTTAAGTTAAATGTTGCTATGCCTAAAGTCGTCACCAGGGGCTGTCAAGAGCACATACCTGATTCCATGCTTGTCAGTCTCGTCTCTGTGTCACAAGCCGCACGCTTCCTCCGAGCCCATGCTCCAGGTAGGATGTGGGAAGGGGTTTTTTTTTCTTTTCAGGAATGTCCCCCCACAATTTCTTTCAGGCTAGAGGCCATGTGTTAGTCGGCGGTATGCCACACTGCCTCCCGCCGCCGCTGCCATTACGGCGGCTCTCCATCCACCGGCCCTCCTCTGTTCTCCGCCCCAGGCTCCCCTCCATGTGTGATTCGATCGGGGAGCCCCCGGCTCATGCGGGAAAAGTGGTATTTTTTAGAAAAAGACGAGGAGGGGCAGAAGGGGTGGTCGGAGGAGGGGGGGCAGAGCATTAGCGCGATGTCGGCGTGGTTTAACGCCCACCACGCGGGCTATACAAGGCTATAAAGGTGCACTTTTTGCAGGTGCACACAGCTCAAGGAGGGACACAGAGCAGATGGATGGCATGTGAGTGTGGGTGACACAGGCATTCCCAGGCAACATTTAATTAGCATCAGACTGAGCCTTGATAGCAGCGGCAGTTGCTGGACTATTTTGCTCAGCAGTGGGCGCATTTGTGGTAGTACCTCTGCATTTGTGCTTAGCACCAGGCAACATTTAATTAGCATCAGACTGAGCCTTGATAGCAGCGGCAGTTGCTGGACTATTTTGCTCAGCAGTGGGCGCATTTGTGGTAGTACCTCTGCATTTGTGCTTAGCACTATGGGCAGAAGGGGTGGTACAAATACCCCAAAAAATAGGGGCTCAAAGGGATCTCCCTCAGGCTCCCCTCTGCAACGCCATCTCCCCCTGAAAGACCTAGGGAGGCTGGTCAGAGTGAGCCGTCGGGGTCAGGGGCTGCAACTGCTTCTGGCATTTCACCCCCTGTATATATTACTCAGGAGTTTTTTTCCTCAACCATAAGTGGATTCAAAGAAAGATTAATGGCCTTAATCGCATGTTCACAAAGTGGAAGAAAACGCATTAGGTCCCCTTCTACCACCCAGGACCCTTAAACAGAGGAACTCTGGGAAAGGGGAGACAAATCCCTCTTAGAGGACCGGGATGAGACTGATGACTCCTCTTCTGAGGAAACAAGTGGGGAAGGACCCTCTTCAGCTTCACAGGCTGAAAAATTGCTGGTGCAGTCTCGTAATATAATGGTCCACTCCATATTTAAGTTACCCGTAACTGAGTCAGCTGAAAAGCCCATGTCTTGTTTGGGTTCACTGAAGCCTCCTCAAGCCGTGCATGCTTTTCCTGTTCGTTCCTTGCTGGAAAAGCTTATTTATTCTGAGTGGGATCACCCAGATAAACATTTTTCCCTCCTAAAAAGTTTTCAACACTTTATCCTATGGAGGAAAAATTCACAAAGATGTGGGGTATACCGGCAATTGACGCCGCTATATCCTCTGTGAATAAAAGTTTGACTTATCCTGTTGACAACGCTCAAATGCTTAGGGATCCAATGGATGAAAAATTGGAATTCCTGTTAAAAAAAATTTTTTCCTTGGCAGGTTCAGTAGCTCAACCTGCAGTGGCGGCAATTGGGGTATGTCAATCTTTGAGAGATCACTTGAAGAAAGACACAAAGAAAAAGAAGTCTCTCTTTCAAGCGTTGGAGCGACTTTTGTTGGAAAAAGTAATCATGGTGGTTCCCATGGAAGAGCAGGGGTTGGGGTTTTATTCAAATCTTTTCACGGTGCCAAAGCCAAATGGAGATGTCAGACCCATCCTAGATCTCAAAGATCTAAACCGGTTCCTAAAAATGAGATCTTTTCGCATGGAATCAATCCGATCAGTAGTCTCCATCCTACAAGGAGGAGAACTTCTGGC
This sequence comes from Aquarana catesbeiana, assembly GCF_042186555.1. NCBI lineage: Eukaryota > Metazoa > Chordata > Amphibia > Anura > Ranidae > Aquarana > Aquarana catesbeiana. Next base: position 336,749,073 of record NC_133324.1, on the reverse strand, counting down.
ATCAATAGACATCAAGAATGCATACCTGCATGTACCCATTTTCCCCGCTCATCAGAAATACCTGTGTTTCAAAGTGGAAAAACGACATTTTCAGTTTGTAACGCTACCTTTCAGTCTAGCTACTGCACCTCGGGGGTTTACAAAGTTCCTGGCTCCTCTTTTGGCCAAATTAAGAGCTCAGGGTATAACGATTATAGTGTACCTAGATGACCTGCTCTTAATAGACTGGTCAGTAGCCCGCTTAGACCAAAGCTTAGTCACCACAGTCAACTACCTGGAATACCTAGGTTGGGTCCTCAACCTAGAGAAGTCTTCTTTAAAGTCAGTAAGAAGACTAGAGTACTTGGGTCTGGTTATAGATACAACCCAGAAGAGGGTGTTTTTACCCCAGGCAAAAATCAGCGCCATAAAGGAGCTGGTTCAGGTAGTCAGGGCAAAGAAGGGTCCCTCTATTTGCCTTTGTATGAGGTTGTTGGGAAAGATGGTGGCTTCATTTGAAGCGGTTCCCTATGCTCAGTTTCATTCAAGACTGCTGCAAAACAGTGTCCTGTCTGCCTGGAACAAGAAAGTCCAGGCATTAGATTTTCCGATGCGCTTGTCGCCAATAGTGCATCAGAGTTGGTGGTTGGTACCCGAGAATCTGTGAAAAGGGAAATCCTTTTTACCAGTTACCTGGAAGGTGGTAACAACAGATGCCAGCCTTTCGGGTTGGGGAGCAGTATTGGAAGAGACGACTGTCCAAGGGAAATGGTCCAAAACCGAGAGGACCTTACTCATCAACATTCTATAGATTCAGGTGGCGTACCTAGCCCTAATAGCCTGAACATTCAGGTTGCAGGGTTGTCCTGTCAGGATCCAATCCGACAATGCCACAGCAATGGCTTATATCAATCACCAAGGGGGCACCAGGAGTCGTGCTGCCCAGGGAGAGGTAAACCAGATCCTAATCTGGGCAGAAAAGCATGTGTCGTGCATATCGGCAATCTTCATTCCAGGGGTAGGGAACTGGCAGGCGGACTACTTAAGTCGCCAGCAGTTGTTCCCAGGGGAATAGTCTCTTCACCCTGACATCTTCCTGGCTATATACGAAAGATGGGGGATCCCGGACGTAGATCTGTTTGCGCCCAGGTTCAACAACAGGATCAAGAACAAGGGATCCACTTGCATGCGGGACAGATGCATTGGTGACTCCGTGGGATCAGTTCTCACTGATTTATGCATTCCCTTCTATTCTGTTGCTACCACGACTTCTTCGCAGGATCAAGAAGGAAAAGAAGTCGGTGCTTCTGGTGGCCCCAGCCTGGCCCAGAAGATCTTAATATGCAGAAATAGTAAAGTTGATGGTAGGGCTCCAATGGACCCTACCACCACGTCCAGACCTGCTATCGCGGGGACCAGTGTTCCATCCTACCTTACAAACGCTAAATTTAATGGTTTGGCTATTAAAACCCACTTTCTGAAGGCTCAGTAATTTCTACCTTGATTAATGCAAGGAAGCCAGCTTCCAGAGTCATTTATTATGGAGTCTGGAAGGCATATGTCTCCTGGTGTGAATCCAGGGGTTGGCATCCCAGAAGGTATGTCATAGGGAGAATCCTTGCTTTTCTGCAAATGGTGTTAGAGATGAAGCTGGCCTTGAGTACTATCAAGGGCCAGGTCTCGGCCTTGTCGGTATTGTTTCAACCTCCGCTTGCTTCGCATTCTTTGGTCCGAAGCTTTATACAGGGAGTAACGCGGCTTAATCCACCGGTTAGAGCTCCCCTGAACCCTTGGGACTTGAATTTAGTTCTGTCGGCATTACAGAAACAGCCTTTTGAGCTGATACAACATATTCCCTTGGTCCTTTTGACAAGGAACCTAATTTTTCTGGTAGCCATTTCTTCTGCAAGAAGGGTATCAGAATTGGCGGCTCTTTCTTGTAAAGAGCCATATTTAATTATTCATAAGGATAGAGTAGTATTGCATCCTCATCCTAGCTTTCTACCGAAGGTGGTTTCAGGTTTTCATCTAGACCAGGATATTGTTCTGCCTTCATTTTTTCCAGAACCCTGTTCTACGGAAGAAAAGTCACTACATTCTCTGGATGTAGTGAGAGCGGTCAAAACCTATTTGGAAGCGACTGCTCAGATTCGCAAAACGGATGTTTTATTTGTGTTGCCTGAAGGTCCTAAAAAAGGACAGGCAGCGTCGAAATCAACAATTGCTAAGAGGATTCGACTGGTAATTGTTCAAGCTTATGGTTTGAAGAGGAAAGTTTCACCTTTTCAAATCAAAGCACACTCTACCAGGGTTGTTAGCGCTTCATGGGCAGTGCATCACCAGGCCTCCATGGCTCAAATCTGCAAGGCTGCAACTTCAGTCCATACATTCACCAGATTCTATCAGGTGGATGTGAGAAGGCATGAAGATATCGCCTTTGGGCGCTGTGTGCTGCAGGCAGCGGTACAAGGTTCTCAGGTCTGATTGCACCCTTCTTTTGTTTATGTCTCCCTCCCCTCAGATAGCATTGCTCTGGGACATCCCATTCAGTAACTACTATGGCTCTGTGTCCCGTGATGTACGAAAAAGAAAATAGGATTTTTATAACAACTTACATGTAAAATCCTTTTCTTCGAGTACATCATGGGACACAGAGGTCCCTCCCCTCTTCTAATACACATACAGTATATTGCTTTGCTACAAAACTGAGGTACTCCCATTAAGGGGAGGGGTTATATAGGGGGCTAAACTTCCTGTCTAGGGTGTGCCAGTGTCCATCACCTAGTGGTGCCTTTATAACCCATTCAGTAAATACTGTGGCTCTGTGTTCCGTGATGTACTGGAAGAAAAGGATTTTACAGGTTAGCTGTTATAAAAATCCTATTTTTTGTCATTCACCATTTAATATGCAGTTGAAAGCAGTGGCAGCCTGCCCACAGGGGGCACAGGGGTGCCGCCCCCCCCAAAGATACTCATCATAAAAAAAAATAAAAGAAACAAAAAAAACTGGCCCTTTAAGTGTGTGCGGGATGCCGGACACACAGGTGTATGGGAAGCACCCTGAACACTCTTTTTATAGCATTGTTCCATGCTGTGGTGTGTTATGGCGGGTGTGCCTTCACTTCCAATTTCTCTGACTCATCCCAGTCAGTCCGAAGGTGGACGACAGGCAACTTGCTGTGAAAGCTGAGAGTACGGGGGGGGGGGACATCTGATGTGAAGGGGGACTCTGATGGGGACATCTAATGTAAAGAGGGGCTCTGATGGGGACATCTGCTGTAAAGGGGGGGCTTTATTGGTGACATCTAATGTAAAGGGGAGAGCTCTGATGGTGGCATCTGCTGTAAAGGGGGACTCTGATGGTGACAGCTGATGGGGACATCTAATGTAAAGGGGGGCACTGATAGGGACATTTAATGTAAAGGAGGACTCTGATGGTGACATCTAATGTAATTGGGGGCTCTCATGGTGACATCTAATGTAAAGGAGGACTCTGGTGGGAACATCCAATGTAAAGGAGGACTCTGATGGTGACATCTGATGTAAAGGAGGACTCTGATGGGGACATCTAATGTAAAAGAAGACTCTGATGGGGACATCTAATGTAAAGGGGGGCTCTGATGGTGACATCTGCTGTAAAGGGGGGCTTTACTGGTGACATCTGATGTAAATGGGGACTCTGATTGTGACATCTGATGTAAAGGAGAACTCTGATGGGGATATCTAATGTAAAGGAAGACTCTGATGGTGACATCTAATGTAAATGGGGACTCTGATGGTGACATCTGATGTAAAGGAGAACTCTGATGGGGACATCTAATGTAAAGGGGGGCTCTGATAGGGACATTTAATGTAAAGGAGGACTCTGATGGTGACATCTAATGTAAAGGGTGGCTCTCGTGGTGACATCTTATGTAAAGGAGGACTCTGGTGGGTACATCCAATGTAAAGGAGGACTCTGATGGTGACATCTGATGTAAAGGAGGACTCTGATGGGGACATCTAATGTAAAAGAAGACTCTGGTGGGGACATCTAATGTAAAGGGGGGCTCTGATGGTGACATCTGATGTAAAGGAGGACTCTCAAGGTGACATTTAATGTAAAGGAGGACTCTGATGGGGATATCTGATGTAAAGGGGGGCTCTGATGGTGACATCTAATGTAAAGGGGGACTCTGATGGTGACATATAATGTAAAGGAGGACTCTGATGGTGACATCTAATGTGAAAGAGGACTCTGATTGAGTCTGATGGGACTCTGATGAGAACACCTAATGTATAGGGGGATGCTGATGGGGACATCTGTTGTAAAGAGGGACTCTGACTGGGACACCTGATGTAAAGGGGGGCACCTGCTGTAAAGGGTGACTCTGATGGGACACATGATCTATAGGAGGACTCTAATGAGGACACCTGATGTATAGAGGGATGCTGATGGGGACACCTGTTGTAAATGTGGACTCTGATTGGAACACCTGATGTAAAGGGGGGCACCTGCTGTAAAGGGGGGCTCTGATGAGGACACCTTATGTTAAGTGGTTTTATTTTCTTTTACTTGAAATGTGGATGTAATTGGCCTCCTGTGACGGCACAGTGAGGCTGCAATTGTTGGGCACAGTGAGGCTGAAATTGATTAACAAAGCGAGGCTAAAATTGATTGGCACAGCGAGGCCAATAATTGATGGGCACAGTTTTATCTAGAAGTAATGATACATAATCACCTGATAAATGGCTATTTACAGTCTTACATTACTAACAGTTTAATTTTTCAGTTTGTTTGCGCCCCCCCCAAAAAAATTTTGAGCACCAGCTGCCACTGGTTGAAAAGCAAAATTACATTTTCCACTTAGCTGCTTCCTTATGCAGTCAATGGGGTTATTTACGAAAGCCAAATCCACTTTGCACTGCAAGTGCACTGAAAGTGTACTTGGAAGTGCAATCGCTCTAAATCGAAGGGGTAGATCTGAAATGAGGGGAAGATCTGCTGATTTTATCATCCAATCATGTGCAAGCTAAAATGCTGTTTTTTATTATCCTTGCATATCCCCCTCGGATTTACAGTGACTTTACTTCCAAGAGCACTTTCAGTGCACTTTCAAGTGCAATTGCAGTGCAAAGTGGATTTGCCTTTAGTAAATAACCCCCAATGTCTTATCCTTAATCATACAACTGCTTTGCTTCATTTATAGCTTTCTACAATCTAACTCATCTGATCATTTGTAGCTATTGTTTTCAACTATTTCTAAGTTAAGGGAAGAATCTTCAGTATCCATGTACCTGATTTCACACAGATCCTAATTGCTTCAACTTTATGATGTAACACTTTTTCATCAGATCCGCCAGGCCTGAATGATAGCCTCAGTTGTTAGTTAGTTAATTTTTTTAAATTTAATGGGACAGTCTAGTGGACACTTTGGCACATCTATTACATTTACAAATAATTTATACTAGTAAATCTATGAGGTGCGCATTATTTAATAAAAGGCATAGCAAAAAGTTGGTTTAAGCTTGTTTGATAACCACATTATTTGGTGTATTGTGGAGGGTCACTGGGGATGATTGAGGGCATGTGAATGCTCCCCATTTAGTGCAATGTTTTTGTGATAATGAATATTTCATATCTGATGCACCTCTTTGTTTTGGCTTTTATGATCAATGTAGGGCCTATTTAATAATATTTAATATTTAAAACATCCTTTTGAATTTATTTTGAAATTATTCAGGGTCATAATTTGCTCTGCTGTATTGATGCATCAGATATGGCTGCCAGAGAAGCATGTAGGCTAACTCGCATTTGTACAACTTGTGGTTCTCAATGAACTGTGAAGATGCTGGTGAGGTCTCTTGAAGTCCATTAATCTTCCTGCTCTACAGTAACTGTCTGCCCATATCGGAGGTATGGGCAGACAGCTCTCCAGAGAGTCTGCAGGAGCCTCACAATCTACTGATCACAGGTGCAATGCTTAACAGGCTCCAGGGAAAAAAAAATGACTGCAAATTTTACCTGCAAAAATATGTACATTTATTATTTTTTAAAAGTGAACTTAGGCTTTAAGGAATAGGATAGAATAACAATGGTAAGTAAAGAGTATCAAGCAACTATTACCAACATAGTTGGTAAACAATACAGTAAACAATACTGTTTAGTAAAAAAGACACTTAATGAAACATGTTAGTGTCATTATAAGTTGGACACATTATACAATAAATTTAACATTTTTTATCTACAGTAGCACTTGCTGTTTTAAAATCTACACTGGTAAAGTAGAAAAAGTGTACCATAAAATCTTTTTCTTTGGGTCTATTGAGGGCCAAAGAGATACAGTTTTTAATTTTTTTTTTTTGTACAAAAATTTCTATTCTTTATTGTTTTTCCAGAAGGTTATTAAGAAAACAGCATAATAGGGATGTAACCTGAGAATGTGGTCATTGTGTAAGCTTACGGCATCAGCATTTCTTTGCCTATGGGATCCTTAGATTTAAATGAGGTTCTGTGTATGACTCTTACTTTCATATGTTTAAATAAAACTATAATGTTTTGGGGTCAATTTATTTTCGTTAAAATGTATACAAAATATATTACTGATGAATATTTAATACATGACGTATTGAATTAAGAATGAAGTATGGATGAGTTAATCTGCCTGAACAGCTTTGCAAATCTTACTAAAAGTTTAACAACTTTGCTGGCAAACCCTTCGAAGTCTATTGGGAGGATCTTTAAAGTAATTAACTGCTGGCCACTTGTAGAGCTAATAAGCATTCTAGTGCATAGAGTGGCTGCTGAGGGGTTTCACCATCTCCAATGACATGTAAGTATCTCCTGTCAAGATGAACGGTTGCTCTGTTCATACCAAAATATCTGGCCATGTGCAATGTTACATTAGTGGATATCATTGTTAAAATAATTCATATATTTGGTACAGGGCTTTTTTTCAGGGGGAACTTGGTGGAACTCAGTTCCACCACCTCTGGCTCAGACCCCTTGGTGCCTGCTCACCACAATCTCTTGTAAACACAGAAGTTTGGTTTCTGTGTTTACAAGTGACAGCTCTGCACTCTTTATGTAATGCAATCCTGGTATTTAATGCCCCTTTAAGACCTTCTTACTGTTTTCGTGAAATTTGACTGAACACACCCACTATTTGATATGATTTGGAGGGTGTTTGTAGGGGGAGGGGTGGGACCGTGGCTAAGTTTCAGTGCCTATTGTTTGAGAAAAAAAGCCCTGATTTGATAACAACAAGGGTATGAAAGAATGTTTTAATTGATGAATGTATTGGTTAGTGTAATCTGTCAATGCAGCTCTAAAGGTAGACATGAGTGGATATTATGGCAAACGTTAACGACAGCATGCACCAGATTTCTTAGAACATCACCTTGTTTTGTAAAATAAACATAAAATCATTGCACTCACAGAGTAACAACTTGAAAAGTCGCATAACACACGCTGATTCATACAGCAAGGTTTGCCATCTAGAGGATCAAGAGTAATTTCTACTCTCAATACTTATGTGACTTGCAGCAGTGATCAGTCTAAGATATGCAATTATTCAAGTTTTTTTCTTTGTGAGTGCACAAAGTGAATGAGTGAGTGGATTATATTATTTTTATGTGATTAAACAAGGTGCTGTTCCGTGTGGCCTGGTGCAGTCTTGTGCATGCACTCTTTTATATTTGCTACAGTTTTCCTTGAGAGTCCCACAAGAATGCTGTGAGCTGGCAAGGGATAGCTGGCTGTTGACACCAGTGAGTTACCGTTGAACTTTTTTTTTGTTAAATGAGCAAATAATAGTTTTGGTTTGGACCACCATTATTAGTTCCTTCATATAAATATTTTATTTGAAACTGCAAGTTATTTTTCATTAAAAAGGGTTTAACTGGAATCTCCAAAGTAGGAAACCTATGCTCCAAGGTTTCTCAATCTCCTCATCTCCTAGGTGAATCCAGCATGATTCATAGGGGTCTTACCTTTAGAATTGCAGGGGGTTAATTGACATAAGAGTTCAAATGAGAAAAAAATTATATTTTCTTAAGCTAGCCAAGCTATCCAAATAAGGAAATAATGTCAGAAGGTCTTTATATACATGTGACCTCGGTCAGAAGGTCAGGGGATTCTTGTAGTATAACCTGTTTGTGGCATTAAAAGCGTGAAGCCTGATGCAGTTGAGAGGGAGGAGTCTAGGAATAGCAACCCTTAGGAGCACGCCGTAGGAGCGTCCGGAGAAGTCTCTAGTTCCCTCTGATGGATGATCGTTCACCCCCTAGCCTCGAAACCCCCTCGTTTCCCCACTCAAATTGCCGATGAAAATCCCCCCCCGTCCTGTGCAGGATTGTCCTGACGTGCTGCTGTTTGGCAAATGCTGTTTCTGAAACGGTGAGGCTGTTTCCCCCCTGCAGTTTTTCCTGTTTTGGGTTTTTTGTTTTGCCTCCCTACCTCCCCGCTCTCCATCCAAAGAGACGGGCAGGTGCTGTGAGAGGAGGGAAAGTGGATCGGAGCTACTGGAGTGAGGTAAGGTGGAGTCTCCTGGTGTCCTCTTACCAACTGGTCAGTTTCGAAAAAAGAAGGTAAGGAAGGGGAGAGGTTCCGTTAGCGGCACTCGGCAGCTAGTGGTTGGGGGGTTCAGTCATTCGGAAAGAAGTCGGAGAGTGCCGAGTGAGTGAAGGCCGGAGGCCGAGGTTTGCCAAGGAACTCCGGAAAGAACCAAGGAGAGCCGAGGGAGGCTCGGCAGGGCGGAGAAGTGTCTCCCTCACGAGATCCTATCGGACAGAAAGACCGAGACAAGCCCCCTCTACCCCTCATTCTCTACAGATAAGTGGAAACCAAACATTTTTTCTTTTTTATGTTTAATTGGATGAAATGTGAACTTAGAAACAAATACAATAAATGATTAAACTAGGAAAGTAAAAGGAAAAAGAAGGAGAAAAGGAGACCCAGACCCAGAGAGAAAATATCTGAAATACCTGAAATTAAAGTGCCCTTGTAAATTGTTCCATAAGATATATGATAAGAGTAATCCGGGCTCATTATAGACGGTTGGGAGAATTTATATCTGCTGAAGGTTCTGTAGTAATCCAAAATTAGGAAGACTTTTTGAATTGTTCCTGGCCGATACTACTTCTGCCAATACCCTGCATTTTAGTACTCATACCCATATTTTTTTTTTGTTTGTTTTGGGAATAAATTGTAAAATGAGGGGTAAATCGGCAGGGTGGTGATTAAATCACCCCTTGCTAGTCTAAGCTCGAGCTCTGGCCCTATGCACAAGTATATAACTCAAGGAGGAAATGGAGAAGAAGATAATCAAATAGCAGAAAAGCAGCAAAGTACCAAAGGATGTCAAACAGAAACTAAGTCTAAAAAAGAGAAAAAGGGCCAGAACAAAACACTCTTGGAAATTAGTACTCTTGCAGATCCCAGAACAGATCAGGAACTCGACTTAGATATATGCGCAAGAAGACAGAAGGAACAACAGAATACAGCTCAACAGCCCTGAAAAATTAATTAAAAACAGAAATGGCAATAATCCATAAAGACCTGGGCCATACGCTCTCAAGAATGGTGGAAGTTAAAAAAAAGTGGACTCTCATACAAATATGATACAATAGATAAAAGAAGAAATAAAATCATTAAAAAATGAACAACAAGAAAAAGTGTATAGACTGGAGGACCAAGAAAATAGGGATCGAAGGAAAACCTAAGACTAAGAGGCCTCCCTGAAACTGAGCAGATAGAAAGCCTAGCTGAAATAATAGCTGAAATAATAACTAAGATCTTCAACCCATTTCTCGGTAAAGAAGAAACCAACTCAAGAAGACCACAAGGTTTGCCTACGGAAAGTCCAAGAGACATAATAGTCAGATTGGAAAACTAGGAGGAAAAAAAAAACAAATCTGGAGGAACTTGAGGGGAAAGCCACCAATTGAATATGTGGGAAAGACGATACAAATTTTTCAAGATCTTTCACAGGAAACCTTAAGAAAGAGAAGGACATTAAAACCTTTACTAAAAACCCTTCAGGAACAATAAATTCAATATAATTGGGGATTTCCAGATTGCCACATTGCTAGGAGAAATGGAAGAACGGCTAGACTAAGGTTCATAGAAGAAATCCTGTATTTCTTTGAAAAATTGGAAATTCCAACACCAGAAATTAACAGAGATATAACTCCTAGGCGAGAAAATATAGATGAAGCACAATGGCAACTGGTACTAAAGAAACAGATTACCAGGGCAGCTACAAACAAAATTAACTAATAATTAAAATGTAAATAATCAGTAGAGAGGTTTTGCGTGGGGAAGGGGGGGAGACTGAGGGGAAATCTGGAGGGGATGGAGATCCGGACATGCTGGATGCTCTGAGGCTTCCTCTTAAAATTAGGAGAGGAGCACCAGGTACGCCAAATAGAACTCCACCTCGGGCCAAAAGAGTAGAGAGGCAAGAGTGCCCTAGAATAAAATATCTGCTCTAAGATCATGAGGTCAAAACATCAACAACAAGGGGGAGGGATGGAAGGGGGGGAGAGGGAGGAGGGAAGAGGGAGAGAAAAGGGGAGGCGGGAGAGAGGGAGGGGTGGAGGGAGAAGAGGTGGGGGGAGAAAGGTCTGTTAAATTGGGGTGGGTCCACTGTGGCTTCTAGGCTCGAACGAGAAAGGTCCCCTGTGTCCCCCCGCTTGGGGTGCCCCCCACCCCCCCGTGGGGGGGGACGCGGTGGGACTGGAAAGAAATAAAGGAAAATGGGCAGTATAAAAGTTACAACATTCAATCCATGGATTGAATTCCCCAGAGAAAAGACATATGGTTTTACGAGAGATAGAAAGAAATGCTGCAGAAATAATATTCTTACAAGAGACACATATCACACAAGACACGAAGGTTAAGTTATTTTCAAAGAATATTCCAACATGGTATTACGGGGATTCCCCAATTAGGAGGGCAAAGGGAGTAGCAATTGGCTTTGGGAAAAAAGTTCGCTTTACAGAAGTAGAGAGAAAAGCTGACCCAGATGGTTGTTGCTTATTTCTGAGGGGGACTCAATTGAGAAGGACTATACATTTCATTCGGCTGTCCATGGTACATATTCTAGGTTGGACTACATCTTGGTCGAGCACAGAGTACTGGAGGATGTAACGGAATCCAAGATAGGAGTAACAATAATTTCAGATCACGCCCCTGTATTAATGAAGATGAAAGTACAAGGAGAAACCTATGGGAAAGCAACATGAAGATTAAATGGGGACCTAATAGATGATAAAGAAATAGAAGATACTATTAGAGAAGAGATTAATCAATATTTTTTGAAGAATGAGACACCAGAAATAACAAAAGCAACAATATGGGAAGCACACAAAACGGACATAAAGGGAAAACTGATCTCCATAGGGGCAAGAAAAAAGAAGGAGAGAAGGAAAATTTGGGAGGAAACGATAAAAGAAATATATGACCCGGAACAAAGACATAAAAAGCAAGTGGAAGTAGGAACCCACAGGACCCTAATTATTAGACATGTGCACGCTGAAATATTTCGTTTCGGAATTTGTTTTCGTCCAAAAAATATATTTATTTATTTACTCACGAAATTCGTTTTTATTTATTTTGTTGCGTTAAAAAATGCATTCGTCTGAAAATCCGAAATGATTAAGGTCGAATCTGTTATTGAAGGCTTATGGTGTCTGTCGAATGTTCTAAGAAGATTCGACGGAGCAACTAAACTGTACAATGCCACAATCGTATATTTCCGGTCGAATGTTCCGCCTACAAGCTATAGTAGAATTCTAATGTTGTATGACACTAGTAATAATTATATTTATTAATTATTATTACTAGTCAACCAACATTAGAATTCTTCTATAGCCTATGGGCGGAGAATTTGAGCATAATTGTCCTCTCGCGGCGACTGCTTCGTCGCATCTTCATGTCGAATGTTTTCTCTCTATGTCGAATAATCTTGGACTGTTAGGTTAACTTGGAGAGTTAGGTTAGGCACATTTTACCTTTTTTGCTATTGTCTCTATAATGTTGAATCTTTTCTCTCTATGTCAAATCTTTTCTCTCTATGTAGAATGATCTTGGACCAATAGAGCTAAGGTTAGGCACATTCGACCACAGGTTCGATGGACACAGATTGCTATTGTCAGCGTCATGTCGAATCTCCTATCTATATCGAGCTGTTGTCGCAACAAAAACAAAAATAAAGCATTTGTTTATGTCGGATCTTTTCGGTTTTCGGATTCTGCACGTTCGTTATCGTTTGTTAAAACGATCACGAAAATACCCGAAAATTCGGGCGAAAATGCATTCGGATGAAAACGAATGCACATGTCTACTAATTATTAAAAGAGATCAACTAAAAGACCTGATGGAACAAGAAACAAGGAAGGGCTTTTGACAGGGTGGCTCAAGAGAGATATAAATGGGGTAAACATCTTGTAAGAATTCTAAGAAAAAGAAGAGTTTAAACTATATTGAAAAGATAAAAAATGAGAAAGGAGAAATGGTAAATAAAACAATGGAAATTGCATTGGCCTTCCAATCATACTATACGCAATAAGAAAACAAGAGACGCAAGCAGAAAAAGAGCAAAGGAGAAGAAATATACAAGAATGCTAAATTACCAAGGCTACAAGGCAAACAATTGACTGACTTGGAAAAACCTATTACACAAGACAAAATTAAACTGGCATTGAAAGAAACCCCTACGGGTAAAAGCCCAGGTCCACATGGGTTCACGATCAAATATTATAAAACATTTAAAAATCAACTGATCCCAAAGCTATGCGACTACCTGAACAACTTAGGGGAAGTAGAAGAAACACGACGAGGGTAGAGACAATAGCATAAAAACAGTGCTAATGCTGCGAAAACGAGAAAAGTGGGGAACCCCAGCTCTACTCCTGTCAATCGACGCAGAAAAAGCGTTTCACAGGGTAGACTGGGGATTCATGATGGATACTCTCCAACTTGGACGTAAAATTATGCGCTGGATCAAAAATCTGTATAACCGACCAACGGCTATGGTAAAAGTAAATGGAAAGTTGTCACCTTCTTTCGAAATGTATAACGGAAGGAGACAGGGGTGCCCACTTTCGCCACTCCTGTATGTATTATCATTTTAACCATTTTTGGTGACCTTGCGGAATAATCAGGACATAGGAGGAGTGCGAATTGGGGAAGATCAATATAAGATCGCGGCATATGCAGACGATGTACTGATGTACGTAACAAACCCAAGAGTGACGCTTCCAAACATAATTAAAGAAAGAAAAAAATATGGAGAACTTTCGAACTTTAAACTCAATCCAATTAAAACAGAAATATTAAATATAGGAGTGAGGAAAGAGGAAGAACTTCTATTACAAAGGGAATTCCCATTTACATGTGTGAAAAGAGAGTTATCTTACCTAGGAATCAAATTGACTTCTACCATTGAGAAGTTGTTCATGGCAAATTATATCCCATTATTGAATGAGATTAAGGCGGACTTAAAGAGTGGTTCACTGCAATCCATATCATGGATAGGAAGGATAAATATGCTTAAAATGGTGATCCTCCCTAAAATAATATATAAATTTCAAATGTTACCAATCACTATACCACAGAGTTTTTTTTAGAATAATAAAAACAATGATGACAAAATATAAATGGCAAAAAGAAAAACCAAGACTAAAATTTGCACTAATCACGACGAAAAAAGAACACGGAGGTTTAATAACACCCGACATAAACAGATATTACAAGTCAGCTATTATTTCACGGATAGTGGAATGGGTTAATAAAAAAAAATGAAAAAAAGTGGGTTAAGTTAGAAAATACGCTAAGGAGAATGGTGTTGTATAAAAATATTTGGATACCACGAAAATATAGAATATTAGATTTGGCGGTACACGAGGTGACTACAAATTGTTTTAAAATATGGGATACACTACATAAACAAAAATCTGGATATATAATTCGCCACTAATTAGACTCACTGGAACAAATTTTTTTTATCCTGGGAAAGAGACTCTTTTAGGTTGTTAAATAGGAACTGCACAAATAAGGGACATCACTACACATGGCAAGATGAGAATACTAGCAGACTGTAGAAATAAACAAATGGGATATAAGTGACTGGGAATACTTCCAATTAAAACACTTAGTAAATTCACTACCCCAGCCAATTAGAGACGGAAACAATTTAAACCCACTGGAAAAACTCTGTGGTGTACAAACTCCATTGAAAGATGGAATATCTAAAATATATGGAATATTGACAGAATTGGAGGGACAAGAGACACCCTCCTATATAAGGCAAAGGGAAAAAGAAACGAAAATAGAGGATCAACATGTGGAAAGAATGATAGGAGCAGTATATATTTATGCAACAGATATAAACACATTAGAAATAAACTACAAACTATTGTCAAGATGGTATCTGACCCCGGATAGAATTCATAAATATCAAGTGGACAAATCCCCACTGTGCTGGTGGGCATGCAAACAGAGAGCCACAATGATGCATATCTGGTGGGAATGCCCGAAGATCAAGCAATACTGGCAAGAAGTTGTGGAATATATAGAAGAGATAACTGGAAATAAGATAACTAACAACTGGCAGACATGTCTATTTCATGAATCCAAAACCTCAAAAAATCATTATGAAAAAACTTTAATTCCAGTATTGCTGAATGCCACAAAAAGATTAATCCCAAAGAAATGGTTGAATACAAAAGAACCGGACATAGATGAGATAATAGAATATTATAATAAAATTGAATACCTATGCAGCAGAGAAGAAGGACAACCAGAAAGATATAACAACACCTGGGGAAAAATGGAAAAACTTCAAAATTTCGGAGAGATACTTGGAAAAAATGACGGAGAGCAGAGGGCCCGAATAGGTTTAGAAGAAAGGAGATCAGAAAACAAACCAAAGGGGGGGGGGCTAAGGATGAATCAGGAGGAAGGAGATATGTGCAGTGGAATTAGTGGGAAGATAGAAAAAAAGAAAAGATATTGAGGGAGCTGATGAAGATTTTAAAATATTTAAATTATGGCATATTTGAAAATAGGAAAAAATGTATAAAACTCCTGTAAAATACCACTATGATGCTAAACTGAGAAGGAGACAGTGAAAAGAATGTAAAGCTGAATAAACCTCTTGACAGTTTTCTGAAGTGGAAAAAAAAAACGGAATCCCTATTGAATCCCACTGGATGACCAAGGGGTCATGGGCTCACACTACATCTTCCTGTGTAAAGGAGACAATGCTACTCAACTGCACAGACAGAATTGCTAAATGGTTTGCCTGTTCACGGCAGTGAATTGAATTCTCCAACGAGATGAAAATCTACTTCATGGTAATCCCCTGGTTCAGAGTGAAATTAACAGATTTGCTGTGATTCTGCTTATTCCTCTCCTGTAGGACCTGATTCTAATTCCAAGTAAGAAAAATACATATAGTTATACTCCCAGGGACCGCATAATTACCAAGTGTTTTATAGAAGCTTTTACCTGATTGTTTTTCAGAGTGTAGATGAAAGGGCTTAGAAGTGGTGTCACAATCCCAGTCATGAGTGCTGAGAGTTTACTAATGTCTATGGCCGCCAGAGTAATGCCCCTCATACACAGGAAGAGTGAACTTCCATAAATTATAACTACAATAAGGAAGTGAGAGACACATGTAGAGAAAGGCTTCCATCTTTCACCCACCTTGGAGGCCTTGATTATAGCTGATATTATATAACCATATGATATCAATATGAAAATCAGAGACCCAAACACAACCAAAAAAGAGCAGCATAGGTTAACAATGCGAATTGTCCTAGTGTCAGAGCAGGCAAGTTTTAGAAGCTGTTCTGCATCACAGAAGAAGTGATCAATAACATTGGGGCCACAAAAATAAAGGTTAGTTATTAGAAAAGTTGGAATAATGGTATCTGCAAATCCAACTAGCCAACAACCCAGAATCAGGCACAGGCAGAAATCAGACGTCATTACTGTTGTATAGTGCAAAGGGTGACATACAGCTGTGTACCTGTCAAAAGACATGACAGCAAGCAAAAGTAGTTCAACTGAACCTAGTAAAAAGTAGAAATAACACTGAGTTAGACAACTCTGAAATAAGACTGATCGATTTTCACTTGCTAGGATGGTGAGAAACTTTGGTATAATGGTTGAAGTAAAGCATATGTCCAGAATGGATAGGTTGACCAAAAAATAATACATGGGTGTATGGAGGGAGTGACTCTTCCAAACGGTTAAAATGATAAGGATGTTACCTGACAAAGTAATAATGTGGATGGAAATAAGTAATGAAAAGAAAAAAGTCCTCATTGTTAAAGTCATTGGAAATGCTGCCAGCATGAAGTCAATAACACTACTTCTGTTTTCCATGAAGATCCAATATGGTATTAACAGACATACAACCCACTGAAGCTCCACTTATAAATAATACTAAGTAGTCTCTTGTGGTGGTTCATAATGCATGCATATTAATTTCAACCGAAGGGATGCATTCTGATGGGAAATCTTTTTTTTAAATAAGTGACTGTAAAAATTACATTGAATTTACAGTTACAATTACATTTTACAAAAATTAAAATTCATGGGCACTAATAGGGATGAGCCGCACACTCCCGGGTTCGGTTTCGGTTTGCGAACAGTAGGGATGAGCCGAACACCCCCCTGTTCGGTTCGCACCAGAACATGCGAACAGGAAAAAAGTTCGTTCGAACACGCGGACACCGTTAAAGTCTATGGGACACGAACATGAATAATCAAAAGTGCTAATTTTAAAGGCTAATATGCAAGTTATTGTCATAAAAAGTGTTTGGGGATCCGGGTCCTGCCCCAGGGGACATGGATCAATGCAAAAAAAAGTTTTAAAAACGGCCGTTTTTTCAGGAGCAGTGATTTTAATAATGCTTAAAGTCAAACAATAAAAGTGTAATATCCCTTTAAATTTCGTACCTGGGGGGTGTCTATAGTATGCCTCTAAAGGGGCGCATGTTTCCTGTGTTTAGAACAGTCTGACAGCAAAATGACATTTTGAAGGAAAAAACTCATTTAAAACTACCCGCGGCTATTGCATTGCCGACAATACACATAGAAGTTCATTGATAAAAACGGCATGGGAATTCCCCAAAGGGGAACCCCGAACCAAAATTAAGAAAAAAAAATGACATGGGAGTCCCCCTAAATTCCATACCAGGCCCTTCAGGTCTGGTATGGATATTAAGGGGAACCCCGGCCAAAATTTAAAAAAAAAAAATGACGTGGGGTTCCCCCTAAATTTCATATCAGACCCTTCAGGTCTGGTATGGATTTTAAGGGGAACCCCGCGCCAAAAAAAAAAAAAAAAAAACGGCGTGGGGTCCCCCCAAAAATCCATACCAGACCCTTATCCGAGCACGCAACCTGGCAGGCCGCAGGAAAAGAGGGGGGGACGAGAGTGCGGCCCCCCCTCCCTCCTGAACCGTACCAGGCCACATGCCCTCAACATTGGGAGGGTGCTTTGGGGTAGCCCCCCAAAACACCTTGTCCCCATGTTGATGAGGACAAGGGCCTCATCCCCACAACCCTGGCCAGTGGTTGTGGGGGTCTGCGGGCGGGGGGCTTATCGGAATCTGGAAGCCCCCTTTAACAAGGTGACCCCCAGATCCCGGCCCCCCCCCTGTGTGAAATGGTAAGGGGGTACTTATGTACCCCTACCATTTCACGAAAAAAGTGTCAAAAATGTTAAAAATGACAAGAGACAGTTTTTGACAATTCCTTTATTTAAATGCTTCTTCTTTCTTCTATCTTCCTTCATCTTCTGGTTCTTCTGGCTCTTCTGGTTCTTCCTCCGGCGTTCTCGTCCAGCATCTCCTCCGCGGCGTCTTCTATCTTCTTCTCCTCGGGCCGCTCCACACCCATGGCATGGGGGGGAGGCTCCCGCTCTTCTCTTCTTCTTTTCTTCTCTTCTTCTCTTCTTCATTTTCTTCTCCGGGCCGCTCCGCAATCCATGCTGGCATGGAGGGAGGCTCCCGCTGTGTGACGGCGCTCCTCGTCTGACAGTTCTTAAATAACGTCACAGGGAAGTCCCGTCAAGTCACCGTGCGTCAGAGGGGGGCGGGGTCACCGGGTGGCCCCGCCCCCCGTTATTTAAGAACTGTCAGACGAGGAGCGCCGTCACACAGCGGGAGCCTCCCTCCATACCAGCATGGATTGCGGAGCGGCCCGGAGAAGAAAATGAAGAAGAGAAGAAGAGAAGAAAAGAAGAAGAGAAGAAGAGAAGAGCGGGAGCCTCCCCCCAATGCCATGGGTGCGGAGCGGCCCGAGGAGAAGAAGATAGAAGACGCCGCGGAGGAGATGCTGGACGAGAACGCCGGAGGAAGAACCAGAAGAGCCAGAAGAACCAGAAGAACCAGAAGATGAAGGAAGATAGAAGAAAGAAGAAGCATTTAAATAAAGGAATTGTCAAAAACTGTCTCTTGTCATTTTTAACATTTTTGACAGTTTTTTAGTGAAATGGTAGGGGTAAGAACCCCCTTACCATTTCACACAGGGGGGGGCCGGGATCTGGGGGTCCCCTTGTTAAAGGGGGCTTCCAGATTCCGATAAGCCCCCCGCCCGCAGACCCCCACAACCACCGGCCAGGGTTGTGGGGATGAGGCCCTTGTCCTCATCAACATGGGGACAAGGTGTTTTGGGGGGCTACCCCAAAGCACCCTCCCAATGTTGAGGGCATGTGGCCTGGTACGGTTCAGGAGGGGGGGGGGCGCACTCTCGTCCCCCCCTCTTTTCCTGCGGCCTGCCAGGTTGCGTGCTCGGATAAGGGTCTGGTATGGATTTTTGGGGGGACCCCACGCCGTTTTTTTTTTTTTTTTGGCGCGGGGTTCCCCTTAAAATCCATACCAGACCTGAAGGGTCTGGTATGGAATTTAGGGGGAACCCCACGTCATTTTTTTTTTTTAATTTTGGCCGGGGTTCCCCTTAATATCCATATCAGACCTGAAGGGCCTGGTATGGAATTTAGGGGGACTCCCACGTAATTTTTTTTTTTTTAATTTTGGTTCGGGGTTCCCCTTTGGGGAATTCCCATGCCGTTTTTATCAATGAACTTCTATGTGTATTGTCGGCAATGCAATAGCCACAGGTAGTTTTAAATGAGTTTTTTCCTTCAAAATGTCATTTTGCTGTCAGACTATTCTAAACACAGGAAACATGCGCCCCTTTACAGGCATGCTATAGACACCCCCCAGGTACGAAATTTAAAGGGATATTACACTTTTATTGTTTGACTTTAAGCATTATTAAAATCACTGCTCCTGAAAAAACGGCCGTTTTTAAAACTTTTTTTTGCATTGATCCATGTTTCTGGGGCAGGACCCAGGTCCCCAAACACTTTTTATGACAATAACTTGCATATTAGCCTTTAAAATTAGCACTTTTGATTTCTCCCATAGACTTTTAAAGGGTGTTCCGCGGCATTCGAATTTGCCGCGAACACCCCAAATTGTTCGCTGTTCGGCGAACTTGCGAACAGCCAATGTTCGAGTCGAACATGAGTTCGACTCGAACTCGAAGCTCATCCCTAGCGAACAGACAAAAAATTTGTGCGAACATGCAAACACCGTTAAAGTCTATGGGACACGAACGTGAAAAAAACAAAAGTGCTCATTTTAAAAGCTTATATGCAAGTTATTGCCATAAAAAGTGTTTGGTGACCCGGGTCCTGCCCCAGAAGATATGTATCAATGCAAAAAAACTTTTTAAAATGGCCATTTTTTCAGGAGCAGTGATTTTAAGATTGCTTAAAGTGAAACAATAAAAAAATGAAATATTCCTTTAAATATTGTGCCTGGGGGTACCCTTAGTCTGCTTATAAAGTAGCACATTTTCCCCATGTTTAGAACAGTACCGCAGCAAAATTACATTTCTAAAGGAAAAAATGTTGTTTAAAATTGCTCCCGGCAATATACATAAAAAGTCATTGAAAAAAACAGCATGGGTCCCCCCCCCCAGTTCATACCAGGCCCTTCGGGTCTGGTATGGATATTAAACGCCAAAAATGTTTAAAAAATGATGTAGGGCCCCCCACCCCCCACCCCCCAAAATCCATACCAGACCCAAAGGGCCTGGTATGGACAGGGAACCCATGCCATTTTTTTTATTAATTCTGTCATAGGGCTCCCCTTAACCACTTCAATACACTATATTATATATTGAACACTGCACTATATACCCTGCACTGTATTATATTATCAGGGCTGGGCTCAGCCCTTCCTTCTCAGAGCAGGCCACTCAGCTGTCGGTTAATTGCCAGCTCTAATTTTTCCACAGTGACTCACCTGGTGATGATATCCTGCTTGTCAGTCCTGCTGGTTACTTAAGCTGTTCAGTCCAGATCCTCTCTGCCTTCGCCTTGGTCAACATATCAAGAGACTCACTCCTGTGTTCCTGTTAAGACTTGCTTGGCTGGCTTCCTTTCTGGTTCCTGATCCTGCTTGCTGTTGCACTACGCTGATTTTCCGGTTTTCTGATTTCCTGGTCTGTTTTGAAGTACGCTGATCCCTGGCTCCCTGATGTCCTGGCTTGTCTGCCTAACCATTCCGTTTACCGAACTCTGGCTATATTTTGACCACGTTTGCTCTGTTTACCTTTTACCATTATTATTATTAAACAGTGTGATTTTTACTGCACCTCTGTTTCAGTCTGATTCATGGTTCCTGACATACACATATACACACATATATATATATACTACACTGACTGCACTATATACTTTGAACTGAAGTTTTTATACTATATGGACTGCACTATATACTCTGCTGAAAAATTGGGCCTTAGGTGTTGGTGGTGCCAGAACACGGTAACCCCTCACAGTTACTCTTGTTGGGCACAGGAACGGGCCCTGCTGTTAAATATTATTTCAAAAATTGTAATTACATGCCCCTGTTAAGATAGGGGCATAAAAATTGGGCCTTGGGTGGTGTTGGTGCCACAACACTGTAACCCCTCACAGTTACTCTTGTTGGGTGCAGGAAGAGGCCCTGCTGTTAAATATTATTTCAAAAATTGTAATTACATGTCCCTGTTAAACAGGGGCAGAAACATTGGGCCTTAGGTGTTGGTGGTGCCAGAACACGGTAACCCCTCACAGTTACTCTTGTTGGGCACAGGAACGGGCCCTGCTGTTAAATATTATTTCAAAAATTGTAATTACATGCCCTTGTTAAACAGGGGCATAAAAATTGGGCTTTGGGTGGTGGTGGTGCTACAACACTGTAACCCCTCACAGTTACTCTTGTTGGGCGCAGGAAGAGGCCTTGCTGTTAAATATTATTTCAAAAATTGTAATTACATGCCCCTGTTAAACAGGGGCAGAAACATTGGGCCTTAGGTGTTGGTGGTGCCAGAACACTGTAACCCCTCACAGTTACTCTTGTTGGGCGCAGGAGCGGGCCCTGCTGTTAAATATCATTTCAAAAATTGTAATTACATGCCCCTGTTAAACATGAATATAAATGTGAGCCTATCAACAGAGTCTGTGGACAGACACACTCTTTGATCCATTACAAACCCTCCAGCAGCACTGAATGTGCATTCAGAAAGCACACTGGATGCAAGACAGGCCAGTAGCTCAATTGCATATTGAGCAAGTTCTGGCCAGAGGACCAACCTCAAGACCCAGTAACTCAGTGGATGCTCTGTTGGAAAGGTCTCCAAGTCTGCTCTTGCCCCTAGATATTCCTGCACCATATAATGCAAATGCTGTTGATGGTTGCTGGAACCTATCATACCTTGGCGCTGAGGACTGACCGAATGAAGCCTCAGAAACACATTGTCCAGCATCAGGAAATGGTAACCTCCCAGGCTCTGGAAATGCGTTTTCTTCACGGCCTGCTGAAGATATTTTATCCTCTGCTCCCTCTGCGAAGGCAGGATGAGTTCTGCAACCTTACCCTTGTAACGTGGATCAAGAAGGGTTGCCAGCCAGTAATGATCCCTCTTCTTAATACCACGAATCCTAGGGTCCTTTCGCAGGCTTTGCAGAATCAAGGAGACCATGCAGCATAAGTTTGCAGAGGCATTCGATTCCTGAGTCCTCTGGGTCACTAAGGATCACATTATTCATAACTACCTCCTCCCAGCCACGTAAACTCCTTGGGTTTCTGGGGACTGAAAATCATCCCTTGAAGACTGCTGCGTGTTATCCTCAACATCCATGCTGACACAATCCTCCTCCTCCTCCTCTTCTTCCTGTGTGTTTAGTGGACCCGCAAGAATGCTATCTGGATAAAGGGGGCCTTGAGAGGAAAGGAAGTCCTCCTCTTCCTACCGCTGTTCTGCCTCAAGTGCCCTGTCCACGATTCCATGAAGCGTGTGCTCCAGCAGGAAGACTAGAGGGACAGTGTCACTGATGCATGCATTGTCACTGCTCACCATTCTTGTGGCCTCCTCAAATGGTGACAAGACAGTGCATGCATCCTTGATCAGTAGCCACTGCTGTGGCGAAGAGAAGCCAAGCTCTCCTGACCCTGTCCTGGTGCCATACTCGCACAGGTACTCATTGATAGGTCATTTCGGTAGTTTCTGTTGTCATTATGATTTAAAAAGAGTAAACACAGTTGACTGATAATAAATGGCTTCAGCAAATCACTAACCATGAGTGAAAGAAATATTTATCATTCAAATTCTCTTAAAAATGGCCAAGAAATCATAAATTCTGCCAGGGTATGTAAACTTATGAGCACAACTGTATATATGAATACACCGCCTAAAGTGTATTATATAATGTACACCACCGAATGAACTGTAACTATTCCTATACCCATGTCAGGGGTTATGGGTGTTGGGAATATTGTAGGTGGATGGGCACTATCTACCTAGTGGATGCATTAGTTTTGAATTGCACCAACAGGCTTAACGGTAGATTTTTTGATATTATATTGATTATTTTTATCTATAATCTTTATTGTTATTCCATTTTTTATTTTTTAGCGACACCTGTCAATATTTATTCTTAAACATCCGATTGATAGTGTCATTTTTCATGTCAATATAAGAAATGTTCATGACGTTCGCCAATTTTATTATTCATAATCATATCATTTATATTTTTCTTATTTACCTACCCGCTAAGTTCTATCAATTCCACAGTCCTTTTCGGGGTTACAGTTAACAGATTATCAGCTCTTTTATTCTATCACCATAGGGCATATGCCCTCTTCCAAAATGGCTGATTTTCTGATGGTGTTCCATGTATTGTGCAGTGTATATATGGCGGTGAGTCAGCACGCCGCCCGTGCCCCTGGAAGACGTCATCTGTGACGAAACGGCGTAGGGAGGAGCGGCGTGCTGACGTCACCACATACCGCGCTAGTCCCGGAAGCTACGGGCAGCATACGAGAGCCGGCCGGCTCGTTGTTTTTAATCCATCACTTGATATTTTACTGCATAATTGTGCATTACCATTTTATTCTAATAAATTTTTAAAACGTATCACACTATGGAAGTTTTATGTACTTTTATGGTAAATGAACACATACCTGCCACCTGACATCTTATGCAGAGAGTCTGAGGAGCCCCTTTAGCGTTGAGAGCTGTGAAAGACCCGAGGCTGGGGTTGAGAGCCACAAGCACATTTGATCTCCTTAAAAAGAGATCTAAGGAGCTGGTAAGCGGCAGCATTTTCGTGGGTGGAGGCACTTTTTTATTGCACCCTCAGCACACACCCCCCATACTGTTGAAGTTGCATGTCATCGCTGGCAGGAAGATTGTAAAGCCACTCTCTAGAAGACTGTTTAATAAGCGGGCTTTTCCATTAGTGACAATTAGAATATTGATGTGATAATATATTGCATGAATTATTTACCCATTTATGTTCAATTGTATTGTTTTTATGTTCGTATTCGTTGCTTTTATGTTCACAAATCAATTTACAGCGCTACACTGAATACAGAATATATATATATATATATATATATATATATACATTATCTCACAAAAGTGAATACACCCCTCACGTTTTTGTAAATATTTTATTATATCTTTTCATTCAACAAAACTGAAGAAATTACAATTTTGCTACAATGTAACGTAGTGAGTGTACAGCTTGTATAAGTGGAAATTTGCTGTCCCCTCAAAATAACTCAACACACAGCCGGCAACAAAACCGCTGACAACAAAAGTGAGTACACCCCTAAGTGAAAATGTCCAAATTGGGCCCAATTAGCCATTTTCCCTCCGCCGTGTCATGTGGCTCGTTAGTGTTACAAGGTCTCAGGTGTGAATGGGGAGCAAGCGTGTTAAATTTGGTCTTATCACTCTCACTCTCTCATACTGGTCACTGGAAGTTCAACATGGCACCTCATGGCAAAGAACTCTCTGAGGATCTGAAAAAAATGAATTTTTGCTCTACATAAAGATGGCCTAGGCTATAAGAAGATTGCCAAGACCCTAAAACTGATTGCAGCATGGTGGCCAACACCATAAAATGGTTTAACAGGACAGGTTCCACTCAGAACAGCCCTCGCCATGGTCGACCAAAGAAGTTGAATGCACATGCTCAGCTTCATATCCAGAGGTTGTCTTTGGGAAATAGATGTATGAGTGCTGCCAGCATTGCTGCAGAGGTTGAAGGGGTGGGGGGTCAGCCTGTCAGTGCTCAGACCATACGACGCACACTGAATCAAATCAGTCTGCATGGCTGTCGTCCCAGAAGGAAGCCTCTTCTAAATATGATGCACAAGAAAGCCCGCAAACAGTTTGCTGAAGACAAGCAGACTAAGGACATGGATTACTGGAATCATGTCCTGTGGTCTGATGAGACCAAGATAAATTTATTTGGTTCAGATGGTGTGAAGCGTGTGTGGTGGCAACCAGGGGAAGAGTACAGAGACAAGTGTGTCTTGCCTACAGTCAAGCATGGTGGTAGGAGTGTCATGGTTTGGGGCTGCATGAGTGCTGCCAGCACTGGAGTGCTACAGTTCATTGAGGGAACCATGAATGCCAACATGTACTGTGACATACTGAAGGAGAGCATGATACCCTCCCTTTGGAGACTGGGCCGCAAGCCAGAATTGCAACATGATAATGACTCCAAACACACCTCCAAGATGCCCACTGCCTTGCTAAAGAAGCTGAGGATAAAGGTGATGGACTGGCCAAGTATGTCTCCAGACCTAAACCCTATTGAGCATCTGTGGGGGCCTCCTCAAACGGAAGGTGGAGGAGCGCAAGGTCTCTAACATCCAGCAGCTCTGTGATGTCGTCATGGAGGAGTGGAAGAGGACTCCAGTGGCAACCTGTGAAGCTCTGGTGAACTCCATGCCCAGGTGGGTTAAGGCAGTGCTGGAAAATAATGGTGGCCACACAAAATATTGACACTTTGGGCCCAATATGGACATTTTCACTTAGGGGTGTACTCACTTTTGTTGCCAGCGGTTTAGACATTAATGGCCGTGTGTTGAGTTATTTTGAGGGGACAGCAAAGTTACACTGTTATACAAGCTGATGATACTTTATACAAGAAATGACACTTTGCTACAATGTAAAGTAGTGAGTGTACAGCTCGTATAACAGTGTAAATTTATTGTCCCCTCAAAATAACTCAACATTCAGCCATTAATGTCTTATCCACTGGCAACAAAAGTGAGTACACCCCTAAGTGAAAATGTCCAAATTGAGCCCAATTAGCCATTTTCCCTCCCCGGTGTCATGTGACTCATTACTGTTACAAGGTCTCAGCTGTGAATGGGGAGCAGGTGTGTTAAATTTTGTGTTATCGCTCTCACTCTCTCATACTGGTCACTGGAAGTTCAACATGGCACCTCATGGCAAAGACCTCTCTAAGGATCTGAAAAAAAATAATAGTTTAGTGATGGGCCTGCATAATTGAGAAAAAGTAGTAGGTCATCCACATACAGGGCAACCCTTTCCTCCAGCCAGCCAACACGCAGTCCCTTAACATGGATGGAAGTACGGAGAACCTCCGCCAGTGGTTCCATCGCTATGGCGAACAAGGCTGGAGAGAGAGGGCAGCCCTGTCGAGTACCTCTAAACAGAGAAAAAGACTGTGATAGGCTACCTCCCAACTTTATAGCCGAGGTGGGGTTTTGATAGAGTATCTGAATCCAATTTAATAAAAGTCAGGGGAAACCCCATCCTCCTGAGGACCTCCCAAAGAAAAGGCCATTCGATAGTATCGAAGGCCTTTTCAATATCTAAAGAGGCCACTACCCTAATGCACTCATTCAAATGTTTTGCATGTATATTGGTAAACAGATGCCTCAGATTTACATTGGTTGACCTATTGGCCATAAAGCTAGTTTGGTCAACATCTACAACAGATGGTAATAATGGCTGTAGTCTGGTGGTAAGTAGTTTAGTCAGAATTTTAAAATCTGTATTTAGTAGGGCAATTGGTCTATAGGAGGCACACATGGTAGGATCTTTTGAAGCTTTACGAATTAATATAACATGAGCATGGCTCATAGAAGATGGAAGGGTACCATCGGTCAGGCATTGAGAATAAAGTTGTGCTAGCCTGGGGGCTAATAAATTCCCATGGGTCCTATAGAACTCTATGGGAAGGCCATCTGGACCTGGGGACTTCCCCAACGGAAAAGATTCAATCGCCTTCAGTACCTCCTCTGGG
Organism: Aquarana catesbeiana; assembly: GCF_042186555.1. Taxonomy (NCBI): domain Eukaryota; kingdom Metazoa; phylum Chordata; class Amphibia; order Anura; family Ranidae; genus Aquarana; species Aquarana catesbeiana. Next base: position 336,722,470 of record NC_133324.1, on the reverse strand, counting down.
GTGATTGGCCCCACCAAAGACTCTCTTTCTCTATCTGAAAGCCAACCAAATGCCAATGGGTCCAACCAAGATGCCAAATCCTTGGGCTGAAAATCAGAGGGCAACATAGAGGTATAGAGGGAGCTATAATATTCACGGAAAACCTCTAATATGTCTGGTAGTGAAGCGACCGATTCACCTAGGGCAGACACCACACTGTGGGAGGATAATCAGACTGTGCCAACATTACCAGAAGATGACCATTGCGATCTCCCTGTTCAAAAAGCCTTTGTCTATTGCGATGTAAATCAAGTCTAATGATTTCTGCAAGATGGAGATGTAGCTCACGTTTTGCAGCATTCAGAGAGTCAAAATGGGTAGCAGTAGGGTCAATAGTGTAAATATCAGACTGATGTTGCACAGCTAACTGTAACGCCGTCGTAGCGGCAGCCTGTTCCCTTTGAATCCCAGCAATAGAGGAGATATATTGCCCTCTGGTAAAAGCCTTAAAGGCGTCCCATATTATTATGATAGAAGAGGATCCCTCGTTAAACTCCCAGTATTCCTCCAATCGTGGTGAAATAGTGGTCGTCAGGTCAATATGAGAAAGCCAATGGGCCCTCAAACGCCATAAAGCTGCTGTTCTAGAGGATGGAAAACGAATGTTAAGAAGAAACGGTGAATGGTCTGAAAGTCTGCTGGGCAAATATGATGCATCTAATACATCAGACAACATGGTTGGATTAGCAAAGGCAAGGTCAATGCGAGAAGAAGTTTTATATGTAGCAGAAAAACAGGAATAGGCTCTAGTCTCAGGATGTTTCCACCTCCAAACCTCTGTTATGCCCATTACCTGAGCCCCAGAGAGTAAATCTGTAGAGAATTGTTTCGGGGGAGTAGGTCTATCTAGGTCAGGGGCCATAATGGCATTGAAATCAGCCATAATAATATTAATAATAATTTAGGGTGGACAGGGAAAAGGGAGGGGGAATATACACCCCTACTACTATATATCGTGTGCCCCACACCGTGAATACTATTATTACATATTTGCCTGAGGATCAGTATGGACCTGTTCTATTACACATGGAAAAGATTTGCCAATTAATATCATTACTCCTCTTGAATATGTAGAATAGGAAGAGTGAAAGGCTTGCTGGATCCATGGCTTTTTTAATGTCGAACACTTGCTGCTCATGAGATGTGTTTCCTGAAGAAGCACCATATGTGGGGAATGTAATTTAGGGTATCTGAAAAGTATCGCTCTCTTGAATTTAGAATTAAGTCCCCGAACATTCCAGGAAAATCTCCTGAAAGTGGAGGTATCACGTGCTGTCATTGTACAACAAGAAAGAGCAAGAGAAAAAAAACATAAAAAAACAGATTTCACCTATGAGTACATCTTGCTATACATCTCAGGAACAGCACTGATTCAAGAAGACTATAACTTGTAGAGGTATAACCAATGTAAGACCAATCATTAAAAAAAAAACAAAAAAACATAAAAAACATATACACAGACAAAACCAATAAACATTACCTGTGATGGCAAAAGGGTATTGATCCTGCCCTCATCTGGTGGCATCCCATAAATCTTGGAGAGTAGCCAGATCAGGCTTTTACCCAAAAAGAAAAAAAAGAAAAAAGACCCTTAAAAATTTAGTTAGCAACAGTTGGTTAACAACCACTCGGTGCTGTAGTCCAGCACCTAGGTAGGGGAAATCTGGTTCAGAAAACCAGCTCCGAGCATCAAATAGTGCAGCTTTACCCCAATGGGGTATAAAAAATAGTTGCTTGTTGGCCACGGCCAACACTAAAAGGGTCTAGGGAGGGGGGAGGGAAAAAAGGGAGGGAAGAGAGGGGGGAGAGGAAGGGGGGGAAAGGGGGAGTTACCATTTATTGTCATTAATTTAAACAAACCTCAAAAAATAAAAAAAATAAAAATAATTGTTGCTCTACATAAAGATGGCCTAAGCTATAAAAAGATTTACAAGACCCTGAGACCCTGAGCTGCAGCACGGTGGCCAAGACCATACAGCAGTTTAACAGCACAGTCCCCTCAAAATAACTCAACACACAGCTAGTAATGTCTAAACTGCTGGTAACAAAAGTGAGTACACCCCTAACTGAAAATGTCCAAATTGGGCCCAAAGTGTCAATATTTTGTGTGGCCGCCATTATTTTCCAGCACTTCCTTAACCCTCTTGAGCATGAAGTTCACCAGAGCTTTACAGTTTGCCACTGGAGTCCTCTTCCACTCCTCCATGACGACATCATGGAGCTAGTGGATGTTAGAGACCTTGCGCACCTCCACCTTCCTTTGAGGATGCCCCCCCAGATGCTCAATAGGGTTTAGGTCTGGAGACATGCTTGGCCAGTCCATCAGCTTTACCCTCAGCTTCTTTAGCAAGACAGTGGTCATCTTGGAGGTGTGATTGGGTTATGTTATCATGTTGAAATACTGCCCTGTGGCCCAGTCTCCGAAGGGAGGGGATCATGCTCTGATTTAGTACATTCATGGTTCCCTCAATGAACTGTAGATCCCCAGTGTTGGCAGCACTCATGCAGCTCCAGACCATGACACTCCCACCACCATGCTTGACTGTAAGCAAGACACACTTGTCTTTGTATCCCTCACCTGGTTGCCGCCACACACGCTTGACACCACCTGAACCAAATAAGTTTATCTTGGTCTCATCAGACCACAGGACATGGTTCCAGTAATCCATGTCCTTAGTCTGCTTGTCTTCAGCAAACTTTTTGCAGGCTTTTTTGTGCATCATCTTTAGAAGAGGCTTCCTTCTGGGACGACAGCCACGCAGACCAATTTGATGCAGTGTGCGGCGTATGGTCTGAGCACTGACAGGCTGACCCCCAACCCCTTCAACCTCTGCAGCAATGCTGGCAGCACTCGTACGTCTATTTCCCAAAGACAGCCCCTGGATATGAAGCTGGGCACATGCACTCAACTTCTTTGGTCGACCATGGCGAGGCCTGTTCTGAGTGGAACCTATGCTGTTAAACCACTGTATGGTCTTGGCCACCATACTGCAGCTCAGTTTCAGGGTCTTGGAAATCTTTATAGCCCAGGCCATCTTTATGTAGAGCAACAATTCTTTTTTTCAGATCCTCAGAGAGTTCTTTGCCATGAGGTGCCACGTTGAACTTCCAGTGATCAGTATGAGAGAGTGAGAGCGATAACACAAAATTTAACACACCTGCTCCCCATTCACACCTGAGACCTTGTAACACTAATGAGTCACATGACACTGGGGAGGGAAAATGGCTAATGGGCCCAGTTTGGACATTTTCACTTAGGGGTGTACTCACTTTTGTTGCCAGCAGATAAGACATTAATGGCTGTGTGTTGAGTTATTTTGAGGGGACAGCAAATTTACACTGTTATACAAGCTGTACACTCACTACTTTACATTGTAGCAAAGTGTCATTTCTTCAGTATTGTCACATGAAAGGATATAATAAAATATTTACAAAAATGTGAGGGGTGTACTTACTTTTGTGAGATACTGTGTGTATATATATATATATATATATATATATATATATATATTAACTAGACTGACTGTATATATATATATCAAATACACTACAACTAACTAACTAACCTGCCTGCCTAATCTCGCTCAATCTATCTCCGTCCATAGTCACACACTATACACGGTCGCTATGTAAGCAGCCTTATATAGTGTGTGGCGTGTACTTAGTCCCCCTGAGCCATGATTGGCCAAAGACCATGACAGAGTGTCAATGAATGTGACAAAATAGGTATGTTTGGCAAAGGGCCATCTTAATGGCATCCTGGGCCCCTGGCCAAGTAATGCCCTGGGGCCTCTACCAGGGAGATGGTGCAGGTAAACAGAAATAAAAGCCTTGATGCGTTTCGTGCAAAAAACTTAATTGTAAGAAAATTACAATCAAGAAAGACAAACAGGAACATTGCTGAAATACAACAAAACACCAGTACAAACAGCAAAAATGTAAACACTGATCCTAAGGTTTTAAAAGAAGACTGCAGACAAAAGCTACATGAACAATCTTTCTGTACAGCAAAGAAACAATGGGGAAACAATATATACATAAAGTAACAAAGCTGTCCTCTGCATATAATATATAATACCCCCTACACTGTGACCTCTCTACATCCCTGATACCCCCTACACTGTGACCTCTCTACATCCCTGATACCCTTTCCACTGTGACCTCTCTACGTCCCTGATACCTCCTACACTGTGACCTCTCTACATCCCTGATACTCCCTACACTGTGACCTCTATACATCCCTGATACCCCCTGCACTGTGACACCTATACATCCCTGATACCACTTGCATTGTGACCTCTCTACATCCCTGATACACCCTGCACTGTGACCTCTCTACATCCCTGATACCCCCTACACTGTGACCTCTCTACATTCCTGATACACCCTGCACTATGACCCCTCTACGTCCCTGATACCCTTTGCACTGTGACCTCTCTACGTCCCTGATACCCCCTACACTGTGACCACTCTACATCCCTGATACTCCCTACACTGTGACCTCTTTACGTCCCTGATACCCCCTGCACTGTGACCTCTATACATCCCTGATACACCTTGCATTGTGACCTCTCTACATCCCTGATACACCCTGCACTGTGACCTCTCTACATCCCTGATACCCCCTACACTGTGACTTCTCTACATCCCTGATACCCCTACACTGTGACCTCTCTAAATCCCTGATACCCTTTGCACTGTGACCTCTCTACATCCCTAAAACCCCCTACACTGTGACCTCTCTACATCCCTGATACCCCCTGCACTATGACCTCTCTACATCCCTGATACCCCCAACACTGTGACCTCTCTACATCCCTGATATCCCCCCGCACTGTGGCCCCTCTACACCCCTGCATTGTGACCCCCTACACCCCAGATACCCCCGTCTCTGTAACCCCTCTACACCCCTGATACCTCTAGCACTGTAGCCACCCAAGATACCCCCAGCACTGTTACCCCATACACCCCAGTTTCGCCCAGAGCACTGTTTCCCCCCATACACCCCTTATGTTCCCCAGCACCATTATCATATCCATATAGTACCCCTTTTTCTGATGCAGATACAGTGCACATGAACTTTTTGCTTTGTGCCCACCTCCAGCATCACAAGGGTGTTAACAGTGCTGGCCAGTTAGGCTCACCATCCACATTGCCACTTCCGCAGGTGGGCTCTCAGTTCACGCTACCGTTCTAGGCCTCCGTGTCCCAAGCATACAAGCTGCACGGGAAGGGGCAGAGCATCACTGGAGCTGCAGGCCCTGCCCCCTCCCTGCTGGCTCCGGAATAACAGGTACCATACTGCCGCTGCCAGTCTGCCTCTCGTGTGTAGCAGTCGCTACCAGTGGCATCATGGGGCCCCCAATTTGCGGGCAGCGTGGGCTCAAAGGGTACCTGCTTTTGGCCCCACAACAATGACAGGGCCCGAGGCAGCTACCCCTTTTGCCCTGCATTAAATATGGCCCTGGTTTGGGAGCATGAAGGCAGGAATTGTATTTTAGGAAAGCAGATGTATACAGGGTGAAGGCTTACAGGGATTTGGTTTTATGCCAAGATAGCTCCAGTGCACCACTATGTCTCTTAAGATTTATGGTTTCAGTCTGCCAAGGTTGTAACATGCAGGGTGTGATTCTGTGTGCAGTGAGAGGAGCAAGTATGTCCAGTGAGGATGAGAGTGAACTGCTGTAGATGGAAGTGGCCAGCAGTGGAAGGACAAGGGTGAGATTTTATCATATATGTGGTCAGTAGCAGAATAGAGAAGAGACAGGTTAAGGTGGCAAATGTTTCTTTGAGAAATTGTTAGCCGCTTGGAGGGATAGGGGATTGAACACAGGGACACTGTGAAAGTGAGGTTATGATCAGAGAGAGAAAAGAGCATGTTGGTGAGTTTGCAAGGAGTGCAGAAATGGGAGAAGACAAGGTCAAGGGTATCACCAACAGAATGAGTGGAGGCCTGTGTCCATTGTGTTAGGTCAAAATATGAGGTTAATTGGAGAAGCTGAGATGTAGCCAGACTGTTAACATTAACAGGGATGTTAAAGTCACCAAAAATGATAGTGTGTATTTCAGAGAGAAAGTAGGGTAGCCAGGCAGTAAAGTCATCAAGGAAGCATGACACCGGTCCAGGAGGCCAATAGATCACTGCAATCCCTAGAGAAATTGGAGAATACAAACAAATACAGTGAGTTTCAAAAGAAGAGAGGGATAGGGAGGGAGGTGTAGGAAGAACTTGAAAGGAGCACAGTGAGAACAATGAGGACTCATTTCTGTTCACTGGGTCTGGGTGAGTGGGTCCAGTGGAGGCCACCATGGGAGAGGGCAGAGGGGAGAGGCAGAGTCAGACTCTTGAAGCCAGGTTTCAATAAAGGCAAGTAGGTTAAGGGAAAAGGAGACAAAAAGGTCATGGACAGAGGTGAGCTTGTTATAGACAGAGAGGGCATTCAAGAGGACATATGAGAAGGAAGGAAGGTTTTTAGAAGCAGAGGGATAGAGAATAAACTAGGAGGGATGTTTTTTAGAAGTGGAGGGATAAAGAATACACTGAGTGGCTTGCAGCTGTTGCCAGAGGAAAGAGTGTCCTGGTGTGGAGTTGGCAGTGAGTTACTGGAGGGCCAGGATTAGGGGAGATATTCCCAGAGATTAGGAGGAGAAGGAGGGTGAGGAAAGTGAGATGGGAGTGGGATGTATATGTACATACCTCACTGTACTGGTGTTTGGGTCAGCATGTGGGTTCAGTATTTGCAGGAGGTTATGAGTGCAGTAGCAGGGAAAGGATAGGAGTGAGAGTGATATATGTAAGCTTCGAGGTGGAGAAGAGGGGTAAAGTAATGAGAATTTGAGAACAGAGGATACTAATACTAATGTGAGAAGGAAGAGTAGACGGAGCATATGAAAAGGTTGAGGAAGTAGGAATCAGACTTGGTAAGAGATGCTATACAAAATGTTGGTTTCCTTGCATTCTGTCTGGAGCGCCACGGAGCATAGTTGTTTCTTGTTGTATTATCTTACTGCTTTAGTTACACTGCTGTATTCAATTGCTTAATACTTGTGCAAAAAAAAATTTGCAACTGTGACTTGTCTTCTCTCTGTGACATTATTAATATAAAGTCAGTAATGGAACACTGGGGTAGATTTGCTAAAAGCAAGTTGCTCCAGAGCTTAGTAAATCGAGACCAAGCTTCACTTTGTAAAGAATACCCAATCACATACAAGGAAAATTTAAAAAACTGCCTTTTTGCTTGCAAATGATTGGATGGTGGAAGTCAGCAGAGCTTCCCCTCATTTACTAAGCTCTGCGGCAACTGCACTTGCAAAGTGCACCGCAGGACCATTTAGTGATGCCTGATATAGAGTCACACATTTGGGCATATACACAGTGGTAAATTACGCTTCTCTACCTCCCTCCTCCTCCATGCCCTCTTATTGTTAAACACTATGGGGGCAGGATATAGTATGCTGACTTATTACATTCCCTAAGAAACCACAAAAAAGCTTAGTTTTAACATAAGTCAGTATTAAATATATCAAATGTAATTTCTAATACCTGTAAAGTAAAAAAGGAGTCTTGAATGCAGATGCCATCTGAACAAAATGAAAGCTAATGTCAATCATCTCTGACTCCGCCTACACCATATAAATGTACAGAAATACACATTGTATGTTCAATAAAGATTTATTGGGAGCTGTAAAACAGTTATTTGATATTTATAATCTATTTTGAAATGCTCTTGTAACTGGCACTACACCAATCAGGGCTGTGCAGACACAGACTCACACTGTAGAGAGCATACATCAGCAGCAGAGTACTAGAATTCCTTCCTGAGGATCTTTCCCTGTAGATGCCAAAAAACAAGGAAAAATCATGTGACCTCACAACAGTGTTGCAGGAAAAATGGTACTTAGAGTATTAAAAAAAAAAGTGGCATGATACATAAGATTCATACAAACTAATTTTGGCAATTAACACTTCTCTGTTTAGTATAACTTTAAAGAAAACCTTCCCAAAAGGGAAACCCTGACAGAGGCTCATGCCCTTCACCACTCTATCCAAAACTAATAAAATGTTTTGGCTAGAGTTGGCTGTTAAGTTGATAATGGTCCAATATATTAAAAGGTGGAAAGGGTGGAGACATTGATCTCCTAAAATATTTTTTAAAAGAATGGTGGTTTCAACAGATTATTATCTGTACTGTGCATCCTGTGAGCTCAGACCCTGTATAACACAACCAGTAATGAGTGGTGGGGCATTCAGTACCTTTTACCCCATTAATTGACAGATTTGGCTGTTGTTCGTGATGGGATAGTTGTTAACAGCAAATACCTATATATCATACTTTCTGACTTAATAAGGAGATATATTTTTCTGTGGAATGTGCTTTTGTCTTTCTGCCTCATTGCACCATTTTTCCACAAATATTTGCCACCTCATGTTTCTACAGATCATTTTCTCTGTCTCTAGATGATCTCTTTATTCTATTTCCACACTCTCATTCCCAACACACTGTCTCTTCAGGTTCTGCTATGTCTTTTGATTGCAGCCTTCCTCATTGTTTTAAACAAAGTCACTACCATGCTAAGCTTCTTTTCACCACGCTTACACATGTACTCAACTGTGTCACATTCTGAAATTAAGCCTAACTCCAGGGAAAAAAATTACATTTAAATAGTGCATTTGGCATCAATTACCTTACATCCTGAAAAGTGATGAATCAGTTATAGCTTCCTCTATAATCCAAGCTGATTTCCTGCCCTGGGAACCAGGCATTTTCCCTTGCTATTTATCTTCTTGGGCACTGGTCACCTCACCTATCCCCTGAGTTCTCCTGCCACTGGAGCCTATAGGAGAGATGCTGCTCCCATTGCCATGGACATTCAGCATGGCTGCTGAGCTCCTTCCCCCATCCCCACACTCAGAGCCTGGACAAGGGGAGTGCAGCCTGGTGCAGGGAACTAAGGTGAAAAAGTCCAAAGAGAACTCACAGAGAGAAAAGGGCAGGGAGGAGGTGCGGGCTGTGCTCTCCCCTCCTGTCATAACAGCGCTCCTCCATGTAGCTGGTGACACAGGGCAGCTAGATTGGACTCTACACGATTTGATTAGGTCCCCAATAACCACATTTCTTGCTGCCGGGAGATAAGCAGCCCTTGGAGGACATAGGGGTCGAGTAATCAAACCCTGTGTGTACAGCCCAATGTTAGAGTGATCCTGCACAGCACACCTCTTCCTAGCTCTGTAGCAGTTTCCCAAGGGGGGGGGGGGTGTTAGTAGAACTTAAAGGTGGGGGAATTGTACTGCAAACACAAATGTGGGGAGGGGAGAGGTTTGTGGAGGAGGGGGAAATGGGAGCACTATTTGTGCTGGGAAGGGTAATTGGGTGGGGGGGATTTGTGCTAGGATGGGATGGGGGGATTTCAGCTAGGAGGAGGAATTGGGGGATTTGACCCCATGTACCCTGCCCTACTGACCCCCTGATTTCCATCCTGCTGAACCCTGTACTCTGCCCTACCGACTCCCTGTCTTCCATCCTGCTGACCCCTGTACACTGCCTTACTGATCCCCTGTCCTTCGTGCTGCTAACACCAGTATACTGCCCTACCGACCCCCTATCCTCCATCCTGCTACCCATGTCCTCTATCCTGCTGATCTCTATCCTCCATTCTGCTGATACCTTTACACTGCTCTTCTAACCACTGTGCACTGCCCTTCTGGCCCCCTTTCCCCTCCTCTGCCCTTGACCTCCTCTGCCCTGCTGATCCCTGTCCTCTACCTTGCTGACCCTCTGTCCTTCCACCTGCAGACCCCTGTACACGACCCTGTAGACTCTTCTCCTCTGCCCTGCTGAACCCTGTACACTGCTCTACTGACCCCCTGTCCTTTGTCCTGCTGACCCTTGTACACTGCCCTAATGACCCCCTGACCTCTGTCCTGCTGACCCTTCGACCCCTTACTGCTAACCCCTGTCCTCCTTCCTGCTGATTCCTGTCCTCTGCCCTTGTGGCTGCTGTCCTCCCCCCTGCTGACCCCTGTCTTCTGCCCTACTGTCCCCTGTCTTCTGGCCTGATAACCCCTGCTTTGCAACCTGCTGCCCTCTCATCCTCTGCCCTACTGACTTTTGTACACTCCCCTGCTGACCTCTCATCCTCTGCACTGCTGAACCCCTGCACTCTGCCCTGCTATCCCACTGCACATTGCCCTACAAACTGCTGTTCCTATCCTTTGCCTTGCTGATCCCCTGTACACTACCCCACTGAATCCTTTACACTGCCATGCTGACCTTACATCCTCTACCCCCTGACATTTTTTATTGCACCCCCACATCAGACAGGCTAGATCTGGCCCTGCAAACCTGTATAACTCTGTTGAAAGGCACTTTCTCTATTTGTGGTGCTTTCTAATAGGTCAGTCGCAGAATTTAAAGTGAAACTTTTCATTTCCCAAGCATGTGAACTCAGAGCTACTTTCATAATCTGCTCCATCACCTGTTTTAAACATAGTCCTTTTTACCCCCCAAAGTGCACCTAAACATATAGATATGCAATTTTTTACTTATTTTTAGAATACAGCAACTATCCCCTCTTCTTTAGTTCTGTTTTTTGCTGGCTGCTGGCATATGCAAAAATCTGAGACCATATGTCAATTACAGGAAAGGTAATTTTTTGAGGAGTGGGCTGTAAGAAAGACTGACTTGATCATCTCTATACTATTCAAGATACTTCGAGAGGCAAGATGGCTTCCCATAGGGGTAAATCAGAGCTTTGGGGAGAAACTTAAGCTAGGTACACATAGGACAAAAAACAGTTGGTTCAGCAGTTACTGGCCGACTGCTCCTCATCTGACATTAGTTGGTCTCACGATTGTTGTTTGTCACACAACCATGCTGGAAAACCAGCATCTGATCACTGTGTTCTGGCGGGGGGGGGGATCCCCCTGTCAGGACACAATCACTCCGTGAGGAGTTTGCTGCACTAACATCGGATGTGTTAGTACGGTGATCTGTATGTTTATTTTTTCATTCAGCCCCCTGGGTTGAATGAAAAAATATCCCATGTACCCAGCATTAGGCATAGTGTGTGTTCACTGATTATACACGTGGACATTTTTTTGAGTAGTTCATATTTTACAGCTGTTTGCCAAAGAAAAGTGTTGGTTTAATACTTAACACTGGTAATCCATTAGCAGACAGATCAAATTCAGATTGGGTGATGACCTCAGTCCCATGAGTCATAGATGGTGCTGGTTGGCTGTTGTTGGGAATGATGACAAATACATTAGTTAAGCATCATCTACCTGCCCTGCTCATCTCCTCACTCCAGCCTCTCTATTCACATAAGAACTTGATGAGTCAGCACAATCAACTTTGCTAGTTTATAGTATGTTCTGCAGCTGTCATCAGAGTTCCTTCCCTAGGGTAGGGTGGATCATGTCTGCATGTGTGACTGGTTATTGTGGACAAACTAAAGCTAAACTACTGAGATATTTAAGGTGATCCTGGTTAAGTCAGTCCAAGTTGTATTAGAAAAGCGTTCATAATTGCCTTTCTAGTGGCCCACGTCTTTAAATTCCACCACTTTGCTACTCCTCAGCAGGTATCCCAAACTTCAAGAGTTAAGCCTTGTATACCTCGATCAGATTTTCGGCAGGGAATTGTGTGATTACAGACTGTTTGCCTAAAATCCGACCGTTAGTACGCTCCATCAGACAATTGTTGTATAACTTTCTGCCAACAAATGTTGGATAGCAGGCTAGTACATTTTCAGCGGACAACCTGCGGACAGTCTGTTGTCAGATTTTCATATCGTCTACACAAGTCCGTCACACAAAAGTCCAAAGTACAAACACGCATGCTCGGAATCGATGCTCACCAAACACGACATTAGCAGATGGTGCCCAAAGGGTGACATCCAAGAGCTGAAATTCCACGTAGTACGCCTCTACATTCGTGTTTGTTGGCCGACAATTGTGTACCGTTAGTATGCAAGACAAGTTCCTGGCACACGCCCTTCGGACAAAAATCTGATGCTCTGTTGGCCAACAATCTGCAAACCGATCATGTGTATGAGGCTTAAGCTCATGTCGTGTTTGAACATTGATTTCGAGTTTGTACTTTGGATTTTTGTGTGACGGATTCGTGTACAGACGATACGAAAATCTGACAACAGACTGTTGTTCTCCGAAAATTTATTAGCCTGCTATCCAACATATGTTGGCCGAAAGTTAGACAACAACTTTCTGAAGGAGTGTACTAATGCCCCGTACACACGGTCGGACTTTGTTCGGACATTCCGACAACAAAATCCTAGGATTTTTTCCGACGGATGTTGGCTCAAACTTGTTTTGCCTACACACGGTCGCACAAAGTTGTCGGAATTTCCGATCGCCAACAACGCGGTGACGTACACCACGTACGACGAAACTAGAAAAGGCCGGTTCAGAACCAAGCGCGGCACCCTTTGGGCTCCTTTTGCTAATCTCGTGTTAGTAAAAGTTTGGTGAGAGACGATTCGCGCTTTTTCAGACTCGTGGCTTCGTTTTCAGATCGTTTTCTGACGTTCAGTTTGTGCTTGTGGGTTTGTATCTGCTCTTCAGTGCATGCGGTCAGTTCGTATCGGAGTTTTCTGTGTGATCTTGCCTGCTCGTTGCTGTTTTTCAGGTCGCTCTTCACAGGCCTTGCTGTTCTTCAGTGCGTTCTGTTACTTCGTTCTGAGCAGCCGACCGTTTTCTAGCCATGTTTCGTATGCGTACTCCTCGTACAGTTCGTGCTGTGCGGGGGCTTGGTGTTGGGGTCCTGACCTTGACACAAGTCCAGTCCATGAACAGGGTGGGGAGGAGTTCATGGACCAAGAATTGGTTGCTTCAGCATGACCAGTTCTCTCATATGCCTTTGCTCCGTGAGATCCGTGAGAATAATCCTGATGATTTCAGGAACTTTCTCAGGATAAAGGACCCCGTATTTCACCGTTTGTTGGCTTCGCTGACCCCCTATATCAGCAGGCAGGATACCTGCATGAGGCAAGCCATCACTCCGGAGCAGAGGTTGGTCGCTACCTTGCGGTATTTGGCCACAGGGAGAAGCCTGCAGGACCTCAAGTTCTCGACAGGCATCTCCCCCCAGGCTCTTCTTTGTGGACATTTACTGCTTGTGTTTATTTTAGCTGACCCTGACAGAAATGTATGGAGTTCAGAAAATGTCGTGATTGTGTAACCTTATACAAAGCACTGTTGGCTGTTATTTACTAAATGCAAAGACACTTTTCACTACAAGTGCACTTGCATTTGCACTGAAACAGCACTTGTAGTGCAAAGTGGATTTCCCCTTAGGAAATAACCCCCATTTTCTCATAAAAAACAATTACATCACCCCAAAAGTGTTGTAGTGTTGAGACAATAATCCACACATTCTTGATGAGCAATCTTTTTAATACCTGCACAATCACATGTGCATTTACCAAAGGTTTTTCTGACAAACCAACATGTTTGTTGTATACCAATTTTTGTGGTGTCATTATCCAAAATCAAAATGTGCATTTTATAGAAAACAGGCCTGTGTAAAACCAACAAGAAAGACACAAATCTTGATCTTACAAAGTTCACATTTGGTAGAACTGGAAGGCAATATCAGACATGAGTATTTAGGAACTGTGTTTGATATTGCGTTCAGATGGGGGGAAATCACCCCTGGAAAAGCCAAATTTGGAAGATGCACACAAATTTCCCAATGTCAACATGTGCTATCTGCCATCACGGGGGATCAAGGGATGTGTTTTGGGGGAGAAAGCCCTTCCTCACCGCTACTTTATAATTGAGGAAGGGGTTGCACCCCCAAAACACGTCCATTGATCTCCCGTGATGGCAGATAGCACATGTTGACACACTGTGTGCATCCTCCAAATTTGGCTTTGGGAAAAATCACAAAAACATTTCGCACATTGTAGCAGACAAAAGAAGAAAGTGATTTGGAGGTGCTTTAAACTCGCCCCAAAACATCAATGATGTTTTTATATTTTGGAATAACATCATTGATGTTTTGCTTGATGTTTTCCAATTGTAAATTACACCCCATGATCTCCCCGATCAGGATCTGGGCACTTTCTGATGTGAAAGGATCTGGATCCACAACCTCACGATCACCTAAAAAGAGAGGAACCCCAAAATAAATTAGGTTTGCGAAAAAATGCCGCCATCCATCTCTTATCTGAGCCTGTGGTCGCAGACACTCACCTGTTGTGGTGACTACTTCCACCACGTCTTCATCCTCCTGCTCAGCTTGTGTTGGGGGGATTTCCCCTTCTTCCAGAGGGGGGGGGTCTCTGGTCTCCTGGGATGAGGGGTGTCCTCCGAGTCTTTTCTCCCCTATGTAAAACAAAAATGGTATAATTAGCACACAGATATTTGATGGCAGAACTATAAAGATGAAACATTGCTTGGAAGTGGGGTACAATTGTCTATTTTAGCCGAGTTCCAAGATGTAGCTTTTTTAGTGTCCTTTGTCAAGCTGCAATACTTTACCTGTTTGGTAAAAGCTTCACAGATGTAGCCCCCCTATAGTATACACTGGAGCACCTGTGTGGCCCCCCTAATAAAAATGGTGTTCTTGTGTCCCACACTAGTGCTCCAGTGTCCAGATGTGAAAACAGCTGCTCAGTGTCCTCTCTCCACAGAATCTAGTTTGCATTTCATTCTAGTAACAAAGCCATCTACACAACCCAATTCTTTGAAGACAAGTATAGGGCATCAAAATGGTGGCCAAATGCATATGGCCTAAACAATGGTATTTTATCGTCCGAAATAACAATGTGTGATCCGAACGAATATTGTGCCCATGAACATGAAAGTTGCCATTTTAAACTGTACAACAGTTCCTAAAAGCACATGGAGCAGCACGAACGTAATAAACACAAAAAGAATAGGAACACAGGACAACTACTTACTTTTTTGCAGCACTCTCCGGATCTTTCTGTACTGCTCATGTTCTCGTAATTTCAGGTCTGACCACCGCTTCCTGAGCTGATCTTTCGATCGTCGTACCCCGAATTTCCGGTGCAGACTCCTGACCACTTTCGCCATGATCTTGGCCTTTCGGACATTGGGGTTGGGGTAAGGCCTATACTTTCCATCATAGTCGGCCTTCTTCAGGATGTCCACCATCTCCAACATCTCCCCAAAGGACATATTTGAGTCCTTTAATCTCCTTCTGGATCGGGACGTTTCAGGCTCCAGCCTTTCCTCCTCCTCCTCCTCCTCGTTGCTGTACTTAGCACTAGCCTGCTGTCTCTCCGCCATGTGCTCTTCCTCCACTGCGCCGAATGAAAAGGGGCGGGGACTAGACTAGAAAGAACGTCAGGGGCGGGCGGAGTTATACGCATGCGCAGTGTGTATAAATCGTAACGCGCGCGTCTTACGTACGATCTGTGAGCGGAGGAAGGAGCATCGGAGACGCCGATCGTGCTAACGAAGGTAGGATCTAAACTTGGGCCTATACTGCTTCGAAATGGAAGCCTATATTGTAACAAGATTAGGGGAGTTTGGCCTGACATTAGGGTTTGTCTTGTGTTGTGTCTTGCAGAGAAAATGGATGGGTTCAACGACCACAATTTCCTGCCCCTGTTCATAGACAAGTACAGGGAGCTGCCCTGTCTGTGGCAAGTGAGACACCCCCACTATAATCACAAACAGAAGAGGCAGGCAGCGCTGGAGAAACTGCTGGAGTTTGTGAAGCCGGTGGTCCCCACAGCAACCATCCCTTATTTAAAAGCTAAAATTGGTGGCCTGAGGAGCACTTATCTTAGGGAGCGCAAGAAGGTCACGGATTCCCAGAGGTCCGGAGCTGCAGCAGATGACGTTTATGTCCCCAGACTGTGGTACTATGAGAGACTGCGATTTCTGTCAGACCACACTGAAGTCAGGGAATCCCTCTCCACTCTTCCTTCCACGCTTCCTTCCATACCAGCTGAGGCTTCCGATGTCCAACCTGGGCCTTCCAGCTAGGAAGAAGTGGAGGAGCCCAGCTGGAGTCAGGTATAGCATTCTTCTACAGATTTCTGGTCAATAAATAAATGATGTTTATTAGATGTTATTATTGATCACTAATTGCTGATTAAAAAAAGTGCTTTACATATCAATAGACAGTAGTGGGCACCCAAAATTGGGACAAGAATGAAAACTGCTGGGCTCAGAAGGATAGTCTGTTATATTTGTTAACATTCAATTTGCAGCAGTCAGGAGGTGAAAATTGTGTGTGATTGATGAATAAAAAACTAAAACTATGTCCCTTTTTCATACACAGGAAGACCTCAGCCAGGAGGAGGCTGTGGAATGTGGCAGCCAGGAGGAGGCGGGGATTATTAGTGTCAGCCAGGAGGAGGCGGGGATTAGTGGCAGCCAGGAGGAGGCGGGGCTAAGTGTCAGCCAAGAGAAGCCTGGGACAAGTCGCAGCCTGACTGAGTCTCAGGTCCCTCCCCTCTGCCTGCCATATAAACGAGCCAGGAAGGCCACTCCGAGTCCCGTGCAGGATTCAGCGTACAGGCTGATCCAGGAGGCTTCGGCATCCCTCCGAGCCTTCCCCAGTCCTGAAGAGGCCTTTGCCTGCATGGCTGCCACAAAATTGCAGGGCATGCAGGAGGGCCAACGCAAGATCTCTGAGGACCTGATTTATAAAGTCCTTCGTAAGGGGTTGAGTGGGGAACTGACACACAAGACAGATGTCATTGAGAGGGACGATCCTCCTCCACCTCCTCCTCCTGCTGCCACAACTCCACCACCACAGCCAAAGCCTGTAAGGAGGCGTGGAAAGAAGACCAAAGAGTGATGACCCTGGGTTCAGTCTGGTCCGACAGAAGATGCAGTCTCTCGTATGACCACAGCCTGGGGACACAGATGTCATCTGCTGCTTTCCGGATCTCTGGGACTTCTGGACCAGACTGCACTCCCTTAGATATGGACTCCTCAGGCCACCAATTTTGCTTTTAAATAATTGATGTGTGCCCTGGGGGTCCAAGGCTTCGCCCACTTCTGCAGTTTCTCCAGCGTTGCCTCCCTCTTTGTTTAGTTGTGAGCCCTTAATAAAATTTTTTTAGGGAAATTCTACTCTCCTGTGTGTGTGTTTTCATCCAAAAAGGACAGTTTGTTGGTGACGATTCAGGTACATTTCTAAAGTACAATGTGAAATTAACAAGGGACAACAACACCAAACAATCTCCTACAGATTAAATAGAACAACATATTAGTGGTGTTGTGGGAACTTGTCACCAAAAACACACACAAACATTTTCGGGAGTACAAATCAAAATCACCAAAAAAAAATAAAAAATAAAAAAGAGAAACACAAAAAAAGAATCTACATTAAAGTCCAAAAATAAAAAAAAATGTTGTTGTCAGATGTGAGAAATCTAAATATATTGAGGGAATCCCGATAAATAGTAACGAAATAAGTTTGTGAGAAGTGTGTGTGAATATGAGCATCAAAACTACTTAATTCTTGTCACATTATAAAGAAGAAGAGAGTGCGCTGTATTAAACCATTTTGAACATTGCAGCGTGACGAAAGTGCTGTATCCATTCCGAATGCTACGTTTACCAGAACGAGCTGTCCCGGGTCGGAATTTCTTCTGAGCATGCGTGGCACTTTGTGCGTCGGAACAGGCCACACACGGTCGGAATTGACGCGATCGGATTTTGTTGTTGGAAAATTTTATCTCCTGCTGTCCAACTTTGTGTGTCGGAAAATCCGATGGAAAATGTCCAATGGAGCCCACACACGGTCGGAATTTCCGACAACACGCTCCGATCGGACAATGTCCATCGGAAAATCCGACCGTGTGTACGGGGCATAAGGGTTGGATTTTAGACAAACAGTCTGTCATCGCACTATTCCCTGCCGAAATTCCGATTGTGTGTACAAGGGTTAAGATTAACTGCTTTTCCCACCTTATGTTGTATACAGGACGTATAAGCAGATAGGATAAACCATAGCACGTGCAAGGGGGGAGCTGGTCTTCCACCAAACCCAGAAGGGTAGAATACCTGTACCCTGAACACCCTGAAAACAACAAAGCTGTTTTCAGTACAGCAGCGGAGCCTATACAACTGTGCAAGACTGAAGGTTGAAGTTTAGCTTTAATCCGATGATACTAAATGGTTAACATTATCCTGGGTAGTTTAGGCTTCTGCAATAACTAGCTATCATTTTAGTTTGATGAAAAGGTTAATCAGATTAATAATCTTATGTGTATTGTATTTGTTTGTATTTTATTCACTTATCCCAGAGGGTCAATTAAAAATTTTCTTAAGAATTCTGCAGTGAGTAAAAAGTAATTTCTTTATTGTGCAACTTTTTTTTTGTACTTAGCAAGTTGTAATGAAACTCTGTTGTTGCTTGTTGTTTGTATTGTTTTTTCACCAGTCCCTTAAAATTTTGTAAGGGATTAGAACAGAGTACTAGCTCCGCAGACTCAGTAATTTACCAAGGCTAGCCATACATACAGTAATACAATTTTCTTGTACAGTTTTCCTATAGATTTACCAAAACCATATATTATGAGGTCAAACCCAAACACTTTCAGTTTGTATTCAGTCAGGCAGGCCCACATACTGTGTTTCATTTTTGATCATTCACTTGATTTTTCTTAAACTTTTTCAAATATTGCGCATTAATATGTATACTCAGCTTACACTTGAAGTAAGAGGCTGGGAGTTTTTCCCCACTGCTTGTGTAGTTATATTTTTGTAGGTTCTTTATATTTTACACTCTACAGTGTCCCATATGATGCCTCTGATCAGGACAATTGTGTGTTGTTTTTACTCACATTTTTTATTTTTTATCTTTTTTTTCACTTCTCATATATTTTTTGTTTATGTTTTTCTTTTTTTTTCATTTACACACGTGCATTGTCTCTTACACACTTTCTCTTATATATTCCTTCATTTTCATTTTACATAATTATTTAATCAATAATCAAAAAAAAAATCATTAACCACTTCAATAGAGGGCACTTTCACCTCCTTCCTGCCCAGGCCAATTTTCAGCTTTCAGCGCTCTCACACTGAATGACAATTGTACATTCATGTACCCTATTCTTACAAATAGGGTTTACTTTTTCTTGTATTTAATCACCACTGTTTTTTTTATTTTATTTGATAAATAAATGAAGAAAGGCCAAAAAAATGTGAAAAAAAAAAAAACGTTCTCTTCGTTTTTGTTAGTAAATTTTGCAAATAAATGATCTTTCTTCATAAATTTAGGCCAGCCTGTATTTTGCTACATTTCTTTTGTGAAAATAACTCAAATAAATGTTTATTATTTAGTCTGCAGGAAAGTTATAGAGTCCACAAACTATGGTATATATGTAGCAATGGCCCTGCGGGGTTGCTATGTGTTACATCATCCACACATTTTACCCTGCTCCCAGACCTCCTTTAGACACGCTTCTCCGTCAATGAACTGTCTTTTGCTTGTTTTTTGTTGCTTTTATTAGGGGATTGAACTTGGTTGGGGAAAAGGGACATGGGATGCCCATAGGATGAATTGTACTTTATAGAATAAAAAGGCTGGGTGGAAAGTGGTTAATCAATACATTGACATTTCACTCTCTGCCTCTTACGTTTTCCTTCTTCTGCTTTTTTCTTCTTGAAACCTGATTCATTTATCTCTATCACACACACCTGTTTCTTTATCTCCCTTCATGGTCAATGCTGCACATAAAAACCTTTATCCTGCTCATTTTCCCCACTTTTGTGACCAAGCCCCCAGTAGGCGGGGCAAATGATGCCAGGGGGCGTGGCCGGAGCAACATCGGCTGAGGCCATACACAGCCATATCCACATCTGAAGCACTGGGTTGGTTTTGAGGAGCTCCCTACCCTGTAATTTATGTCCACACTTTTAAATTAGTGCCTGACGCCTGCTACTACTTTCTGATTACCTGTAGGGACACCCGTGATCCTCCAGCTTTGAGCAGCACTCCAAGTCCACACATCATTGGAGGGGAAGTTATGCCTATCCAATTGTTGGCCAATTCGATCATTGTGATCAAACCACACATCATTTGGATAATAAAATCGAAGTGTGTATGGTCACTATTAAAGTGAAAAAAATCCCCCAAAAACCTGAAATAATTTTATGATTTTTATATATTATTCTGCTCGGTACCTATCAAAAGTAGCCATTTATATTCTGTAAAAATATAGAAAGCCTTCACGCTACTAAGATGTGTTCAGAGTAATCTCTTATAAAACTATAAAGCTTAATATATAAAAATTAATAAATGAACAATTAAATAACCAAAGTGCGTACCGTGCAATAAAGTGCAATCAAATGAAATGAAGAAAGCTGTTTGCAGCAGAATCTTCCAGTGTTTCACAATCTACTCATAAATAAATAACAATCGTATAGTGATTCCGCGCTACAGCAGTAATGTGCAAAAAATACTCAATAAATAAAATGCATAAACACTGTGTAAATATAGTTCAATGAATTGGAATAATAAAAGTGCAAAAGTGATAAGTCCATAAGTTGGTAAATCAATCTCGGGGCATCAGATTCAGTATGATAATGATCTCTTAATTACACATTCTTATAATGAATGTCCAAAAGAAGGGAAATTATGTAAAAATACGTTTGCATAAATGGCTCAACAGGCAGGGGAGAAGTTTAAATCCCATCAGGGGATCTCCTGATGAAGTCACGTGATGACGTAACACGTAGAGAGTGGCCAGAGGTTGAAGTATACCGGAAGTGATGTGAGAACGGCGTCCAGATGCCATATTAGCTGTTTATGCCTGTTTTTTGAATTTTTAATGTAAGAGTCCAGCTTTACCTTTTAAATAAAATCTATTTATTGTTAACATACTACACCATTGGAGGTTTATCTCTCCCATCCTTATCCATCTCCCCCCCTCCCCCCCTGCTGAGGGTACGAGATTACATGAGGACGCGGATGTGGAGTACCCATTCAGGTTATATACTCAGTGGAACGCAGGACCCCCTGGTGGTGGATGTTAATACAGCGGAATAGATTCCTGTATATGGTTTATACTGACACTTCAAGATATCTAGGTTTTACATTTAATGAAACGGAGGACCCCCTGGTGGTGGAAGTTGGAATAACGGAATTGATCCCTGTTTATTATCTTATGCTGACATATCAAGATATGAACGTGAGGGCTCATTTATGGGATTTAAACTTCTCCCCTGCCTGTTGAGCCATTTATGCAAACGTATTTTTACATAATTTCCCTTCTTTTGGACATTCATTATAAGAATGTGTAATTAAGAGATCATTATCATACTGAATCTGATGCCCCGAGATTGATTTACCAACTTATGTACTTATCACTTTTGCACTTTTATTATTCCAATTCATTGAACTATATTTACACAGTGTTTATGTATTTTATTTATTGAGTATTTTTTGCACATTACTGCTGTAGAGCGGAATCACTATACGATTGTTATTCATTTATATTCTGTGCTATCAGAAACACATTCAGCCCCTTTTGAATCAGTTTACTGAGTCACCTAGAACCAGTTCTTGTGGAAGACCATTACGGCTCTACATTAAACAAACATTCTATACGCAGTGGTCTAACCTCTTTTCTTCTGTGTGCATAGTAAAATAGCTCTAAAAGCTTCCGCTTACCATTATATGCTATTAAAGGAAAAGTATAGTGTATTTCTATTTCTCTGCCATAAAGAGACCCTGTCACACAAAAAAACACACAAAAAAACAGGTACCCTGTAAAAAAAAGCTTCTCCAAGGAATGTTGTGTCCACTTTTTGCTTTCTTGCATAGCTATACGTGTTGGTGGTATCTGACACTTCTTTGTGTGTGTGTGTGCACACACTCATGCATGTATCTGGTCAGTAGGGATGAGCCAAACACCCCCCCCGGTTCGGTTCGCACCAGAACGGACTGAAAGTTTGCGCGAACTTTAGAACCCCGTTAAAGTCTATGGGACTCAAACGTTCAAAATCAAAAGTGCTAATTTTAAAGGCTAACATGCAAGTTATTGTCCTAAAAAGGGTTTGGGGACCCGGGTCCTGCCCCAGGGGACATGTATCAATGCAAAAAAAAGTTTTAAGAACGGCTGTTTTTTTCGGGAGCAGTGATTTTAATGATGCTTAAAGTGAAAAAAAAAGGTGAAATATTCCTTTAAATATCGTACCTGGGGGGTGTCTATAGTATGCCTGTAAAGTGGCGCATGTTTCCCGTGCTTAGAACAGTCCCTGCACAAAATGACATTTTTAAAGGAATAAAAGCCATTTAAAACTGCTTGCGGCTTTAATGTAATGTCGGGTCCCGGCAATATGGATGAAAATTAGTGAGACAAATGGCATGGGTACCCCCCTGCCCAGTCCATTACCAGGCCCTTGGGTCTTGTATGGATATTAAGGGGAACCCCGCACCCAAATTAAAAAAAGGAAAGGCGTGGGGCCCCCAGGCCCTTTATACTCTGAACAGCAGTATACAGGCGGTGCAAACAAGACAGGGACTGTAGGTTTGTTGTTAAGTAGAATCTGTTTGTAATTTTGAACTGGTACATTTTTAAAGTGTAGCTCCAGCCAAAAAATCTATTTTTAAGCTTTTTGGAAAACATAGGGAAGGGTTATCACCCCTGTAACATTTGTTTTGCTGTCTGTGCACCTCTTCAGAAGATTTCACCTCACTTTCTATCCCAGTGACAAATGTTTTTTGAAAATTTGTTTTTTTTTAGTGAAACAAGGATTGGTGATAAAGCATCAGTGGAGAGGAGACACGTTTTCCCCATATTAACTCTTACAGGAGAGAATGTTTCCTTCCTAGGGGTAGATTTCATCTCACTTCCTGTTGTCTCCTTCCGTTTGCAAGTAGGAGTCATATGTAAGTTGGATGTTTGAAAGTAGGGGTCTGCCCTATATACTCTGCTGAAATTTGGGCCTTAGGTGTTGGTGTTGCCACAACACTGTAAGCCCTCACAGTTACTCTTGGTGGGTGCAGGAACGGGGCCCTGCTGTGAAATATTAGATCAAGAATTGTAATTACATGCCATTGTTGAACAGTGGTAGAAAAATTGGGCCTTTGGTGGTGGTGGTGGTGCTGGTGCCACAACACTGTAAGTCCTCACAGTTACTCTTGGTGGGCGCTGGAACGGGCCCTGCTGTGAAATATTATATCAAGAATTGTAATTACATGCACCTGTTGAACAGGGGCAGAAAAATTGGGCCTTAGGCACTGGTGCCACAACACTGCAGCCCCTCACAGATACTCTAGTTGGAGCGCAGGAATAATCCCTGCTGCAAAGTATTGCATCAAAAATTGAAATTACACACCCCTGTTAAACAGGGGCTGAAAAATTGAGCCTTACGGACTGGTGCTGGTGCCACAACACTGCAACCCCTCACAGATACTCTAGTTGGAGTGCAGGAATGAGCCCTGCTGCAAAGTATTGCATCAAAAATTGTAATTACATGCCCCTGTTAAACAGGGGCTGAAAAATTGGGCCTTAGGCACTGGTGCTGGTGCCACAACACTGCAACCCCTCACAGATACTGTAGTTGAACGAAGCAATGAACCCTCCTGCAAAATATTGCATCAAAAAATGTAATTACATGCCCCTGTTAAACAGAGGCTGAAAAATTGGGCCTTAGGCACTGGTGCTGGTGCCACTACACTGCAACCCCTCACAGATACTCTAGTTGGAGCGCAGGAACGAGCCCTGCTGCAAAGTATTGCATCAAAAATTGTAATTACACGCCCCTGTTAAACAGGGGCTGAAAAATTGGGCCTTAGCCACTGATGGCGGCGCCCAGAACCAAAAATGTTCTTACAAGCTATAAGCATGATCATTGAGTAGGAAGAGGATAGTCACTCAGCATAACAGGATAGTCACTCAGCATCAGCATAGGCAGTCTTGAAGGGATCTGACATTTCAAAAAAAATTATTCGGTTACATCAGCATCAGGTGCTTGGTAGCTGGTGGTGATCCAAGACTGATTCATTTTTATGAAGGTCAGTTGATCGACCGAGTCGGTGGACAGGCGCACCCTGTGATCGGTTACAAAGCCTCCAGCAGCACTGAATGTGCGTTCCGAAAGAACGCTGGATGCAGGCTTGGCCAGTAGCTCAATTGTATACTGTGCAAGCTCTGGCCAGTGATCCATCCTCAAGACCCAGTAACCCAGAGGATTTTCGGTGGGAAAGGTGTCCAAGTCTGATCTTGCCCCTAGGTATTCCTGAACCATGTAAAACAGACGCTGGCAATGGTTGCTGGAACCGATCATGCCTTGGGGCTGCGGACTAAAAAATTGTCTGAACGCATGAGTCAGATTGCCACCTTCTCCACCACTCCTTCTTTGACCGACTGAAGCCTCAGCAACACGTTGTCCAGGAACAGGAGTTTGTAACCACCCAGTCTCTGGTAACGCGTTGCACAGACCTTTCTGAAAGGCCTCGCAACCTTACCCTTGTAACGTGGATCAAGGAGGGTTGCCAGCCAGTAATGATCCCTCTCCTTGATACCACAAATACGAGGATCCTTCCGCAGGCTTTGCAGGATCAGGGAGGCCATGCAGCGTAGGTTTGCTGAGGCATTCGGTCCGGAGTCCTCTGGGTCACTAAGAACGACATGATCCGCAGCCACCTCCTCCCAGCCACGTAAAAGTCCATGGGTTTCTTGGGACTGTAAATGATCCCTTGAAGACTGCTGCTGATGCTGAGTGCTAGGCTCCACCTCCATGCTGACACAATCCTCCTCCTCCTCCTCCTTCTCTTCCTGTGTGATCGGCGGGCATGCAGGAACACTGTCTGGATAAAGGGGGCCTTGAGAGGTAAGGAAGTCCTCCTCTTCCTGCCTCTGTTCTGCCTCAAGTGCCCTGTCCATTATTCCACGCAGCGTGTGCTCCAACAGGTGCACAAGAGGGACAGTGTCACTGATGCATGCACTGTCACTGCTCACCATCCTCTTGCCTCCTCAAATGGTGACAGGACAGTGCATGCATCCCCGATCATGGCCCACTGGCGTGGGGAAAAAAAACAAGCTCTTCTTACCCTGTCCTGGTGCCATAGTCGCACAGGTACTAATTGATGGCCCTCTGCTACGTGTGCAGCCGCTGCAGCATGGCCAACGCTGAGTTCAACCTGGTGGGCATGTGACAGATTAGGCGTTGCTTGGGCAGGTTAAATTCCTTTTGGAGGTCAGCCAGCCGAGCACTGGCATTATATGACCAGCAGAAAGGCACACAGACTTTCCTGGCCTGCCTCAGGACATCCTGTAAGCCCAGGTACCTGCCCAAGGACCGCTGCACCACCAAGTTAAGGACGTGAGCCAAACAGGGCACATGGGTCAGTTGTCCCTGTCGGATGGTGGAGAGGAGGTTGGTGCCATTGTCGCAAACCACCATTCCTGGCTTAAGCTGGCATGGCGTCAACTACCTCTGAGCCTGCCCCTGCAGAGCTGACAGAAACTCTGCCCCAGTGTAGCTCCTGTCCCCCAAGCATACCAGCTCAAGCACCTTAATGGCATCTTTTTGCCTGCGTACTTGCGTAGCCCCTTGAACGACTACGGAGCACCGCTGGTTCCGAGGACGAAGCACAGGAAGAGGTCATGGAGGAAGAAGAAGAGGACGGGGTGGAGGAGAGAGGTGTGTCAGAGTCACCAGTAGTAGCATTTTGGAGGCGTGGTGGTGGAACAACCTCCAACACTACTGCAGCTTGTCCTGCATCCTTCCCAGCTGCCAGCAGAGTCAACCGCCGTGAAAGATAGGTAACGTCCCTGTCCATGCCTGCTGGACCATGAGTCAGCGGTAATATGCACCTTACCGCTGACCGCCCTGTCCAGCGAGGCCAAGACATTGCCTTCCACAGGCGGTAGAGAGCCGGAATCGCTTTCTGTGAGAAAAAGTGGCGTTTGGGAATTGATGCCATTGAGCCGACAAAAGAGGCCGCGTTGGCAGCTGCTTTGCCAGACAAAGTACCCTGAGCCTGGGTGAGAGAGGATTAGAAGGATGAGGACGGCTTGGTCATCCACTCTACCAAGTCTTCTGCATGTTGCGGCTCAACACGGCCAGCTGCCGAAAAAAAGGATAAGCATGTGCTGATGAGGATGCACCATGTCCACGACCAGCACTGTTGCCTCTAGACACAGAGCCTGCTTGCACTCTTTTATTGGCTTCTGACTGTCTGCCTCTCCTTGTTGGCCTTCCAGACATACTAATGGCCTGCAGTGAGATGTAGCTGCACAAAGCTGGGATGTATATATATACTGATTATACTGCAGCTAGCAGAATCAACTGCCTGCCTGTAGTATTATTAGTATGAGAACACCAGCAATTGTCTTCAGGTAGCTTTAGGTGCACACTGTGCAGAGGACACAGTACACTAACTGTAAATACTGCAGCTGCCTACCTGTGGTATTAATAGGATCAGAACACCAGCAATTGTCTTCGGGTAGCTTTAGGTGCACACTGTGCAGAGGACACAGTACACTAACTGTAAATACTGCAGCTGCCTACCTGAGGTATTAATAGGACCAGAAGAAAACCAGCAATTGTTTTCAGGTAGCTCCAGGTGCACACTGTGCAGAGGCCACAGTACACTAACTGTAAATACTGCAGCTGTCTGCCTGTGGTATTAAAAGGATCAGAAGAACACCAGCAATTGTCTTTAGGTAGCTTTAGGTGCACACTGTGCAAAGGACACAGTACACTAACTGTAAATACTGCAGCTGCCTGCCTGTGGTATTAATAGGATCAAAACACCAGCAATTGTCTTCAGGTAGCTTTAGGTGCACACTGTGCAAAGGACACAGTACACTAACTGTAAATACTGCAGCTGCTTGCCTGTGGTATTAATAGGATCAGAACACCAGCAATTGTCTTCAGGTAGCTGTAGGTGCACACTGTGCAGAGGACAAAGTACACTAACTGTAAATACTGCAGCTGTCTGCCTGTGGTATTAGTATGATCATAAGAACACCTGCAATTGTCTTTAGGTAGCTTTAGGTGCACACTGTGCAGAGGGCACAGTACAATAACTGTAAATACTGCAGCTGCATGCCTGTGGTATTAATAGTATCAGAAGAACACCAGCAATTGTCTTCAGGTAGCTTTAGGTGCACACTGTGCATAGGACACAGTGCACTAACTGTAAATACTGCAGCTGCCTGCCTGAGGTATTAATAGGATCAGAAGAACACCAGCAATTGTCTTCAGGTAGCTTTAAAACAAGAGGTATAGGTTAGGACTTTATATGAGACCATGACCATCCGGTACACAGGTCTCCATCCAATTATATCTGAGAAAAATAAGGGGACTAGGGGAAAAAAGGGGGACAATGGGGACTTTATATGAAACACATCACTAGGGCAGGCTGAGTCATCAGATGTAAAAAAATGTAAATTTATTGATACCACATGAGAAACAAGGTGCAATAGATGATACTCGCATATAATCAATAGATAAGGTACAAAGTATGTAAAACATGGCAGTAGAACATATAATAGTAGCATAGTAACATGTTATACATTGTAACATAGATAGATTGCAGCATCATCAAAATTACACCCCACATGTGTATACGTAATTCATATTGTATTAAAATCCAACTGATGGCTAAAACACTAAAATGCCCATGGTAGATACATATTCGTTGTGACATGTCAAGAAGTTATGAATGTTCAGTTGTATTGCTCGACGCGTTTCGTGGAAGTTTGTCCACTCATCAGGAGCAGCTATCTGGAAATATCTAAAGTAACGTATAAAGTAGTAATGAATAATATTTAATTACAACAGGAAGAGGGGAAGCAAAACCGCTAGTCCTAACACTCTTACCTGTAGATATATGGTATAATAGTAGTAGGGCATATATAGAAAAGTTCATGATGGTAGGAGATAATCAGGGGTGGAGGTCAGGTAGCTTTAGGTGCACACTGTGCAGAGGACACAGTACACTAATGCCCCGTACACACGGTCGGACTTTGTTCGGACATTCCGACAACAAAATCCTAGGATTTTTTCAGACGGATGTTGGCTCAAACTTGTCTTGCATACACACGGTCACACAAAGTTGTCGGAAAATCCGATCGTTTTAAACGCGGTGACGTAAAACATGTACGTCGGGACTATAAACGGGGCAGTGGCCAATAGCTTTCATCTCTTTATTTATTCTGAGCATGCATGGCACTTTGTCCGTCGGATTTGTGTACACACGATCGGAATTTCCGACAACGGATTTTGTTGTCGGAAAATTTTATCTCCTGCTCTCCAACTTTGTGTGTCGGAAAATCCGATGGAAAATATCCGATGGAGCCCACACACGGTCGGAATTTCCGACAACACGCTCCGATCGGGCATTTTCCATCGGAAAATCCGACCGTGTGTACGGGGCATAACAGTAAATACTGCAGCTGCCTGCCTATGGTATTAATAGGATAAGAACACCAGCAATTGTCTTCAGGTAGCTTTAGGTGCACACTGTGCAGAGGACACAGTACACTAACTGTAAATACTGCAGCTGCCTGCCTGTGGTATTAAAAGGATCAGAAGAACGCCAGCAATTGTCTTCAGGTAAATTTAGGTGCAGACTGTGCCGAGGACACAGTACACTAACTGTAAATACTGCAGCAGCCTGCCTGTGGTATTAATAGGATCAGAAGAACACCAGCAATTGTCTTCAGGTAAATTTAGGTGCACACTGTGCAGAGGACACAGTACATTAACTGTAAATACTGCAGCTGCCTGCCTGTGGTATTAATAGGATCAGAAGAACACCAGCAATTGTCTTCAGGTAAGTTTAGGTGCACACTGTGCAAAGGACACAGTACACTAACTGTAAATACTGCAGCTGCCTGCCTGTGGTATTAATAGTATCAGAAGAACACCAGCAATTGTCTTCAGGTAGCTTTAGGTGCACACTGTGCAGAGGACACAGTGCACTAACTGTAAATACTGCAGCTGCCTGCCTGAGGTATTAATAGGATCAGAAGAACACAAGCAATTGTCTTCAGGTAGCTTTAGGCGCACACTGTGCAGAGGACACAGTACACTAACAGTAAATACTGCAGCTGCCTGCCTATGGTATTAATAGGATAAGAACACCAGCAATTGTCTTCAGGTAGCTTTAGGTGCACACTGTGCAAAGGACACAGTGCACTAACTGTAAATACTGCAGCTGCCTGCCTGTGGTATTAATAGTATCAGAAGAACACCAGCAATTGTCTTCAGGTAGCTTTAGGTGCACACTGTGCAGAGGACACAGTACACTAACTGTAAATACTGCAGCTGCCTGCCCGAGGTATTAATAGGATCAGAAGAACACAAGCAATTGTCTTTAGGTAGCTTTAGGTGCACACTGTGCAGAGGACACAGTACACTAACAGTAAATACTGCAGCTGCCTGCCTATGGTATTAATAGGATAAGAACACCAGCAATTGTCTTCAGGTAGCTTTAGGCGCACACTGTGCAGAGGACACAGTACACTAACTGTAAATACTGCAGCTGCCTGCCTGTGGTATTAATAGGATCAGAAGAGCACCAGCAATTGTCTTTGGGTAAATTTAGGTGCACACTGTGCCGAGGACACAGTACACTAACTGTAAATACTGCAGCTGCCTGCCTGTGGTATTAATAGGGTCAGAAGAACACCAGCAATTGTCTTCAGGTAAATTTAGGTACACACTGTGCAAAGGACACAGTACACTAACTGTAAATTCTGCAGCTGCCTGCCAGTGGTATTAATAGGATCAGAAGAACACCAGCAATTGTCTTCAGGTAGCTTTAGGTGCACACTGTGCCGAGGACACAGTACACTAACTGTAAATACTGCAGCTGCCTGCCTGTGGTATTAATAGGATCAGAACACCAGCAATTGTCTTCAGGTAGCTTTAGGTGCCCACTGTGCAGAGGACACAGTACACTAACTGTAAATACTGCAGCTGCCTGCCTGTGGTACTAATAGGATCAGAAGAACACCAGCAATTGTCTTCAGGTAGCTTTAGGTGCACACTGTGCAGAGGACACAGTACACTAACAGTAAATAGTGCAGCTGCCTGCCTGTGGTATTAATAGGATCAGAAGAACACCAGAAATTGTCTTCAGGTAGCTTTAGGTGCACACTGTGTAGAGGACACAGTACACTAACTGTAAATACTGCAGCTGCCTGCCTGTGGTATTAATAGGATCAGAACACCAGCAATTGTCTTCAGGTAGCATTAGGTGCACACTGTGCAGAGGACACAGTACACTAACTGTAAATACTGCAGCTGCCTGCCTGTGGTATTAATAGGATCAGAAGAACACCAGCAATTGTCTTTGGGTAGCTTTAGGTGCACACTGTGCAGAGGACACAGTACACTAACTGTAAATACTGCAGCTGCCTGCCTGTGGTATTATTAGGATCAGAAGAACACCAACAATTGTCTTCAGGTAAATTTAGGTGCACACTGTGCCGAGGACACAGTACACTAACTGTAAATACTGCAGCTGCCTGCCTATGGTATTAATAGGATCAGAACACCAGCAATAGTCTTCAGGTAGCTTTAGGTGCACACTGTGCAGAGGACACAGTACACTAACTGTAAATACTGCAGCTGCCTGTGGTATTAATAGGATCAGAAGAACACCAGCAATTGTCTTCAGGTAAATTTAGGTGCACACTGTGCCGAGGACACAGTACACTAACTGTAAATACTGCAGCAGCCTGCCTGTGGTATTAATAGGATCAGAAGAACACCAGCAATTGTCTTTAGGTAGCTTTAGGTGCACACTGTGCAGAGGGCACAGTACACTAACTGTAAATCCTGCAGCTGCATGCCTGTGGTATTAATAGTATCAGAAGAACACCAGCAATTGTCTTCAGGTAGCTTTAGGTGCACACTGTGCAGAGGACACAGTACACTAACTGTAAATACTGCAGCTACCTGCCTGTGGTATTAATAGGATCAGAACACCAGAAATTGTCTTCAGGTAGCTTTAGGTGCACACTGTGCAGAGAACACAGTGCACTAACTGTAAATACTGCAGCTGCCTGTGGTACTAATAGGATCAGAAGAACACCAGCAATTGTCTTCAGGTAGCTTTAGGTGCACACTGTGCAGAGGACACAGTACACTAACAGTAAATACTGCAGCTGCCTGCCTGTGGTATTAATAGGATCAGAAGAACACCAGCAATTGTCTTCAGGTAGCTTTAGGTGCACACTGTGTAGAGGACACAGTACACTAACTGTAAATACTGCAGCTGCCTGCCTGTGGTATTAATAGGATCAGAACACCAGCAATTGTCTTCAGGTAGCATTAGGTGCACACTGTGCAGAGGACACAGTACACTAACTGTAAATACTGCAGTTGCCTACCTGTGGTATTAATAGGATCAGAACACCAGCAATTGTCTTCGGGTAGCTTTAGGTGCACACTGTGCAGAGGACACAGTACACTAACTGTAAATACTGCAGCTGCCTGCCTGTGGTATTAATAGGATCAGAAGACACCAACAATTGTCTTCAGGTAAATTTAGGTGCACACTCTGCCGAGGACACAGTACACTAACTGTAAATACTGCAGCTGCCTGCCTATGGTATTAATAGGATCAGAACACCAGCAATAGTCTTCAGGTAGCTTTAGGTGCACACTGTGCAGAGGACACAGTACACTAACTGTAAATACTGCAGCTGCCTGCGGTATTAATAGGATCAGAAGAACACCAGCAATTGTCTTCAGGTAAATTTAGAGCAATGTATAACCTATAGTGATTAGGTAAAAATACACAAGTGAAACATATATAGGCTGTTAGCTGACACTAGCAGAAATAGGTGAAAAAAAGTGAATAGGATATAACGGGATCCTACAGCTACTGCAAATCCCAGAGATGGGAAGGAGTAGTGAAATAAATAAAATGTAAAGCAAAAATTGATATAAAATTTCTAAGACATCACTGAACTATATTACCCACAAATATGTTATCAAAGAAATAGTGAGAAAGTGGGACTAAAATAATAAAAATGTGGACTGAAAACATGTGGACTAATGCTAGGAAATCAAACATAAACTCATAAGTTGCTGATATAACTAAAAGTCCAAAAACAATGGATATACCTCTGGAGAAAAGGCTGAAAAGATCAACGACAACCGGAAATGGTAATAGGAGTCCCTTTAATCCGGGAATGGCATCCACAGGATGGGGTATCCAGCTTATATGTGAAAGGGATAGGCAAAAGTACCCTTACCAGCAGTGGTGGACTCCCAACCAGCGGCTTGGGAGTCAGACAGGCTTGCAATGGAGCAGGAGAAACAGCTCTTTGTCCACAACGACTGAAGATGATAGGAGAACTGTGGCACTCACCAACCGAACCTCTCTGGTCTCACTGACTCTCGGCTTCAATGGTGCAGGTGAAGGGCTGCTCACCACAGATCGAGCTCCATGAAGTGGGTATAAGTCCTCGAGGGAAAAGAGATCAAAAAGAGAGGCTCCCCATGGTGTAAATCAACTTATCCAAAAGCTTTATTTAAAACGAAGTGGTAAAAATACACTCTGGCTCATGAGTAGAGGTCAGGTATAAAAAGGTATAAAAAGCGCTTAAATCAAATGGTGGCAAGACAGGCATAACAAAACCGACGCGTTTCGTCCGATAGGACATCAACAGGGGTATATGTTTGTTTGTTATGCCTGTCTTGCCACCATTTGATTTAGGCGCTTTTTATACCTTTTTATACCTGACCTCTACTACTAGTTCCATTAAGACACTTTATTGTGCATATTGTCTTTCAGAGGCTATTCTGTCTGACTTTGCTCATATCCATATCCGTACCACAATTTGTCTGATTGTTGTGTTGGCTGCTCTTTCCTTTTGGTTGGCGCACTATTACCTTTGATTTTTTGAGGTAAATTTAGGTGCACACTGTGCCGAGGACACAGTACACTAACTGTAAATACTGCAGCAGCCTGCCTGTGGTATTAATAGGATCAGAAGATCACCAGCAATTGTCCTCAGGTAAATTTAGGTGCACATTGTGCAAAGGACACAGTACACTAATGCCCCGTACACACGGTCGGATTATCCGATGGACAATGTCCGATCGGAGCGTGTTGTCGGAAATTCCGACCGTGTGTGGGCGCCATCGGACATTTTCCATCGGATTTTCTGACACACAAAGTTGGACAGCAGGAGATAAAATTTTCCGACAACAAAATCTGATTGCGTCAATTCCGACCGTGTGTGGCCTGTTCCGACGCACAAAGTGCCACGCATGCTCAGAAGAAATTCTCGACACGGGACAGCTCGTTCTGGTAAACTTAGCGTTCACAATGGATACAGCACTTTCGTCACGCTGCAATGTTAAAAATGGTTTAATACAGCGCACTCTCTTCTTCTTTATAATGTGACAAGAATTAAGTAGTTTTGCTGCTCATATTCACACACACTTCTCACAAACTTCTTTCGTTACTATTTATCGGGATTCCCTCAATATATTTTGATTTCTCACATCTGACAACATATTTTTGTATATATTTTTTTTTTTTTTGCCTTTAATGTAGAATCTTTTTTTGTGTTTCTCTTTTTTTTTTTTTTTTTTTTGGTGATTTTGATTTGTACTCCCGAAAATGTTTGTGTGTTTTTTGTGACAAGTTTCCACAACACCATTGATATGTTGTTCTATTTAATCTGTAGGAGATTGTTTGGTGTTGTTGTCCCTTGTTAATTTCACATTTTATGTTAGAAATGTACCTGAATCGTCACCAACAAACTGTCCTTTTTGGATGAAAACACACACAGGAGAGTAGAATTTACCTAAAAAAATTTTATTAAGGGGTCACAACTATAAAAAAACAAAGAGGGAGGCAACGCTGGAGAAACTGCAGAAGTGGGCGAAGCCTTGGACCCCCAGGGCACACATCAATTATTTAAAAGCAAAATTGGTGGCCCGAGGAGTCCATATCTAAGGGAGGGCAGTCTGGTCCAGAAGTCCCAGAGATCCGGAAAGCAGCAGGTGACATCTGTGTCCCCAGGCTGTGGTCATACGAGAGACTGCATCTTCTGTCAGACCAGACTGAACCCAGGGCAATCACTCTTTGGTCTTCCTTCCACGCTTCCTTCCAGGCTTTGGCTGTGGTGGTGGAGTTGTGGCAGCAGGAGGAGGAGGAGGAGGAGGATCGTCGATCTCAATGACATCCGTCTTGGGTGTCAGTTCCCCACTCTCCCCCTTACGTAGGACTTTATAAATCAGGTCCTCAGAGAGCTTGCGTTGGAACTCCTGCATGCCCTGCAATTTGGTGGCAGTCATGCAGGCAAAGGCCTCTGCAGGACTGGGGAAGGCTCTGAGGGATGCAGAAGCCTCCTGGATCAGCCTGTATGCTGAATCCTGCACAGGACTGGGAGTGGCCTTCCTGGCCCTTTTGTATGGCAGGTGGAGGGGAGGAACCTGAGACTCAGTCAGGCTGCGACTTGTCCCAGGCTTCTCTTGGCTGACACTTAGCCCCGCCTCCTCCTGGCTGACACTAATCCCCGCCTCCTCCTGGCTGACACTAATCCGCGCCTCCTCCTGACTGCCACATTCCACAGCCTCCTCCTGGCTGAGGTCTTCCTGTGTATGAAAAAGGGACATAGTTTTAGTGTTTTTTACATCAATCACACACAATTTTCACCTCCTGACTGCTACAAATTGAATGTTAACAAATATAACAGACTATCATTCTGAGCCCAGCATTTTGCATTCTTGTCCCAATTTTGGGTGCCCACTACTGTCTATTGATATGTAAAACACTTTTTTTAATCAGCAATTAATGATCAATAATAACATCTAGTAAACATCATTTATTTATTGCCCAGAAATCTGTAGAAGAATGCTATACCTGACTCCAGCTGGGCTCCTCCACTTCTTCCTGGCTAGAAGGGCCAGGTTGGACATCAGAAGCCTCAGCTGGTATGGAAGGAAGTGTGGAAGGAAGAGTGGAGAGGGATTCCCTGACTTCAGTGTGGTCTGACAGAAATTGCAGTCTCTCATAGTACCACAGCCTGGGGACATAAACGTCATCTGCTGCAGCTCCGGATCTCTGGGAATCTGTGACCTTCTTGCGCTCCCTCAGATATGTGCTCCTCAGGCCACCAATTTTAGCTTTTAAATAGGGGATGGTTGCTGTGGGGACCACCGGCTTCACCAACTCCAGCAGTTTCTCCAGCGCTGCCTGCCTCTTTTGTTTATGGTTATAGTGGGGGTGTCTCACTTGCCACAGACAGGGCAGCTCCCTGTACTTGTCAATAAACAGGGGCAGGAAATTGTGGTCGTTGAACCCATCCATTTTCTCTGCAAGACACAACACAAGACAAACCCTAATGTCAGGCCAAACTCCCCTAATCTTGTTACAATATAGGCTTCCATTTCGAAGCAGTATAGGCCCAAGTTTAGATCCTACCTTCGTTAGCACGATTGGCATCTCCGATGCTCCTTCCTCCGCTCACAGATCGTACGTAAGACGCGTGCGTGTTACGATTTCTACACACTGCGCATGCGTATAACTCCGCCCGCCCCTGACGTTCTTTCTAGTCTATTCCCCGCCCCTTTTCGTTCGGCGCAGTGGGGGAAGAGCACATGGCGGATAGACAGCAGGATCGTGCTAATTGTAGCAACAAGGAGGAGGAGGAGGAAAGGCCGGATCTGGACACGTCCCGATCCAGAAGGAGATTGAAGGACTCAAATATGTCCTTTGGGGAGATGTTGGAGATGGTGGACATCCTGAAGAAGGCCGACTATGATGGAAAGTATGGGCCTTACCCCAACCCCAATGTCCGAAAGGCCAAGATCATGGCGAAAGTGGTCAGGAGTCTGCACCGGAAATTCGGGGTACGACGATCGAAAGATCAGCTCAGGAAGCGGTGGTCGGACCTGAAATTACGAGAACGTGAGCAGTACAGAAAGATCCGGAGAGTGCTGCAAAAAAGTAAGTAGTTGTGCTGTGTTCCTATTGTTCTTGTGTTTATTACGTTCGTGCTGCTCCATGTGCTTTTAGGAACTGTTGTACAGTTTAAAATGGCAACTTTCATGTTCATGGGCACATTATTGGTTCGGATCACACATTTTTATTTCGGACTATAAAATACCATTGTTTAGCCCATATGCATTTGGCCACCATTTTGACGCCCTATACTTGGCTTCAAAGAATTGGGTTGTGTAGATGGCTTTGTTACTAGAATGAAATGCCAACTAGATTCTGTGTAAGGAGAGGACACTCAGCAGCTGTTTTCACATCTGGACACTGGAGCACTAGTGTGGGACAAAATAACACCATTTTTATTACGGGGGGCACACAGGTGCTCCAGTGTATACTATAGGGGGGGCTACATCTGTGAAGCTTGTACTAAACAGGTAATGTATTGCAGCTTGACAAAGGCCACTAAAAAATATACATCTTGGAACTCTGCTAAAATAGATAATTGTACCCCACTTCCAAGCAATGTTTCATCTTTATAGTTCTGACACTAAATATCTGTGTGCTAATTATACCATTTTTGTTTTACATAGGGGAGAAAAGACTCGGAGGACACCCCTCATCCGAGGAGACCAGAGACCCCCCCCTCTGGAAGAAGGGGAAATCCCCCCAACACAAGATGAGCAAGAGGGAGAAGACGTGGTGGAACTAGTCACCACAACAGGTGAGTGTCTGCGACCACAGGCTCCGATAAGAGATGGATGGCGGCATTTTTTTGTAAACCTAATTTATTTTGGGGTTCCTCTCTTTTTAGGTGATCGTGAGGTTGTGGATGAAGATCCTTTCACATCCGAAAGTGCCCAGATCCTGATCGGGGAGATCATGGGGTGTAATTTAGAATTGGAAAACATCAAGCAAAACATCAATTATGTTATTCCAAAATATAAAAACATCATTGATGTTTTGGGGCGAGTTTAAAACCCCTCCAAATCATTTTCTTCTTTTGTGTGCTACAATGTGCAAAATGTTTTTGTGATTTTTCCCAAAGCCAAATTTGGAGGATGCACACAGTGTGCCAACATGTGCTATCTGCCATCACGGGAGATCAATGGACGCGTTTTGGGGGTGCAACCCCTTCCTCAATAATAAAGTAGCGGGGAGGAAGGGCTTTCTCCCCCAAAACACATCCCTTAATCCCCCCTGATGGCAGATAGCACATGTTGACATTGGGAAATTTGTGTGCATCTTCCAAATTTGGCTTTTCCAGGGGTGATTTCCCCCCATCTGAACGCAATATCAAACACAGTTCCTAAATACTCATGTCTGATATTGCCTTCCAGTTCTACCAAATGTGAACTTTGTAAGATCAAGATTTGTGTCTTTCTTGTTGGTTTTACACAGGCCTGTTTTCTATAAAATGCACATTTTGATTTTGGATAATGACACCACAAAAATTGATATACAACAAACATGTTGGTTTGTCAGAAAAACCTTTGGTAAATGCACATGTGATTGTGCAGGTATTAAAAAGATTGTTCATCAAGAATGTGTGGATTATTGTCTCAACGCTACAACACTTTTGGGGTGATGTAATTGTTGTTTTATGAGAAAATGGGGGTAATTTCCTAAGGGCAAATCCACTTTGCACTACAAGTGCTGTTTCAGTGCAGTTGCAAGTGCACTTGTAGTGTAGTGAAGTGTCTTTGTATTTAGTAAATAACAGCCAACAGTGATTTGTATAAGGTTACACAATCACGACATTTTCTGGACTCCACACATTTCTGTCAGGGTCAGCTCAAACAAACACAAGCAGTAAATGTCCACAAAGAAGAGCCTGGGGGGAGATGCCTGTCGAGAACTTGAGGTCCTGCAGACTTCTCCCTGTGGCCAACCTCTGCTCCGGAGTGATGGCTTGCCTCATGCAGGTATCCTGCCTGCTGATATAAGGGGTCAGCGAAGCCAACAAACGGTGAAACACGGGGTCCGTCATCCTGAGAAAGTTCCTGAAATCATCAGGATTATTCTCACAGATCTCACGGAGCAAAGGCATATGAGAGAACTGGTCACGCTGAAGCAACCAATTCTTGGTCCATGAACTCCTCCCCACCCTGTTCATGGACTGGACTTGTGTCAAGGTCAGGATCCCAGCACCAAGCCCCCGCACAGCACGAACTGTACGAGGAGTACGCATACGAAACATGGCTAGAAAACGGTCGGCTGCTCAGAACGAAGTAACAGAACGCACTGAAGAACAGCAAGGCCTGTGAAGAGCGACCTGAAAACCCTCCAGCTGTTGCAGAACTACAAGTCCCATGAGGCATAGCAAGACTCTGACAGCCGCAAGCATGACACCCAGAGGCAGAGGCATGATGGGACTTGTAGTTTTGCAACAGCTGGAGGTCCGCTAATTGCATATCCCTGCAACACACTGTTAGTGCAGCTAACTGACTCGCCTGCCTACTCTATCTAACTTAAATCAAATGACACTGTCTTTCTGTCTATCTCTCTCCGCCACCGCATTACACATTCCACGCAGGGGGCCTTATATAGTGTGGGGCGTGTACTAAACCCCCTGAGCCATAATTGGCCAAAGCCACCCTGGTTTTTGCCAATTACAGCTCTCTGTACAGACGGCGCTGTGATTGGCCAAGCATGCAGGTCATAGTGCATGCTTGGCCAATCATCAGCCAGCAATGCATTGCGATGCCACAGTGAATTATGGGCCGCGATGCGCCACTTGAATTTGGCGCGAATGGCCCATAACGTTCGCAATACGACGAACAACCGAACAGGTGATGTTCGAGTGGAACATGGGTTCTACTCGAACTCGAAGCTCATCCCTACTAGCAACACACAAAAAAAACTTTTGACATCAAACCACATGGTCTCCAACTATTTTTGTGGTATTTGGCACTATTCTTCAGCAAATCTTTTCATAGTTGCAATCCTATATGCCTACACAAATCTTTTTAAAATGGAGTTGTCGCACACCAATAGTTTACAACCTCCATATCTCCTGAAGAAGTAGACTCTATCTATAAAACGGGTAGAGTTTGAAATATATTGCGTCTCACAGCGGTACAATTATTTTGCATAGAAATTTGGCGTTTTATATTGTAGGCCTGTAATTCTTAACAATAACACACTTAAATCTGTCCAAACAAGAGTCTAGTAGATATCCCGGGTATGATGAAGTTTGAAACACAAAATCATAAATTATAATATATTAAATAAATATAAATAATTATAAAAAATAATAATATAATAATAATAAAATTAATTTCCCCACGATTCACTATCACTCAATTCTGCAAGTGTTCTAATTCACTATTGCTGTTTTCTAGCTGGTCTAAAACCACTTTTGACGTAAAGGGACACTTTTTGGTTGCTATGGACAATCTCCAGTTTCCAGGCAGAAAGAACAGTATATATCATATAAAACTGCATGCAGGGCACTGGACAAACCACTTGGGACAAAAGGGATGTTAAATAATTTCATACAGTAATGTAATCTGTAAGATTAAAGTGTACTGTATGTATTATGATTTTTCACTTTTTTGAATTTTCTGCCGGGCACCGCCCCCCCGTGCGTCGCGACAATCGCAGGGAACGGAGCACGGCACACAGAGGCTTCGGGCGGAGGACACAGCCTGCAGACACAGCGGGGGGACATTGCAGGATCCTGGGGACAAGGTAAGTACACTGCACCAGGATTCTGCAATGCAATCCCGAGTGTGGCTTGGAGTTACCGCTAATGGTGCTGAAATTTAACCCCGAGCCACACTCGGCAAAACCGCCAGGGAGGTTAAAGAGGAGCTCCAGGCTCCGTCAGAAAAAATTAAAAGTTAGCATCTACAAATACTGTAGCTGCTGACTTTTAATATTAGGACACTTACCTGTCATTGAATCCAGCGGTGTCTTCATCCAAGCTGCGGCAAAGTCACCCAGAAGTGGGAGCAGGTACCTCTCAAAACCAAGTACCCACTCCCCCCCTGAAAGGTGCCAAATGTGGCAGCAGGAGGGGGGGGGGGCAAATAAGTGGAGCTCCGCTTTAAGTTTAGAATACAATTTTCTATTATCATATGTTAAAAACATATGATTGGGATATCAATAGAAGGTAATATCCACAGGTAAATTATTTGATATACAATTGTTTTTTTTTTATTCTGTTCTATTTTTTACATGTGATGATAAATAAACACTTTTGTGTTGATACACATTTGTGGTTTCATGTAGACTTCTCGTTTACACCTCAAAAGTTCTGTAAATTTTTTAATCTATTCATTCAATATGGTTTGGGATGTTGGTGGAATGGACACATTAAGACAATATACCTGTATTTATTTTTTCACATATAATATTTTACTACCACCATACCATTGGTACTGAATCTGGCACTAATAATGTTTTAAGGCCTGTTCTACTGCAGTATGCCTCTTTACCGTTCATATATTACCTATTATGGATGGCAATGCATGCTGACTCACATATGGGAATGTTAGGTGTGACAGGCTTTGCGTTATATAATCATTACCATTGACTTAGCGTACCTGACTCATCCACAGAATAACCTACTAAAATCATGAAAGATTAGGTACTACAATTACTATAGCAAGCTGTTTAGACTGCTTGTGACCAGGAAATATACCTTCAACCCTTCTTGAAATGTGTCAAAATGCAACATTTAAAAAAAAATTAGGGTAGGGAATGGTTTAACCCTTTCCCTTTTTTTTTTTTTTTTATAGCTTTCTGTGTTCCCAGAGACACAATAGAAATTAAATCTCTCCAAGGTGAGGGAATATGCCCTCACAGAAATGTTTTCCTATAACAACTGTGTGAAAAGTGTCCCCTATGGAAATGTACTCTTCCCCTTCCGTTCCAGTGTGTTGCCATCACATTCAGTTTCAGTGACAATGGTCACCAGGACAAACAGAGAGGGTGAATCTTCTTAGTGGGGACACAATAAAAACCCAACAGGGGTGCTAACCCTTTCTGACATTAGCCAAAACCACGATGTGTAAAACCCAGGACTGTAATCTTCTTTTACTTCTATGCAGTACTCTCCTGAGCATCCTTAGCCTCCAGAGACAGCTGCATATGGATATATGGGATGTTTGCGTAGCTACAGTCTAAAAACATAGAAGAATTTGGCCTCAGGATGTAAACATTGCATACGTGTTAAATTCAGGTTAGCATGCATTTTGGTCCAAAAAAATGGCCTTCTTTAGGTCACGAGAAGCTAGGAGGCAGGATAAGTGTACTTTAAAGTGGTTGTAACCCTAAAAAAAACATGCTCCTGTCCCTTTAAGGCAGGAGATATAGCAAAGTGCTTTTGCCATGTCAATTGTCCCTTTCTATGTTCTACAATACCTGGCTGATCCTGCCTGTTTCTGTCTTCCCCTCTGTAAACTGTAATAGGTGCATGCGAGCTACTACCTCCTGCATAATGCCTGGTGAGGCTCAAGAACACTGCACTCAGCATGGGAAGTCTCTGCAAACCTCCATATACCATGCAAAGAAGGGAGGAAGGCTGGTGCCATGGAAGTCGGCTAAAGCATTGTTTTATTAATGCATGTAAATAACAGTCAAAAAAGCAATGCGTATCGGCCATCAGGCCTTAATCATCCCCTCTGCTGATCTCTGATAGCGTGGTTAGTTTATTGCCTTTGTCATCCAGCTCTCTCCTCAGTGTCTCTGTATCTCCCCCCTCCCTCTCTCCCTGTCTCCCCCGTAGTCTGTGTGAGAGCCGATCTCCTCCACACCCCTCTCGGACGTCTCCTCTCCTCCCTGTGTAATTCTATTCCCCGCAGCTGCTCCAGTGCTTGTAAAGTAAAGAAACATGCATTAATTACTTTGATCCTCTCTATTTTAGGTCCCTCTTCAGTGCAGTGTTTGTGTGTATTCCTAAAACTATAGTGCTAAATACCATCCTTGCAGGGCCCTGCTGTGCAGACACATGACCTCCCTCTACCAGCATGCATTCATCAGAGGGAAATCCGAACCCCTCTCATTGTACCCACTTACTTGGGAAGGGAAGCAGAGGGAGGTCACTTGACAGAACAGCAGGGCCCTGTAATGAAGGTATTTAGCATTATAATTTTAAGAAAACACACAGACTGTACTGAACAGAGACCTAAAACAGAGAGAATCAAAGTAATTATTACATGTGACTTTACAATCAAGTAAAAGAGTAGTTATCCTTTAACTTTCTGCCTTTAACAGCCTCTATGCATATTTATCTTAAAAACTCTAATGACCATAAACTGCTAGAAATGAACCACTTTAGTATTGCCTATAATATGAAGAACCGAATTCTGGCAAATTCTGTCCTCCATGTGT
The DNA here is from genome assembly GCF_042186555.1 of Aquarana catesbeiana. Lineage (NCBI taxonomy): Eukaryota > Metazoa > Chordata > Amphibia > Anura > Ranidae > Aquarana > Aquarana catesbeiana. The sequence continues at coordinate 336,680,207 of NC_133324.1, read as the reverse complement.
CTATTAACCACTTGCCTACTTGGCACTTTCACCCCCTTCCTGGTCAGGCCAATTTTCAGTACTGTCACAGGTTGAATGACAATTGCCCGGTCATGCAGCACTGTACCCAAATAAAATTTTCATAATTTTTTTGAGACAGATAGAACTTTCTTTTGGTTGTATTTAATCACCACTGAGTTATTTATTTTTGCTAAATAAACGAAAAAAGACCAAAAATTTTGAAAAAAAAACGTTTTTCTTATTTTCTGTTATAAAATTTTGTAAATAAGTAATTCTTCTCCTTCACTGATGTGCGCTGATGAGGCTGCACTGATGGGCACTGATAGGCTGCATTGATGGGTACTGAAAGGCTGCCCGGGTGGGTACTGATAGGCGGCACTGATGGGCACTGATAGGCTGCAGTGGTGGGTACTGATAGGCGGCACTGATGGGCACTGATGAGGTGGCACTGATAAGCTGCACTGATGGGCACTGATAGGCTGCACTGATGGGCACTGATGAGGCGGAACTGATATGTTACACTGATGGGCAAAAATGATAGGCGGTACTGATAGGCATTACTCTAAAGCGGCACTGATTGACACTGACAGGCATCACTGATGGGCACTAAATGGCAGCACTGGTGGGCACAGATTGGCAGAACTGATGATCAGGACATTGATGATCAGTGCCCTAATTGTCAGTGCAGATGTCCCCTGTGTGGATTTGCCAGTTTTCGTCTCTCCTCTCCTCACACTCTGTCAGCATCAGTGGTGTATTTAGGTTTTGTGCTGCCCTAGGCCTGACTAAACGCATGCACCCCCCTAATTTAAATACGACCCACCCCATCCTGCCGAGGCCACACCCCTTCCTGTTTAAGACCCACCCTATCATCTGTAAACAACACCCCTTCCTCTTTAGGCTCATTTGGCACCTTTCAGGGGGGAACGGGTACCTGTTTCTGACAGGTACCCTTCCCCACTTCCGGGAGACTGCGCTGTCCCCTCTGAAGTTTGCCCCCCTCCTCCTTCCTCCACTGGGCCATTCAGAAAGTGCAACGCGCTTCGCACATGTGCAGTAGGGAACCGGTCGGTTTCCCTTACCATGAATGATAGTGGCAAAACCCGAGAGCCAATCCGAAAATCGGCTGAGGTGTCGACATCGCTGGATCCCTGGACAGGTAAGTGTCCTAATATTAAAAGTCAGCAGCTACAGTATTTTTAGCTGCTGAGTTTTAATGCTATCGGGGGGGGGGGGGGTCTCACTGTGCCCCATCAAACGCAGTCACTGTGCCCATCAAATGCAGCCACTGTGCCCATCAAATGCAGCCACTGTGCCCATCAAACGCAGCCACTGTGCCCATCAAATGCAGCCACTGTGCCCTCAAACGCAGCCACTGTGCCATCAAATGCAGCCACTGTGCCCCATCAAATGCAGCCACTGTGCCCATCAAACGCAGCCACTGTGCCCATCAAACGCAGCCACTGTGCCCATCAAACGCAGCCACTGTGCCCCATCAAATGCAGCCACTGTGCCCCATCAAATGCAGCCACTGTGCCCATCAAACGCAGCCACTGTGCCCATCAAACGCAGCCACTGTGCCCATCAAACGCAGCCACTGTGCCCATCAAACGCAGTCACTGTGCCCATCAAACGCAGCCACTGTGCCCATCAAACGCAGCCACTGTGCCATCAAATGCAGCCACTGTGCCCATCAAACGCAGCCACTGTGCCCCATCAAACGCAGCCACTGTGCCCCATCAAACGCAGCCACTGTGCCCCATCAAACGTAGTCATTGTGCCATCAAACATAGCCATTGTGCCCTCAAACGCAGCCACTGTGCCCATCAATTGCAGCCACTGTGCCCCATCAAACGCAGCCACTGTGCCCCATCAAACGCAGCCACTGTGCCCCATCAAACGCAGCCACTGTGCCATCAAACGTAGCCACTGTGCCATCAAACGCAGCCACTGTGCCCATCAAACGCAGCCACTGTGCCCATCAAACGCAGCCACTGTGCCCATCAAACGCAGCCACTGTGCCCTCAAACGCAGCCACTGTGCCCTCAAACGCAGCCACTGTGCCCATCAATTGCAGCCACTGTGCCCCATCAAACGCAGCCACTGTGCCCCATCAAACGCAGCCACTGTGCCCCATCAAACGCAGCCACTGTGCCCCATCAAACGCAGCCATTGTGCCATCAAACGCAGCCACTGTGCCCATCAAACGCAGCCACTGTGCCCATCAAACGCAGCCACTGTGCCCTCAAACGCAGCCACTGTGCCCATCGAACGCTGCCACTGTGCCCATCGAACGCTGCCACTGTGCCCATCGAACGCTGCGCTGCCACTGTGCCCATTGAACGCTGCCACTGTGCCCATCAAATTCTGCCAGTGCCCATAACACTGATATACTTTATTAAATCACTGTACCTGCTGTCCTGGGGGTTTCCCTCGTGCTCCTCTCTCTCCTCCTGACGTCACAGCCCCAGGGCCGAGGAGAAGATTCACTGCAGGAAAGCAGTGCAGGGGAGGGTAGGTGGAGCTTAAGGCTCCACCTGTCACCTGTTGCATATGGGGGGCGCGAGTGACACACGCCGCCCCCCCGCATGAGAGAAAGCCCCCCCACCCGTCTGACTGATTCCCGGCTCCCGCTGCCGCCTCCCGCACACTTGCAGCCCACGGCGGCCGGCTTTCTGTAGCGGCGCCGCGGTGTATGGGCGTGCTTGTCAGAGAGTAGGGGGCGTGAGATACACGCCCCCACCCTCTGCCAAGCACGCCCATACACCGCGGCGCCGCTACAGAAAGCCGGCCGCCGTGGGCTGCAAGTGTGTGGGAGGCGGCAGCGGGAACCGGCAGCGGGAGCCGGGAATCAGTCAGACGGGTGGGGGGACTTTCTCTCATGCGGGGGGGCGGCCTATTTTGCCGCCCCCCGCAAAGTGCCGCCCTAGGCCTAGGCCTTGTCGGCCTAGGCCAAAACACAGCCCTGGTCAGCATGCGTGGAGGATTGCCGATAACCAGCAAATACTGTTTACATCTGTGATCAGCTGTGATTGGACACAGCTGATCACGTGGTAAAGAGCCTCTGTGATTAGCTCTTTACCCCAATCTGTGATCAGCTGCGTCCTAAGGATGCAGCAAGCACAGAATACTGTCTATGCGTGGCGCAGGGGGTGCGTAGGCAGCGCAAGCACAGGAGGACGTCATATAATGGCCATTACCGGCTAATAGGGATGAGCCGAACACCCCCCGGTTCGGTTCGCACCAGAACCCGCGAACGGACCGAAAGTTCGCACGAACGTTAGAACCCCATTGACGTCTATGGGACTCGAACGTTCGAAATCAAAAGTGCTCATTTTAAAGGCTAATTTGCATGGTATTGTCCTAAAAAGGGTTTGGGGACCCGGGTCCTACCCCAGGGGACATGTATCAATGCAAAAAAAACTTTTAAAAACGGCCGTTTTTTCGGGAGCAGTGATTTTAATGATGCTTAAAGTAAAAAAAAAAAAGTGAAATATTCCTTTAAATATCGTACCTGGGGGGTGTCTATAGTATGCCTGTAAAGTGACGCGTGTTTCCCATGTTTAGAACAGTCCCTGCACCAAATGTCATTTTTAAAGGAAAAAATCTCATTTAAAACTGCTTGCGGGTTTAATGTCATGTCGGGTCATGGCAATATGGATGAAAATCAGTGAGACAAACGGCATGGGTACCCCCCAGTCCATTACCAGTCCCTTTGGGTCTTGTATGGATATTAAGGGGAACCCCGCACCCAAATTAAAATAAGGAAAGGTGTGGGGCCACCAGGCCCTATATACTCTGAACAGCAGTATACAGGCGGTGCAAACAAGACAGGGACTGTAGGTTTGTTGTTAAGTAGAATCTGTTTGTAATTTTGAACATTTTTAACGTGTTTAGCTCCAGCCAAAAAATCTTTTCTAAGCTTTTTGGAAAACATAGGGAAGGGTTATCACCCCTGTGACATTTGTTTTGCTGTCTTTCCTCCTCTTCAGAAGATTTCACCTCACTTTTTTGTCCCAATGAAAAATGTTTTTTGAAAATTTGGGTTTTTTTGTGGAACAAGGATTGGAAAGCATCAGTGGAAAGGAGAACTTGTTTTCCCATATTAACTCTTACAGGAGAGAATTTCCCTTCCTAGGGGTAGATTTCATCTCACTTCCTGTTGTCTCCTTCCGTTTGCAAGTAGGAGTCGTTTGTAAGTTAGATGTTTGAAAGTAGGGTCCTGCCCTATATACTCAGCAGAAATTTGGGCCTTAGGTGTTGCTGTGGCCACAACACTGTAAGCCCTCACAGGGCCCTGCTGTGAAATATTAGATCAAGAATTGTAATTACATGCCCCTGTTGAACAGGAGCTGAAAAATTAGGCCTTAGGCACTGGTGCTGGTGCCACAACACTGCAACCCCTCACAGACACTCTAGTTGGAACGCAGGAACGAGCCCTGCTGCAAATTATTGCTTCAAAAATTGTAATTACACGCCCCTGTTAGACAGGGGCAGAAAAATTGGGCCTTAGGCACTGGTGCTGGTGCCACAACACTGCAACCCCTCACAGACACTCTAGTTGGAACGCAGGAACGAGCCCTGCTGCAAAGTATTGCATCAAAAATTGTAATTACACGCCCCTGTTAGACAGGGGCAGAAAAATTGGGCCTTAGGCACTGGTGCTGGTGCCACAACACTGCAACAAGCTATCAGCGTGATGATTGAGGAGGAAGAGGATAATTACTCAGGGATAGTCACTCAGCATCAGCATAGGCAGTCTTTGAAGGGATCTGAGATTTCAAAAAAAATTATTCGGTTACATCAGCATCAGGTGCTTGGTAGCTGGTGGTGATCCAAGACTCATTCATTTTTATGAAGGTCAGCCGATCGACCGAGTCGGTGGACAGACGCACCCTGTGATCGGTTACCACGCCTCCAGCAGCACTGAATGTGCGTTCCGAAAGAACGCTGGATGCAGGACAGGCCAGTAGCTCAATTGCATACTGTGCAAGCTCTGGCCAGTGATCCATCCTCAAGACCCAGTAACCCAGAGGATTTTCGGTGGGAAAGGTGTCCAAGTCTGATCTTGCCCCTAGGTATTCCTGCACCATGTAAAACAGACGCTGGCGATGGTTGCTGGAACCGATCATACCTTGGGGCTGCGGACCAAAAAATTGTCTGAACGCATCGGTCAGACGGCCACCTTCTCCACCGCTCCTTCTTTGACTGACCGAAGCCTCAGCAACACGTTGTCCAGAAACAGGAGTTTGTAACCTCCCAGTCTCTGGGAACGCGTTGCACAGACCTTTCTGCAAGGCCTCCCGAAGATGTTTCATCCTCTGCTCCCTCTGCGATGGCAAGATAAGGTCCGCAACCTTACCCTTGTAACGTGGATCAAGGAGGGTTGCCAGCCAGTATTGGTCCTTCTCCTTGATACCACGAATACGAGGATCCTTACGCAGGCTTTGCAGGATCAGGGAGGCCATGCAGCGTAGGTTTGCTGAGGCATTCGGTCCGGAGTCCTCTGGGTCACTAAGAACGACATGGTCCGCAGCCACCTCCTCCCAGCCACGTACAAGTCCATGTGTTTCTTGGGACTGATCCCTTAAAGACTGCTGCTGATGCTGAGTGCCAGGCTCCACCTCCATACTGACACAATCTTCCTCCTCCTCCTCTTCCTCCTCGTCCTCTTCCTGTGTGATCGGCGGGCACGCAGGAACACTGTCTGGATAAAGGGGGCCTTGAGAGCTAAGGAAGTCCTCCTCTTCCTGCCTCTGTTCTGCCTCAAGTGCCCTGTCCATTATTCCACGCAGCGTGTGCTCCAACAGGTGGACAAGGGGGACAGTGTCACTGATGCATGCACTGTCACTGCTCACCATCCTCGTGGCCTCCTCGAATGGTGACAGGACAGTGCATGCATCCCTGATCATGGCCCACTGGCGTGGGGAAAAAAAACCAAGCTCCCCTGACCCTGTCCTGGTGCCATAGTCGCACAGGTACTCATTTATGGCCCTCTGCTGCGTGTGCAGCCGCTGCAGCATGGCCAACGTTGAGTTCCACCTGGTGGGCATGTCACAGATTAGGCGGTTCTTGGGCAGGTTAAACTCCTTTTGGAGGTCCGTCAGCCGAGCACTGGCATTATATGACCGGCGGAAATGCACACAGACTTTCCTGGCCTGCCTCAGGACATCCTGTAAGCCCGGGTACCTGCCCAAGAACCGCTGCACCACCAAGTTAAGGACGTGAGCCAAACAGGGCACATGGGTCATTTGTCCCTGTCGGAGGGCAGAGAGGAGGTTGGTGCCATTGTCGCAAACCACCATTCCTGCCTTAAGTTGGCGTGGCGTCAACCACCTCTGAACCTGCCCCTGCAGAGCTGACAGAACCTCTGCCCCAGTGTGGCTCCTGTCCCCCAAGCACACCAGCTCAAGCACCGCATGGCATCTTTTGGCCTGCGTACTTGCGTAGCCCCTTGAACGCCTACGGAGCACCGCTGGTTCCGAGGAAGAGGCCATGGAGGAAGAAGAAGAGGAGGGGGTGGAGGAGAGAGGTGTGTCACAATCAGCATTTTGGAGGCGTGGTGGCGGAACAACCTCCAACACTACTGCACCTTGTCCTGCATCCTTCCCAGCTGCCAGCAGAGTCACCCAATGCGCCGTGAAACTTAGGTAACGTCCCTGTCCATGCCTGCTGGACCATGAGTCAGCGGTAATATGCACCTTACCGCTGACCGCCCTGTCCAGCGAGGCATGGACATTGCCTTCCACATGCCGGTAGAGAGCCGGAATCGCCTTCCGTGAGAAAAAGTGGCGTTTGGGTACCTGCCACTGAGGAACCGCACATTCCACAAACTCACGGAAGGGGGCAGAGTCTACCAACTGAAAAGGCAGCAGTTGAAGTGCTAGCAATTTTGCCAAGCTAGCATTCAACCGCTGGGCATGTGGATGGCTGGGAGCAAACTTCTTTCGGCGGTGCAGCAGCTGGGGCAGGGAAATTTGCCTGGTACAATCTGACGTCGGTGTACCAAAAGCAGATTGCCCACAAGTACTTGGCTGTGACACACCTAATTCTACACCTTCATTCCTCTCACTGCAGGTCTCAGAGAGGACTGAAGGTCTAGTGGGGTTGGAAATCTCAGCTGATGAGGAGCAAGGAGAGATCCTCTTTGTTCTTTGGTGTGGGTCTTTTAGATACGCTTGCCAACGAACTGCATGGCAGGTCAACATATGTCTGGTCAAGCATGTGGTACCCAAGCGGGAGATATTTTGGCCACGCGAGATACGCTTGAGACATATGTTGCAAATAGCAGCGGTGCGATCTGATGCACTCGTCTCAAAAAAGGCCCACACCAAAGAACTTTTTGAATAACGCGCAGAGACTGCAGCGCCCTGCACATGTGGAGCTTTGGGGTGTGATGCAGTCAATGTGCTGCCCTTAGGCTGGCCCCTGGAGGGCATCCTGCCTCGTTGGTGATGTGCTGCCGCCTCCTCCTTCTCCTCCTCCTCCTCCTCCTCTCTCCTATCAGGCACCCACGTTGAGTCAGTGACCTCATCATCCCCTCCCTCCTCATCACTGGAGCAAACCTGGCAGTATGCTGCAGCAGGGGGAGCATGACTGCCAGATTGCTGTCCTTCTTGGGCACCCCCTCTGTCCGCGCTCATGTTACTGCCTTCATCGAGCTCAGTATCGTCATCAGAGCCTTCCAAACGCTGGGCATCCTCCTGGAGCATGTACCCAACACTGTGGTCAAACAGTTCGAGGGAATCCTCATGAGGACATGGTGGAGCTAGGGAAGGAGTCACTGATGACATTGAGCTGAGGGAAGAGGCCGCTGCTTTGCCAGACAAAGCACCCTGGGCATGGGTGAGAGAGGATGAGGAGGATGAGGACGGCTTGGTCATCCACTCGACCAAGTCTTCCGCATGTTGCGGCTCAACATGGCCAGCTGCCGAAAAAAAGGCCAAGCGTGTCCCATGGCCACGTGCTGATGAGGATGCACCGTCTCCACGACCAGCACTAGACACAGAGCCTGCTTGCCCTCTCTTATTGGCTTGTGACTGTCTGCCTCTCCTTCTTGGCCTTCCAGACATACTAATGGCCTGTAGCTGCACTAAGCTGGGATAGAACACCTGTAATTTTCTTCAAGTAGCTTTATATACTGTAACCAGACAAGCCTGCCTGTCAGTAGGAAGATAAGAGGAACGGATCTAGCTGAACACTGTGAGCAGGACGCACTGTACTAAATGTAAATAGTCTAGCTGCCTGACCGTGGTACTAATAGGATCAAATAGAACACCTGTAATTTTCTTCAGGTAGCTTTATATACTGTAACCAGACAAGCCTGCCTGTCATTAGGAAGATAACAGGAACGGATCTAGCTGTACACTGTGAGCAGGACGCACTGTACTAAATGTAAATAGTCTAGCTGCCTGACCGTGGTACTAATAGGATCAAATAGAACACCTGTAATTTTCTTCAGGTAGCTTTATATACTGTAACCAGACAAGCCTGCCTGTCAGTAGGAAGATAACAGGAACGGATCTAGCTGTACACTGTGAGCAGGACGCACTGTACTAAATGTAAATAGTCTAGCTGCCTGACCGTGGTACTAATAGGATCAAATAGAACACCTGTAATTTTCTTCAGGTAGCTTTATATACTGTAACCAGACAAGCCTGCCTGTCAGTAGGAAGATAACAGGAACAGATCTAGCTGTACACTGTGAGCAGGACGCACTGTACTAAATGTAAATAGTCTAGCTGCCTGACCGTGGTACTAATAGGATCAAATAGAACACCTGTAATTTTCTTCAGGTAGCTTTATATACTGTAACCAGACAAGCCTGCCTGTCAGTAGGAAGATAACAGGAACGGATCTAGCTGAACACTGTGAGCAGGACGCACTGTACTAAATGTAAATAGTCTAGCTGCCTGACCGTGGTACTAATAGGATCAAATAGAACACCTGTAATTTTCTTCAGGTAGCTTTATATACTGTAACCAGACAAGCCTGCCGGTCAGTAGGAATTTAACAGGAACGGATCTAGCTGAACACTGTGAGCAGGACGCACTGCATTAAATGTAAATAGTCTAGATAGAAGATAACAGGAACAGATCTAGCTAAACTGAATACAGTGTATATATATATATGCAACACCTGGGATGCATATATATACACAATACACTGTAAGTGCAGCTAACTGACTGACTGTTCTGCCTAATCTATCTAACTCAAATCAAATGACACTGTCTCTCTCTCTCTCTATCTCTCAGCACACCGGAACACACACTACACAGGGCCGCCGTGCAGGCGGCCTTATATAGTGTGGGGTGTGTACTAAATCCCCTGAGCCATAATTGGCCAAAGCCACCCTGGCTTTGGCCAATTACAGCTCTCTCTACTGACAGCGCTGTGATTGGCCAAGCATGCGGGTCATAGTGCATGCTTGGCCAATCATCAGCCAGCAATGCACTGCGATGCCGCAGTGAATTATGGGCCGTGACGCGCCACACGAATTTAGCGCGAACGGCCCATAACGTTCGCAATTCGGCGAACGATCGAACAGCCGATGTTCGAGTCGAACATGGGTTCGACTCGAACACGAAGCTCATCCCTACCGGCTAAGTGCAGCCACGCTGTAGCTGTCATTCTGCAATAGCGCGGTCACACAAGGGATTAAACCCAAAAATAAAAATTGTATATATTGCAGCTTAACAATCCTTATGCCCTGTACACACGGCCGGACATTGATTGGACATTCCGACAACAAAATCCATGGATTTTTTCAGACGGATGTTGGCTCAAACTTGTCTTGCATACACAGGGTAGCACAAAGTTGTCAGAAAATCCGATCATTCTGAACGCGGTGACGTAAAACACGTACGTCGGGACTATAAACGGAGCAGTAGCCAATAGCTTTCGTCTTTTAATTTATTCTGAGCATGCATGGCACTTTGTGCGTTGGATTTGTGTACACACGATTGGAATTTCCGACAACGGATTTTGTTGTCGGAAAATTTTATAGCAAGCTCTCAAACTTTGTGTGTCGGAAATTCCTATGAAAAATGTGTGATGGAGCCTACACACGGTCGGAATTTCCGACAACTAGGTCCTATCACACATTTTCCATTGGAAAGATGTGGTAGCTGCTTTCATTTTCTATTTTCAGACTTTTCGCTCCTTATTTGTAACTGGCAAGCCTGCAAATAACACACTTAACAGGTGGCTATGCTCACTTCTTCACTGTATCTATGAAGCGAGCCATGGTTGCAACCCAAGCTAAATTTCAAACAAGTCTGCCTTTGTTCATCTCCATTACATGGGGCTGATGGAACAGAACAAAGATAAGATTGTTTTCTGCTCATCTCATGAGTAAGTGGCAAGTACACACAATGTCTGGTAAGATCAACAGGTGATTTTTGTACTTGTTCAAAATATTCCTAGCCTAAAAAATGAAAATGAATGCAGCCACCACGTTTAAGGATTGGTAAGCTGCAATATATTATATTGGGATTTTTGAATTTAGATTCAATCCCTGGGAACCAAGCTGCAGGAGTAAGTACACCAAAGCTTCTAAAACATATACAGTGCCTTGAAAAAGTATTCATACCTCTGACATTTTGCACATTTTGTCATGTTACAGCCAAAAACATAAATGTATTTTATTGGGATTTTATGTGATAGGCCAACACAAAGTGGCACATAATTGTGAAGTGAAAGGAAAATGATAAATGGTTTTCAAAATGTTTTAGGAATAAATATCTGAAAAGTGTGGCGTGCATTTGTATTCAGCCCCCTTTACTCTGATACCGCTAACTAAAATCTAGTGGAACCAATTGCCTTCAGAAGTCACCTAATTAGTAAATAGAGTCCACCTGTATGTAATTTAATCTCAGTATAAATACAGCTGTTCTGTGAAGCCCTCAGAGGTTTGTAAGAGACCCTTTGTGAACAAACAGCATCGTGAAGGCCAAGGAACACACCAGACAGGTCAGAGACAAAGTTGTGGAGAAGTTTAAAGCAGGGTTAGGTTATAAAAAAATATCCCAAGCTTTCAACATCTCACGGAGCACTGTTCAATCCATCATCTGAAAATGGAAAGAGTATCACACAACTGCAAACCTACCAAGACATGGCCATCCACCTAAACTGACAGGCCGGGCAAGGAGAGCATTAATCAGAAAAGCAGCCAAGAGGCCCATGGTAACTCTGGAGGAACTGCAGACATCCACAGCTCAGGTGGGAGAATCTGTCCACAGGCGTGGCAAGAAGAAAGCCATTGTTGAAAGAAAGCCATAAGAAGTCCCATTTACAGTTTGCAAGAAGCCATGTGGGAGACACAGCAAACGTGGAAGAAGGTGCTCTGGCCAGATGAGACCAAAATTAGACTTTTTGGCTTAAAAGGAAAACATTGTGTGTGGCAGAAAACTAACACTGCACATCACCCTGAACACGCCATCCCCACTGTGAAACATAGTGGTGGTAGCATCATGTTGTGGGAATGATTTTCTTCAGCAGAGACAGGGAAGCTGGTCAGAGTTGATGGGAAGATGAACCAAATACAGGGTAATCTTAGAAGAAAACCTGTTTTCTGCAAAAGACTTGAGACTAGGGCAGAGGTTCGTCTTCCAGCAGGACAACAACCCTAAACATACAGCCTGGGCTACAATGGAATGGTTTAGATCAAAGCATATGCATGTGTTAGAATGGCCCAGTCAAAGTCCAGACCTAGATCCAATTGAGGAACTGTGGCAAGACTTGAAAACTGCTATTCACAGACACTCTCCATCCAATCTGACAGAGCTTGAGCTATTTTGCAAAGAAGAATGGGCAAAAATGTCATTCTCAAGATGTGCAAAGCTGGCAGAGACATCCCCAAAAAGACTCAGGGGGGCTGAATACAAATGCATTTTTTGATTGAAAATGTATACTTTATTTTGCTAGAAAATATACAAAAAAACAAATACTTCAACAGGGTACATTCCACTCCGTACTGCGACGCAGCGCATAAATACACTACATAACAATACATTTCCAAGCATACAAAATAAATTACATTCATCCTGCGGTATGATACCTGATGTGTTGTGCAGAGTAATAATACCCCGAAACATCACATCATGCATGACGCCGCATTACCCTGAGAGCATTACTTTCAAAAACATGTCACATAAAATCAGGTCATACAGTCTAGTAGCATTCAAATGGGCAACGGGTGTGATGGGGGGGTGGAGAAGGTGGGGTAGGGGAGGGAGAAAAGAGTTCACAGGCCCAAAGCTTTATTGAACTGCCAAAGGATACACGGGGGAAATGGGAGGGGGATCTTCAGACCTCCTCTTCCTCCTTGAAGTCCATCAAGTGATTGTCTCTGAGCAGACTGTGAACCAGTCTGCGACAGTCCTCGATGGACCTCCTCTCCCGCTGGTGGATGAGGCGCTTTCTGGCGCACCACAAAGCATCCTTAAAGCAACACAGCACCCGCCAGGCACCGTCAATGTCCTCCTGTGAATGAGTTCCACAGAAGAGTCCGTTCAACACACCAAAGTGTGTGATGGCAGTCTGTGGTACATAGTCTTTCAGTTCAGGTTCCAGGGCCCTCAACAGGTCCTGTGCAAAGGGGCACTCCCAGAAAACATGAAAAGCAGTTTCCTCCTGGATGATGCAAAAGGGGCAGTGTCTGTATCTGCACAGGTTTCTGGCATGCATGAATGTCCTGAGTGGCAACCCCCCTTGGATTGCCATCCATGCCAGATCTTTGTGCCTGTTGGTGAGTCTCCTTGAAGACACATTACTCCAGACCACTTTGCAGGTGGCTGAAGGGAGGCCTGGAATAGTCTCAACAATGTCCGATGCTCTAATCAACTTGTGGATAGTTTTTGGCTTCCACAAGTCGGGCTTCACACCATGTAGCCCCAGCTCCTTAATAAACTTGAAGGTGTCCAAATAGTACCAAGGGGTGTCCCAGTTGTAGGGGATGGAGCTGTCCCATTTGTCCCATCCAAGGGTCCTCCAAAGAGGCAGGAGGAAAAAACGGGACATGGAGTTACCACCAGAGTCCACAGTTCTGTCAACCAATGTCCTGCTGATGCAGTTACAAGCAAAGCACACCCTCAGTAGGGTAGCGATGTTGGGCACGCCCTTACCACCCTTGAGGGGTTCCTTGAACATAACCGCCCGCTTCACTCTGTCCATTTTGGAGCTCCAGATGAAGTGAAACACCGCCCTGGTGATGGCCTTGCAGGTGTTAACCCGAGGGGGGGGGAGACCTGGGCGAGGTACTGCAACACAGGGAGAATCTTGCTGCGGAGTACCAGTATTTTACCTTCGATGGTGAGTTCTCTGAGTCTCCAAAGTCCAAACTTCTGTTGCATCTTTGACAGTCTTTCCTCCCAGGATTTCAGGGTTGCGCCCTCAGCTCCAAACCAGACCCCAAGAATTTTGATGAAGTCCGTCTTGACGCTGAAAGGAATGGGTGCAGAAGAAGGCAGGAACCACTTTCCGAAGAGCATGACTTCTGACTTCCCACAGGTGACCTTTGCCCCTGAAGCTTGGCAGAAGTCCTCACAGGTCTGGACGAGTAAGTCGATGGAGCACCGATCAGCACAGAACACCGTCACGTCGTCCATGTAGAGTGAGCACTTGACCTCCCGTCTGTCCGGTCCTGGTGCGGTGATCCCTCTGATCTCTGGGTTCCGTCTGATGCTTCGGGCGAAGAGCTCTATACAACAAACAAAAAGCAGAGGTGAGAGAGGGCAGCCTTGTCTGACCCCAGACAAAATTGGAAATGGGTCAGTTTTCCAGCCATTTACCAACACCAAACTAGAAATGTCATTGTACATTACATTCACATATTAACAAAACATTTCCCCAAGACCAAACCTGCGCAGAGCTCTGCACATAAACTTGTGGGAGACATGGTCAAAGGCCTTCTCCTGGTCAAGACTGACCAGGGCAGCATGCACACGGTGGCCATGAATGTACTGGAACGTGTCCCGGACAAGCGCAAGGCTGTCCGCAATCCTGCGACCAGGAATGCCACAAGTCTGATCCGGGTGGATGATCTGTCCGATGACAGACTTCAGCCTGTTGGCCAGGACCTTGGCGAGGATTTTGTAGTCCACGTTCAGAAGAGAGATCGGACGACAATTTTTCAGATCTGATCTCTCTCCCATCCGCCTATACAAAATCGTAATCATCCCCTCCCTCAGTGATGGAGGCATTCTGCCCTCCACCACCATCTCCTCGTACAGCTTGAGCAGGTCCGGGCCCACGAGATTCCACAGTGCTACATAGAGCTCAACTGGGAGACCATCGCAGCCCGGGGTCCTGCCTCGCCTAAAGGATCTAGCGGCAGAGTGCAGCTCCTCCAACACCAAGGGGGCGTTGATGGTTAATGAACCTGCTGGATCAATTTGGTTAGAGATACCTGACAGGAACCTGTCGGCCGCCTGTGTGTCTGTTTCTTTTGGGGAGTAGAGGTTGGTGTAGTAGTCGCTGACCACTTGCATCACAGCCTTCTTCCCCTTCTGGAGTGTTCTGGGCTCGTCACGCAGCTCTGACAAGGGTGTGTGTCCTGAGTGAAGTTTCCTGAAACTTCTCACCTTTCTCAAGATTCTCCACCTTGGCATGGAAGACAACGTGCCTGGATTCTTCCTCGAAGTGTCCTTTCAGGCTCTTCTTGGTGTCCTCCAGGTCCTGCCTAACGTCCCAGCCACAGTGATGAAGGTCCTGCAGGGACTGCAACTGACGCTGTAGTCTCCTGAGTTCTCTCCTCCTGGCACACACTTGCTGGCGTCCACTTGCCTGAAAGAAGCTGTGCAGCTTAACCTTCACAAACTCCCACCAGTCACTTACCCTTTCGAAGAATCTCTTTTCCTCCGTCCAGGTGGCTCCTGGAGATCCCCCATCAATTCCTCGTTTTCCAGCAGGGTGCTTTTCAGCTTCCAGAAACCCGGTCCACGGGCAAGGCCCTCGCCCAGGTCACCCCGAAAGTGAATAGCCCTGTGGTCAGAGAAAAAGCAGTGGATCATGGAGAACTCACGATGCTTGACTGTTCTTGAAGTGAGCACGAAGTCAATCCTGGAACGCACAGATCCATCGGGTCAGCACCACAAATAGTTCACGGTCCCTTTCCCTATGGATCCCACAGCGTCCTGCAAGGAGGCCTCCGAGATCATCTCCCTGAGCAGCCTAGAAGTAGCATCAAGTTTTGCGTATATGCTGGAGCTGCGCCCATCCTCCTCGATCAGACAGTTAAAATCACTACTGTTCTGGTGGTGACGAGTTGGGTCTGTAGGGTCTGGAAAAGTTCCAGCCGCACATTGTTGTCTGGGGGGGCGTACACGTTGATGAGCCTAACTGGCTCTTCCACCCACGAGCCGTCTATGACCAAAAGATGGCCACAGACTAGCTCATGGATAGAGTCAACTGTGAAGCGCCCACCCCTGACCAGAATGGCTACCCCTGCAGACTTACAATCACCACCCCTGTACCAGTAAGAGGGACAAAGGGTCCACTGGGAGGACAGACGAGTGTACCTCCTCAAGGGAGGAAGGGCACACTCCTGGAGCATGTAGACATCACTCTGCTGACTAGAAAGAAAGGTCAGAACCGCTTGCCTTTTAGATGTATCCTTGATACTCCTCACATTAATGGAAAAGATTGAGATCTCGGCCATAATGAAAAAGGGTATGAGGGTCCAGTTAACAAGGGCCCGAACTTACCTCCCCGGAGGGGGGGTGGCTCTTTCATTGCGTCTTCTGCCTGTCCTGTGTTCTGGGCCAGGCCCAGCTCCTCAAGGACAGCCTCCATCATCTGCTGGTTGATTTTGACGTCGAGGTTGAGGGGGAGGTCAGGCTCGGGGTTGGCCATGATCTCCTCCTGTTCCTCCTCCTCCCCCGCAGACTCTAGGTCCTCCACTACTTGCTCTGGTCCAGCGCTGTCGCGCTGGACCCCATTGGGCCGTTTGGTGGAGGTGGCGGGTTCCTCAGCGGTTGGGCTCTCTGGTTTCCGTTTCTGGCTACGGGGTGGGGAGGGGCTCCGCCGGCACAGAGGTAGGGGGTAGGGGGTGGGGC